>NC_137734.1:12582188-13052741 GCF_964034855.1 Anser brachyrhynchus | reverse complement strand
TTCCAGTACCAGAACTGGTCTGTTTTTGCACAGCTACTCATCACTGCTGCTGAAGAGAGCACAACTTGTTTTCACTATGTTTAGAGTTGAAATTCACACATATTTCCAACATACGAATAATTTTCCACATGCGAGCCGTCCTGTCTCTGCTACAGAGAATTATCTTTAATGTTTTAAGCTGAGGAATGACCGTTTAAGGAATTCTGGTAGAATTCCCTATTCCATGGCACCAGGGAGCTGGTTTGGGTGCCCTGGGAGGCGCAGCGCTCTGCTCGCACAAGGGAAGGTGCTCACTGGGGATGGGGAGAGCCACCGCGGATTTTGCTTACAGCCTTGGACAGTGCTGTTGCTTCTGCCTGGAGCACGCCGAGGGATGGCTCAGGGGCCGTGGTCTCTGCCCACCTTGGGGGTTTAAGGCAGAAAGGGCACCCAGGGGGAGCTCTGCAGGTACCCACGCGTGGCCGATGCCACCCAGGGCTCCTGGTCCCTCGCCGCGTCCCGCCGATGGCCTCCGTAACGCTGCCGCTCACGACTAATCCTCCAGGATTAGAGATGAACTGTAGCTGCTGCGGCTTCCACCTTTGCCGCATAGCAACGAGAGTGGAAAGTCAATTAATTACCTTCTCGCCGGAATCCGGGGCCCTTTCGTCCTCGGCTCAGCCGAGTGTGTAATGGGAAGGGAGCGCGGCGGGCTGCGGCTGGCCAGCAGGGAATTGCACGACAAAGTGAAAGATGAGCTCCAGGAAAGGAGAGGGAGGGCGCCGGGGGAAATCCCTGTCCTACGGGTTCATTAGAAAAGTAAGAGGCTGCTGATTACCCAATTATTGACTTATCTCCCTGTGTTCAGCCCCAGTGACAGCTCTGCGGACACCTCTGTCTCCTTGCCGGGCACCACCTGAGCTCCAGGGGACGTGGGCGACCTGCTCGCAGCCCCAGCTTGGTTGGCAGCTGGGCTTTCCAGAAGTTTCTACCCACAATGTTTGCTCCTTGGCTGCTCTCCCCTCGGCTGGCACCGCAGCTGGATGCCACCTTTGGGCTGGTGCCCGACCTCTGTTCAGCTGCTGTCCGAGCTGTTTTCACGGTGACCGCTTTATCGTTCTCCCAGGTGGCTTCCTATGGGGAAGGTTAAGGGAAAAAGCATTTTAAGGTTGAATTTCCTCAGAAAGCTTTGACTGATGGGTACAAACAGAACTGAGGAACCAGGGCGATGATCTGAACCAACGTTAGGTTTGGCTCAGGAGGTGCTTCTCCTGGTGGCTTGCCTGTGCCATGGGGACTTGCAAGGTCACAGTGACCAGGACCCAGTGAGCAGAGCCCTGAGTGAAGTGGAGAGAAAGAAGGGCAGGAATAATTCAACGTCCATTTATCAGAGCTGGCAGCTTCGGACTCCTCTGCAGTTGCCTGTCAGAGAGCACCTTCAGGAGATGTCCTGAGCAGCACCTCCTGGGGTGGGGAGGTGGTGGTGGGAGGGGACCGGGTCCTCAGGGTCTTCACCCAGCACAACCACATTTAGTCAGTAAATCAACCCAAACGTCAGGGAGTTCAGTACCAGGAGGGAGCTCCCAAACCACGGTGTTGCACTCAGTTCGCACGTCCTCTCCTTTCCCGGCTCGCAGCACTTCACACTCAGCTTTCTCAGGTGCTCCACGGAGAAGTGGCAGTAACTTTAAGGCTAATTTATCCCAGCCATAATTTGTGTGTGTGCAGGGGGAGGTAATCACAGAGCTGCCTTCCCTGCTGTTCTTTTCCTGAGGTTCTACACTCTCCAAATTCCTATTATTTTTTTATAAATCAAATTAACTAAATTGCTTAAGAAGTACTTTTCTATGAAAGGAAGATACTGTCATGATGCCAAAAGGTTTACTCTAACAACCGTTTGATAGTAATACTTTGAGTTTATGGGCTGCTGTCTTTTCAAAGTTGAAGGGCTTTGTGCCTTCTTAAGGCTCCCCTGGGCAATGAATATTCTGGTACGCATCTGCAGAGGTCTAAACCAAGGTGTAAATGAATGGAAGGTCATAAATACGGCTCAAAGACTGGCTGCTGTATTCAAAGACCCCCAGATCACCATGCAGGGCAGGAGCAGTACCTGGAGCCTCGGAGGATCCCATTGCAGAGCAGCCCCAGTGCCAGAGCAGGGAAGGAGCTTTCACAGAGGTGCTGGTGCTGTGAGGCGCCTGCCTGCAGGAGGGATAACACGGCTGGGCCACAGCAGCACACACGGACACCTCAAAGCAGCTCTGGGATCCAGACTTGCACATCTGGGTCTTTGTTACATCGGGGTCTCTGCCCCCCTTTCATGGGGCACGAGCAGTGCATCCCCTCCTGCCCAGAGCTCCCCTGGGGAGAAAGCGATGCTGATAGCGGTGGGGGAAGAGCAACGATGGCAGCAGGATTCCCTCTCATTTGAACTTGTGGTGTGAGATAAGATGGAAGGACAACAGCACGGGAAGGTGAAACCCCTCTGAAACCTACAGTGTGACCCGAATGGCTGCAGGGGGCTGGGATCAGCCCTGGGGTTTCCTCTCACCGAGGAGCACGGGGAGCACGGTGGGGCTCCGTGCTGCTTCGCCAGGCTCCTTGCTGTACTGGCTCTTTTGTAGAGGTAAAATAGAACCAATGAGAGAGAGAAGAAAACCCCAAAACCAAAAAAAAAGAAAACAGAACCAAAAACTGACACCCAAGAAAATATAATAATAATAATGGTTTTCAGGCTGGAAGAAAAGAGCATTTCAAATGGAATCAGAGTCAGTGGCTAAGCACAATGTGGATGCTCCTCATGATAAAGGCACAGGCCTGGGATTCAGCCCCTGTTGGTGCGGAGGCTGCCATCAGGCAAAACCTGTGTGTGCCCTGGTGATCCGGGCCGAAATGGCTGCTTCTGCTGCAGGAATCCTGCTGAATGACCTGTCACGGGGCCCTGCGGGTTCCCCGGTGCTGCAGATCACCCAGATCACACAGAAACGTGTGAGATGAAAGAGGACAACGTGTGAGGAACCTTTCTGCAAAATGAGACGCTGATGTTTGCTTTATTTTTTAAGAGCGGTGCTCTGCCCGCGCTGCAGGAGCCAAGTGCAGCCCCCAGCCCTTGCCCACCAGCACCCAAACCTCTCCCGCTGGAAGCAGGCCCACAGCGGGCTGGTGACCTCCAGCACAGCCGGACGTTTCGGGTCGTCCCCTCCAGCAGCAGGACGTGGTGGCACTGATGGGGGGCTGAGCTGCCTTTCCCTTCGGACGGAGCGGTGCCGCACCTCGCTGCGCTCCTTGCTTTTCCTTACACCTTGCGCGGCCCTGACCTTGACTGCTTCCCTTACGTGGCTTTTATTTTTGGCTTCTGGCAAGAAATACTTGCTGACACCAGCGCGTGGAGGCTTGGGGAAACGGCAACCTCTGCATGTGGGCTGCGTGGTCGTGCGGGGCTGCGGAGCTGGCTTCAGAGCCATGAGCCCGACGTGCCGGGACGGTGCTGGCAGGAGATGCAGGCGCCTGCCCGTGCGGTGGTTGTGCTTCTGTCAGACCCGGGCACAAAATGGAGAAGGCAAAGGAGCAGATGGGGATGGACCTCGCTGAAATTGAGCCCCAAAGGCGAGCAAGCTGCCAGCACTGCCGCTCTGCTCTGCAAGGCCCTTCATCAGAGCCTGCACGGCCTTAAAAAAATGAAGAAAAAATCATTTTAAATTATATGATAAATATATAGGATAAAAAAAAAAAAAACAAACAAAAAAACCCTCTTCATTACTGGGCCATCATCTGACTACAGACTGCACGGGAAGGAATTGCCTCTGCAGACCAGCCCCTGTCCATTACAGCAGTTTTTCTGCCGTGCCTTGAAGCCTCAGTTCCCAGGCTCAGGACCGGGCAGCGGGGCCAGATCCAGGCCGGGGCTGGGTGCTGCTGGCCAGGAGCTGAGCCTGCTGCGGGCAGCAGGGCTGGGGTCAGGAGGCAGGGGGGCAAGGATACGTGTGTGGACGTGGCCACAGTGTCTGCGACAGCAGGCTGCAGCCATTGGGACTCAGTTTGAAATCACACACACAAAATAATCCCTAGACAAGCTCAACTTTGTGCTGCAGGAAGAGAGCTGAGCGGGATAACTCAGTTTTGAAAAGCAGCACTTGGAGTCTACAGCTGCAGGAGAGGAGGGCTTTTTATTTAAAAGTTGAAATGAAAATCTTGGCACACACGAAGTATGCTCTTCCCTAGTCTGTAATCATCTCTGTGAAACACAAGCGCGTGTACATACGTGCATATTTAATTGGGCAGTGATGGAGCTTTGTGTATTATGTCAGTGAAAGTGCTGCTGAGCTCGTGGGACCAGTACTGCTCCTGTAGAGACCTGGGAATGTGGCATCGCAAGTAACCGATGGCTATCACTTAATTTTTATGACAACAATAAAGCCAAACTCTGAGTTAAATTTAATTCCAATTTATTGGAAGTATCATTAAGAACATGTTGTGGTCAGATGATGATAAATGTTTAGTCTATAGATGATCAGGGTTTATCGCGGCTCTTCTGGGAAGTGGCAGTCACAGAAATTCCTGCACAGGTCGTCTCGCTCTTACAGATCCCTGTTTGCAAACACTGAGGTCAGATCAGGAAGCCTTTATTTGTTTTTACGGATTCTTCAGGTGGATTTTCTCCTGGGCTAAACTGCAAACCGTGTTAATCTGTGGTGATGGTGTCCCAGCCCTTCGCCTGCTCTTTGTTTTATGTCTCTGCAGTTTAGGCAGCCATTTTGTGCTCAGTAAAATTAAAAAAATAAATCCAACCTATCCATTATGGGCATTCTCCCGGAGATTTTCCTTTTGGATGTTATTCCATCGTGCATTTCCATTGCAATTATAATTCTGCCTATAATTAATTGTCTCTGACTTGGAAACCATCCTGTGAATGAATTCAGCCTCCCCAAGACCCCAGATACGAAGCAGGCAGCAGCGTGAGCGAGCGTTTATACCACATGCAGCATCTTCACCTCATACCCTGAACGCCCAGACAGCAAGGTCTGAAAATGTGCAAGAAGGGAAAGGTGTGAGCCGGGGCAGGGCTGTCAGCTCCATGCTCGTGGGGCTGCTTTTCTGGGGGGGCTCAGGGGTGCGGGGCTGCCGGCTGTGGCCCTTCCTCCTCCAGCCCCGCTCGCCCTGCGCAGCGCGCTGCCACGGCTCCATTTTCCTTCCCTACCCTCCTGAAATTCCCCGAGCTATTAACTAGGTCACGGGAGCTGGTCCCCATCCAGCAGTTTGTCTAATTGCCTTTTTATAGTACCCCGTGCAACTCTTCATTATCCTGTCAGAGTTCCCCCCGCGGTGCCGGAGGGAGGACGGGGCGGCGGAGCCGGGATGGAGCTCGCCGCTGCTGCTGGGGTGGGGGGCAATAAATGCAGGGGGGGCTTCCAGCGGCGGCTGGAGGTGAGGTGGGCCTCTTCTGGCCTCTGCCATCACTTCTGTAGGTGCCCAGGCACGTGTCTGGGGTCGGGGTCGCTTCTCCAAGCTGCATGTCCGGGCTGACCTGCGCCAGGTCTGCGCCAGGTGGGTTGGTTCTTCGGCAGCAGGGCCAGGGGAGGATTTTGGCAGGGTTTTGGGGAGAAGCTGCCCCCCCCGGCCTTCTCGGCACTGCGGCTGGCAGCTCTGCTGTGATGCCCAGCAGCAGGTTTTGGGGGGACAGGGTGTTGGGGGGGGGAATTTTGTGGTGTAAGCATGGAGTCTGTGCAGGAACCGGGGGGCATTTGGACACCCACGCTTGTTGCAGAGGGGGATGAAGCTGGGCACGCAGGAATTGCCTTAAATCCCCCTTTTCATATGGATGCATCTAAATTTCAGACACGATTTGCGACACCATGTTTGAGGAAGAACACAGCCCCCAGAAAGTGCGGGAACGATTCCTTTGGGGTGGGGGTCCCTGCCCGGGGGGCTGCCCGTCCCGCTCCCGCAGCGCCCCGCTGCGCCCTGCTGCCCGCAGCCCGGAGAGGGGCTGGCGGTGCGGGCTGCGGGAAGGCAGCCTGCTCGGCTTGGCCTTTCCTGCCCTCCTCAAACGATTTTTTGAGCGTGAATAGCTCTTTTGCCCTCACTTGGTTAATCAGAAATCCCAGCCGCGAGCCCCCGAGCCTGCTCTGGGGAGATAAGGCGGCGGCGCGCCTCCGGCTGGATCTGCCGGAGCGTGGGGAGGGTCCCGGGGAGCTGCACCCCCAGGAGCTGGGCTGAGCCCCCCGAGCAGGGCCAGGACCCCCAGCCCCGTCTCTGCAGGGAAAGCGGCTCCCGAAAACCCCGGCGCCGGGCGGCGGGGAGCCGTCGGCAGCTCCGGGCTGCGGCTCGTTGGCGCGCTCTCCTTTTCGCTTCCTCTGAAAGGATTCGCAGCTCAAACGCCCCCCTGAGACCCGCTAACCTTTGGATAAGGTTTGCCTCGGTTTATCCTGCTCGGGGTAATTAGGAGTTAGGGGGAGCCGGGAGTGACGCGGCCGCATCCCGCATCCCACATCCCGCATCCCGCATCCCGCATCCCGCATCCCGCATCCCCTCCAGCCGCGGGCAGCGATGGGGCAAGCAGCAGAGGTAAATGCCCCAGCCCTCCCCTCCGCCTCTGCGCGCTTCTCTTCTCCTTCTCTTCCTCTGCCTCTTTCCCCTTTTGTTTTCTTTTTTTATTTCATTTTATTGTTGTTGTTGTTGTTATTATTACTATTATTATTATTATTATTATTATTATTATTATTATTATTATTATTATTATTATTATTATTATTATTATTATTATTAATTTCCCCTTCCTCCTGTGCGGTTTGCCTCCGTTTCTGGCCGCTGCTCCAAGTTCAGGGTTGCTTTTCTTTCCAGGCGCTGCCGAAGAAATTCTCCTTCCCCTTCTCCTTCGGGCCCGGGGCAGGAGGGGCGGCAGGGCCGGGGCTTGTGGCTGGGGGGGGGGCCCACAAGGGGGGGGGACGCGGCGGGGAAATGCGGGAGCGTGAACCCAGGGGCACCCCGGGGCCACCTCCAGCACCCCTCGAGTCCCCTGCGCCTCCTGTCCCCTCGGCATCGCTCACACCCCCCCGCATCCCCTGCATCTCCGCTCCCCCCCCACCCCCTGCAGCATTGTCTCGGTGTCCAAGGCTCGGCAAGGGACTTGCCGGGGGGGTCGGGTGAAGATTTTCCCCCCCCGGCACCCCCGCCCCAAGCATCCTCCCCCGGAGGCACGATCCGACGGGGGGGGGGTCGCAGAGCCCGGCCGGGGCAGCCCCCCCGACGGAGCGGGGCTTCTCCCCCAGCTCTGGGGGCTTTCTTTGGTTTTGGTTTTGGTTTGTTCGTTTTTAATCGTTTTTTTCTAAAAAGGTGCCTCCGGAGCCCGACGCATCCTTACCACGCAGTGAGCATCCCAAAGCCCCCCTCCTAAAACCCCCCTCCCAAAGCCCCCCTCCTAAAACCCCCCTCCCCAATCCCCTCTCCCAAAGCCCCTCTCCCCCACCAGGCGCGGTGCCGGGGTCCCCTTCCCCTCCCCGGGACCTGGGGGCGCTGGGGGCTGCGGGGGGCTGCGGCGGAGCCCCCCCGGCTGCAGCAGGGCAGGGCCGAGGGGAGGGCTGGGGGGGTTGCGCCAGGGCGGTTTTAGGGAATATTCACGCACCAGGCGGCGATTTGGGTGAATTTTCGTTTCGATTTTTTTTCCCCCTCCCCGATGCCCCCTGCAGCCCCTAGAAATAGGTCTCCTTCACGTCCTCTTTTGCAATGAACTCGTCCTAGGCTAAATTAAGAACAAAATCAAATCAAAACAAACAAACAAGGAAAACAAAACGAAGAAGCAACGACAACAACAAAATCGTTGAATTAACCCCCGAGGTGCTCATCGTCGCAGCCGTTGGGTTTTTGGGGTTTTGGTTTTTCTTTTTTCTTTTGCTTTCTCGACCTATTTGTGCACTGATATGTGATAATTCCCCCGCACAGCGAAGGCAGGGAGACGCCGTGCCTCGCCGTCTTCTTTTCCCTCGCTTTTATTATTATTTTTTAACATTTTAAAAAATATTTTTTATATTATTTGGGGTCCGGTGTCAGGGGGGAAGCAGCGGCCGAGAGAGCCCCGTGAGAAACCCTCACTGGGGATGTTTCTTTCTGACGCATTTCAGCCGCTTTGCACCCAATTTTCTTCCCCCTTCCGTCAGAAAAAAAAAATAAATAAAAAAAAAAGGGGGGGGTGGAAGAAAAGAAAAAAAGGGGGGTATTCAAGGCGTTTTCTGGAAGCTCTGCTCGATGCCGCATCCCACCTGCATCCGCATCCCTCCCCTCTCCCTGCCCCGATAGTAGGAAATAATTCAGCGCTGGCTTTTCCCTTCTTCTGTAATTCAAAAATAAAACCAAATAAAGCGGAGGCTCCTTTTTACCTTCCAAAAGAAAGAAACTTGCCCGCTGCCCCCCTTTGGGGAAGGGCCCCCTTCCTCTCTCCCGGCTGCGCACCTCGGAAACACGCGAACAAAGAACCGCGGCCAGGCTCCTCCGTGCCAAACCAGCGCGGGCGTTCGGAGGCGAAACGCAAAGACCGAGCTCTGCAGATGTGTTTTGTAGAGGAAAGGGGAATCTCTGCCTGAAGACCGGGGGGAGCGCAAGGAGAACCCGGCTCGGCACCCCGGTGGCGCGTCGGTGCCACTCCGGTGCCACTTTGGCACACGTCGGTGCCACTCCGGTGCCACTTTGGCACGTCGGTGGCACACCGGTGGCACCTTGGCACATCGGCACGCCGGTGGCACCTTGGCACATCGGCACGCCGGTGGCACGCCGGTGGCAAGCCGGCACACCGCTGGCGCTCCGGTGCCCCCCCCCCCCCCCGGCACGCCGTGCCCCGCAGCTGCTGGGGGCTCCCCTGCCCAAGCTGCCCCCAGCCTCCAAAGGGGCCGCGCGTAATTTTGGGTAGGGAAAATAAAAGGGAGGGCTTCTGGGGAGGAAAATTCCGTTAAGGAGCGGTCGGGAACCCCTTTGTCCGCCCCTTCGGGGGGGCCCTTTTGCCTCGGCCGCCCCCGTACCGGAGCGGGGAAGGGGCCGGGGCGCGGCGGCGGGGGCTGGGGGCCGGGGGGGGGCCGCGCTGCGGCGCTGCTGGCGGGGCCCGGCGGGCGTGGGTGTCGCCGTGCCGCGGGGGGGAGGCTGGGCTTGGCCGGGGCCGCTGGTACCTCCCCCAGAACTGCAGCACTCCTCTCCCCTCTCTTCTCCCCGCGAGGTGGGCGCACTGCGATGGAGACGCGGAGCGCTCTGCCAGGGGCTCGCGCTGCCCGTCTGGTGACAGCCGCCCGCTGGTGACAGCCTCCGTCCGGGGACAGCAGCCGTCCGGGGACAGCAGCCGTCCGGGGACAGCCTCCGTCCGGGCACAGCCTCCCGCCGCCGCCCCCCAGCAGAGCCCGGCCGCGGGGACCGGCGGAGGGGCGCGGAGCGGGCGGGGAGCTGCGCTCCCGCACCTGCCCGCCGCGGGGGCATGCCCCAGGGCCGCCCGCAGCGCAGCCGCTCGCACCGCGCCCGGGAGCGGAGGTAGCGGCTCGGCAGAGCCCCCCCGCACCGCCCCCGCCGCCCTTTTCCCGGAGCCCGGCTCCCGGCCGCCCCCCGCCGCCCGCCCTCCCCGTCGGGTCCGTCCGACCGCCGGGTCCGGAGCGGCCACCATGGCCACGCTCCTCCGCAGCAAGCTTTCCAACGTGGCCACCTCCGTGTCCAACAAGTCCCAGGCGAAGATGAGCGGCATGTTCGCCAGGATGGGCTTCCAGGCGGCCACCGACGAGGAGGCGGTGGGCTTCGCCCACTGCGACGACCTGGACATGGAGCACCGGCAGGGGCTGCAGATGGACATCCTCAAGGGCGAGGGAGGCGAGGAGGGCGGCGAGCCGCCCCTGGAGGGGGACATCCACTACCAGAGGGACGGCACCGGCCCCCTGCCGCCCTCTGCCTCCAAGGACGCGGGGGTCTGCTCCGAGCTCTCCGGGCAGGGCAAGCCCAAGATCACGGCGTGGGAGGCGGGCTGGAATGTCACCAACGCCATCCAGGTACGCCCGGGCACCCGCTGCCACCGGCACCGGGACGCGCTGTCCCCCGCTCCCATCCCCGCACCGGGGTGACCGCAACGCCCCTGGGGGAAAAAAGAAAAAAAAAAAAAAGAAATGGAAAAACCCACCTACCCAACCAAAAAAAAAATCAATCAACCAAAAAAAAAAATAATCCAAATCCGCATCTCCTCGTGTTGCCCACCTCCCCTGCAGTGGGTGGGATGGGGAGGCTTTGGTGGGGGGGGACGCGCTGGGGGGGGCTAGGCCACCCCCCCCATGTGTGTCCCCAGCTTTGGGGCAGTGCCAGTGGGTGAAGGGGTCTAGGTGCACCGAGAGGGGCTGGGGACAGACAGGGTGGAGATTTGGGCAAAGCCCAACCGTGCTTGCTTGCTCTGGGCACCCTGGGGTGTGATTATGTGGGTGTGCACGAGGACACGCGTGTGGCTGCGTGGGCAATTGCGTGGGCGGAGAGAAAAAGGGGTTGTGTGTGATCGTGCGTGGCCGTGATTGTGTGGTGTGCGTGTGGGACGGCTGCGTTGGTGTCACCGTGTGTGAGCAAGGCAGCGTGCGCGTGCACGCGCGTGTGCCTGCGGGTGCCTGGGTGCAGGCGCCCGCCTGGTCCCCTCGGTGAGACGAGCAACATGGTTTCCATTTTGTCTCTTTCTAGGGGATGTTTGTTCTGGGCCTGCCCTATGCCATCCTTCATGGTGGATACCTAGGACTCTTTTTAATAATTTTTGCTGCGGTGGTTTGCTGCTACACTGGGAAAATCCTTATTGCCTGTCTTTATGAAGAGAATGAGGATGGGGAGATAGTCAGGGTGAGAGACTCCTACGTGGACATAGCCAACGCGTGCTGTGCGCCCCGCTTCCCCACGCTCGGAGGCAGAATTGTGAACGTGGCTCAGATCATTGAGCTGGTCATGACCTGCATCCTCTATGTGGTGGTCAGTGGGAACCTGATGTACAACAGCTTCCCCAACCTGCCTGTCTCCCAGAAGTCGTGGTCCATCATTGCCACGGCCGTGCTCCTGCCTTGCGCATTCTTGAAGAACCTCAAGGCAGTCTCCAAGTTCAGCTTGCTCTGCACGTTGGCCCACTTTGTGATCAACATCCTGGTGATCGCCTACTGCCTGTCCAGGGCACGCGACTGGGCGTGGGACAAAGTCAAGTTTTACATTGATGTGAAGAAATTCCCCATCTCCATTGGCATCATCGTCTTCAGCTACACCTCTCAGATCTTTCTGCCTTCCTTGGAGGGGAACATGCAGAACCCCAAGGAGTTCCACTGCATGATGAACTGGACTCACATAGCAGCTTGCATCCTTAAGGGACTCTTTGCCTTGGTCGCCTATCTGACCTGGGCTGATGAGACCAAGGAGGTCATCACAGACAACTTGCCATCCACCATTAGGGCAGTAGTCAACATCTTCTTGGTGGCCAAAGCTTTGCTCTCCTACCCCCTGCCGTTCTTTGCAGCTGTGGAAGTCCTGGAGCGATCCCTCTTCCAGGATGGAAACAGGGCGTTCTTCCCCAACTGCTACGGGGGCGACGGGCGGCTCAAGTCCTGGGGACTCACCCTCAGATGTGCCCTGGTAGTCTTCACCCTGCTCATGGCCATCTATGTCCCGCATTTTGCCCTCCTGATGGGTCTTACCGGGAGCCTCACAGGCGCAGGGCTCTGCTTCCTGCTCCCCAGTCTTTTCCACCTCAAACTCTTGTGGAGGAAGCTCTTGTGGCACCATGTCTTCTTCGACGTTGCCATTTTTGTTATAGGTGGTATCTGCAGCGTCTCGGGGTTCATCCACTCTTTGGAAGGCCTCATAGAGGCCTTCAGAACCAACGCGGAAGACTAAGGAAGGGCCAGAGCTGGCTGCAGGAAGAGAATCGCATCGAACATCCGCATAGCCAAAAAAATCCGCATCCCTTGAATGAAGAGAGTCATTATTTTCGTTACGTGCATCCAACAAATTCTATGTCATAGAAATCTGCAAATTAAATGAGATAAGAAGAGAAGACAGTGTTCGCCCTGCCATCTTTTTAAATAAGCTAAGAGTTAAATATATTTTTTTGTTATTTAGAATGTTTTAAAGGAAAATACGTGGTGCCCCATCCCGATCTCCTCACTAGTTGCCTGAAGCTTGGCCCCCCGCGAAGGACCAGTCGGGAACCGATCGCAGCTTTACTGCTCCTCACAGCTCTGCAATTCGGTGCTTCAGGAGGTGAAACAGGCACCGATCCGATGGGACTGGGGCTTTGTGCTAGCAAGCTGCGGGCGCTGGGAACAGGGACCTTCCTTTCTTTTACACCGGTTGAGAGAGAAGTAAATGAGCCCCGGATTGTGTGACCAGCCCAGCAAGCCCACACACCGGCTGATGACCGCAGCGTTTACACCGTGGCCGCGGAGATGCCAGGACTGCTTAATTCTTCCACCCGGACTCACACCGAGGAACGGCGCTGCCCATCGATCACATTTTGCCTCTGGTTGAAATCACAGACCCGGAGTCCATTTCTCGGTGATTTTGTTTTGTTTTGTTTTGTTTCATTTTAACAATTGTTATTTCTAAATTATGAAAAGAAAAATATATATATATATTGTTGGATTTGACGTCGTTCAGGATACAGAAACAAAACTAAGACAAAACTCATTCTGTGCAATCTACCAGATCCGTGGAGCTGTTTCCAATGTATGTGTGGTGTAATTGTGGTAAATAAGATGAAAAATGTATATCAGAAAAAAAAAGTCTATCTTTAACTTATAATGTGGTACGTAAATATATCGAACAATAAAGAGAAAACCTATCCGAGGAGGCTGGCCTGCTTCGCTGAGCAGGGGGCAGGGGAGGGCGGGCTGAGAGGATGGGGAAGGGGGCGCAGGGAGCCAAACCCCAACACGCCCGAGCCCCTTGCAGACGGATAAAGGCAGCGAAACGAAATGCGGGGCTCGGAGCAGCCCTGGCTCGAACCGAGCTGCCCCCGCGCTGCACATGGGCCGTGCCGAGCCGTGCCGAGCCGAGCCGAGCCGTGCCGAGCCGGACCGAGCTGAGCCGTGCCGGGCTGTGCTGAGCCGTGCCGATCCGACCCGACCCGACCCGATCCGATCCGACCTGATCCGATCAGATCCGACCTGATCCCTTCAGATCCGAGCCGAGCCGAGCCGTGCCCCCCCCGCCCCCCCCATCCCCCGAGGGCAGCCCCGCAATGCGGTACCGGGGGCCGGCTGCCGCACGGCCGCGGCTTGCCGCTGCTCTCCGCGCGGTGCTTTTGGGGTCCTTTCCTCCCCACCTCCCCCTCTGCAGGGCCGCAGCTGCCGCCCCGTCCTTGCGGGAGGCTGCGGGACCCGGCCGGGGTGCCCCCGGGCCGTCCTGCCCCTCTCTGTGCCTCGTCACGGGCCAAAGGGGCGCAGGAGGATGGAAAGCATTTTTGGAAGCTTTACCTTTGCGGAGGTTTTACCTTTGCAATTAGGTTTTAAACCTAATTCAGCATATATTTATATTTTTCCTTGTGAGGAAAAAAAAAATCCAGCTCCTGCTTTGAGTGCACTTGGGGCTGTAAGGCGATTTGTGCCTTTTTTCTTTATTTTTTGCTCCGAGCAGCTGAGGGCTCCTCACTCTGCTCGCCCCTCGGGATGCAGAGAAGGGAAGCAGGAGCAGGCAGCACCCCGCCAGGACCCCCCAAACCCCGAGCCCTGCACAGCAGAGGCACCGCCAGGCCCTAAGGGTCCCAGGGGGATCCCACCCAGCTTCTGTCTTGCCGCAGCTTCCAGCTGCAGGATTATTCCCGATCCCCCCGGGCTTTGTCTTGCTGTCGGTTCAGGCACTTTCGCTCTGCCGGGTGCTGCCGCGCGCTCAGGGCTGACGTGCGGTGAGTTTGGGGAAAAACGAGCCCGCTGAGCGAGCCGAGGCAATAAGCAGAGGTTTGTCCTCTCACCGTGCCCATGGCTGTTGGTGTCTGACTTGGGGTGCACCCGCGGGCAGCCCCCCCAGCCCGCTGCAGCAGGCCTTCGGTGCTCTGCTGGTGCCGGGGGAGCTCCCCTGGAGCCGGCCTTGCTGGGGACACGCGGCCTTTACGCAGGGGATGCGGCGGGGTGAGCAAAGCACAGCCCGAAATAGCAGCGGGTTTAAAGCAGGAATAGCCTGGGAAAGCATCGGGATGGGGAAGTACGAACTGCTCCCAATGGCTTCTGTCTGCAGAGCCGCAGCTCCTGGCCGTGTGCTGCAGCAGCCCTCTGGACCTTCTCACTCTGAAAAGGAATGAAACAAAGGCTCCTCGGCACCGGGAGGGAGCATTTCCTCATCGCTCCGTGTCTTCGCAGCTCCTCAGGCACAACGGGGACCTCTGTTTGGGATAGTTCCCGAGACACGAGGGCAATGTCAAATCCCCTTGTCCTCACGGCCATGCCACCAGGCAGGAACACCACGGGGAGCTGGGGAGGCGCGGGGGCTCCGCCTGCTCCTCGCCACATGCTGCTTTCGGTGCTGGGGCACGCGAGGGACACCCGTGGCTCTGTGTGTCCCCATCACATGGACTCGGTGACCTCTCCTGTGCTGTCCTGACCCCCTGAACCTCCAGCACTTCGAGGCACGTGTTTCAGGCTGCTTCAGCATTTCGGGTGAGGAGCTGGAGGCTCTGCCAGTGGCCAGCAGTGACTCCACCAGTGTGCCCAGCCGGCAGAGCCTTACTTAGGTGCCCACTCAGGGATGTGGTGACCCCTCTGGGGACATCCCAGTGCCAGGCACCCACAGAGGGAAAGGGAGAGGGACAGGGAGCGAATGGGGGAAGGCCAGATAGAGGGCAATAGCTCTGATTTCATTTTTTGGCTTGGATCTCCTGTCCAGAGGGATGTCCCTGTCCTGTCCCTGCCCCTGCCCCATGGGGACGAGGCTCCAGGGCGGCTCCACCTCGCTGTGCTCCTGCCTTGCTGCCAAGCCCCATGTGTTGCCGGAGCACCAGCAACGGGTCCTGCCCGTGCCCAGGGGTTCTCCCAGCTGCCTGGTGCTGCTGCTGGCCTTGCAGAGGTGACACACGGCTCGCGGTGACCCGGCACAGCCTGCAGCCAGGAGCACCTTGGTCTCACCTTTTGCACTTTCCCAGGGGCGAGCTGCCCTCTAATCCCCCAGGGAGGGAATTTCTTCTCCCACCCGGCTCCCGGTTCCCCCGTCCCCTCGTGGCCGGGTAATCATTTACTTCCTACCGCAGGCCACTCCTGCAGATTTCTCCTTCGACCTTCAGACCGAATCGCCAAAACAAAAACAAGGGGAGGGAGGGAGGCGAGTGCTGCCTTCTGCAGCTGCTGCCGCCCCGCGCCAGGACTCCTGCTCCGCGCTCCCCGCAGGTAACGCCGGGCTCCTTTCTCCTTCCTCTGTGGCTTTCCCTTCTTTTCACCAGGGCTTGAGGCACTCTGGGAGAAGCAGAGGTTTTGGGAAGGGGTCGTCCCCTGCTGCTGGGCACAAAGTCAGTGGGCGCAGGGGCTCTGGCCCCAGGGCAGCAGCTGGAAGCGGAGGGCTTGCATTTCCTAAATCGGGCTCGCATTTCCTAAATCGGGCTCATTTTCCAGTTGTGGGGGAATCCCAGCAACTCCAGAGAGGAGCACAGCACTGCTGGAAGCAGTGCTCCAGGTGGAAAGGTTTCTTGCTTTAAATGTGCCTGCCCCAGGACAGGGACATGATGGGACAGGGTGGGAAGGAGCCTCCAGCGCTGCTGCCCCCGCAGCCCCCCGCCAGCTCACTCCTGGGCCCTGCGAGGAGCAGCCCCGGGTGCTTTTAGGTCCTGTCCAGCTTCTGGAGCTGGCAGCTCAGCAGAGGCAGCCGGGGACCGAGCGTCCCCGCACCGCCTGCAGCGGGACAGGAGGCTCGGGCAGCACCAGCACCGGGGGCACAGGCACAGAAATGGGGTTTGGGCCCCGCGAGGCTCCGGGTCGCTGTGTCCAGCATCTCTCCAAGGGGGCAGCCCCCAGTCCCCTCCTGAGCAAGATGGGTTTGGGGGGCAGTTTTTGGGAGCTGTGAGCCCCCATACACCTTGCTAACAAAGCCGTGGCAGTGCCAGCAGAGAGGGGCCGGTTTGGGGTCAGTGTGGCTCCAGGAACCGACTCCTGGCTGCTAAACCCTGCTCAATCCGGCCGGGAAACTGCAGCCCTGCCCTTGTCCCCGGTGACACGCTGCCCCGAGCTGGTGGCGGCCCTGGGCGGGCCAGGCTGGCTTCGGGGGGTGCGCTGCGGGGCAAAGACACGCTCATCCCTAAAAGCCAGGTTATTTTGTAAGGAGAGCCTCAACCGTACAGACTGAATGTGTCCTGGGGCGGTGCTGGGAGGAGAGGACGGCAGGCAGGGAGCTGCACCTGCCCCGCACGGGCTGGGCGGGCCGAGGGGCTGCTCCTGGCTCTGGGTTAGCCGGTCCCGAGGCTGTGCTTGGGGCCAAAGCTTGGGAGCAAGAATGTCCCAGCTGAGTAGTTCAATGGCAATAATCCTATCGGGGGTTATAGCCTCGAGGATGCTCAAGCCCATTTAGCTGTCTTTTGGGATAAAAACCAGATCCCAAGTGGTCTCCTCTTGGCTCTTTCATGGCAACATGGGACCCGCCAGGAGGGACTCCCTGCCAAACCAAGGGCAATGCCGGGGGCACAGCCCTGCCTTTATGAAGCTAAAAGAAAAAGGTAAGGGAAAAAAAAAAAAAGATTTTAGAGAACCTGATCACCAAAAGGCTAGTCAGTCCTTACTGAGTCCTGTCAGAAGAAGAAACAGGCTCAGACCTTTTAAATCCTTTCAGATCCTATCCCTATTCCTATCTTATCTTATCCCCATCCTACCCCACCCCATCGCTCCACCAGGGCACAGGTAACTGGGTGGCCAAACATCCCCCAGGTAGCACCTCGGGCACCTCAGGTCACCTTTCGCTGCAGGGCGAGGGCGACTTCTTGGTGCTCTCTGGAGAAATGTGTGTGTTGCTCCTACCTGGACTTTCCCAGCAATTCTGATGGTTCGGGCCCACGCAGGTCCTCTGGCAGTGACACGTTTATGGTTATGGTTATGGATATTGCCTGATAGGGAGATTAAGATAGCACGCCCTATCTTAACCATACACAATCCTGACATAATAGCTGCATAAAACATTTTGAAATGGAATGTACAGGAGAGAGAGAGGGAGAGAGAGAGAGAAAGTTGGGGATCATCCCTTGAAGGGCATCCCCCTTGTGCTGCCGTAGGGATCCGTAGGGATCTGGCAAATACCTAATTGCAGCCGTGGGTTAATCATTAAAGAGCCGAGTTCCTGAGCTGGTACACCGGGGGCACGGCTGGCACATGGGGACACGGCTTGCAGGGGAAGGGGTTTGCATCCCCTGAGCCTGTGGGTCCTGGGTGGGGAGTGGGACAAACCCATTCCTGGTCCCCTGGAGGGATGAGTGCATCATGCCCTGCAGCACCTATAGGGATGTGTGCCCATATAACACACGTGCCCTGCAGCACCTACAGGCAGCAGCTGCCCAGCTCTCCCTCCTGCCCGTTTCTCCTCTCACCGTGCGCCCTTCGCCTTTGCACAGGAGCCGCGCTGCCCGAGGACGCCCGGTGTGGGACTGGGGACGGTTTCGGCTGCCTTTATCTCCGCAGCCTGGATGGAGCCTTCCTCCACCGCCCTGGGGAAGACGAAGGGTAACGGCCTTTGGGGTGGCGAGGGCGGGCACCAGCCCAAGGGCAGCTTCTCTATCGGTACCGGCTGCTAGTGCTGACAGCACTCCAGGTCGGGTATTTTGTCTTCCAGCTGGTGAAACTTTTCCTTCCAGAATGCTTCCGCTCTCTCTTCCTTGGCTACAAAAATTAAGGAGGAAATCCTTCCCTCTGAGGGCGGCGAGGCCCTGCCCAGGCTGCCCCAGGAGCTGGGGGTGCCCCATTCCTGGGGGTGCCCGAGGCCAGGCTGGGTGGGGCTGGGGGCAGCCTGGGCTGGGGTCTTTCCAACCCAACCCATTTTGTGGTTCTGTGAAAATATTTTTTTAGCTAAATATGCTTCTCTGTAGAAAACATGGTCAAGTAGATTTTGACAATAATACTGAGACTTTTATTGAAAAGAAAAAAAGAAGATATTGATTTGCAAATAGCAGTTAGCTGCTGAATGAGTTCTGAAACATGAGCATTTCAGAGCAAGCAGAGGCAGAAAATGTAGGGGAAAAAAATCCTCCATTAAAAACATAACAGGATATTTTTAAAAACGATGTGCTAACAGCTTGAGGATGGTGGCTGAGCAAAGCCATAAGGCTTTGGCCTGAGACAGAACAGCATTCCCAGCCGCGTGCTGCTGCCCCTCTCTCGGGTGGCTTTTGGCTCCCGGCCGCTGCGGTTTGCAGCCCCCAGCACCTCGCTGGCCCTGCACAGAGCCAGGCAGACCCCGCAGCCCGGGCTGCCTTTCCTCCTGCTGCAGCCACGGGCAGGAGATTTTATAGGAAATGACAACAGCAGCAAAAAGAGACTGCTTTATTTTTAATGATGAGAGAGAGAAGACACCAGCCCTTCTACAACATCTCCCTTTGCTCAGAGCTTAATCTCTGCTGTAGCGAATGACTGCATGCCTCCGACACCAGGTTTTCCTCTCCACGTGTGTTTGTGGTTGCGTTTAATGCAGCTGCAAAGCACCGACCCTGCTGCCCTGAGCTGTCACCTCCCCAGGCCACTGGAAGGAGCATCTCTGGGCTTGAGCCGAACCAAAGGGCAGTTTCAACCATCCTCCAAGCCCCATGACCACAGACAAATGAGCAGCTTACTAAAACGTGCAGGAAATTTTTCTGAACCACCCAAAACGCCTGCTAGGATGCAACTGGCTCCGCCCCACCCTCCCCACCCAACCCCATCACCCCCAGCTGAGTTCCCAGTCCCTGGGTATATCCAGCAGGTGCCTTGCCACCTCAGCTGCTGATCAGTTCCTCCTGCTCTCCTGAAAGGGCTGCAGGGAGCCTGCACAAGCATGAGCACCTGGGGGAGGTGCTGGTGTCTGTGCACCAGTGCAGGAGGCAAAGCTGCTCCCTGCTGGGGTTTTGGAGAAAGCCCAGAGCTGCTGGGCTGGTGGGGCAGCTGCTGGCAGCGGGGGATGAGGATGGGGAGCACAGGGAGCGAGGGGTGTCCGTGCTCATCTGCCGTGGGCTGCTTCCAGTGCTTCCCGACACGGGCTCTGCTGGTAGATGTGCTCCCAGGTGCGTTTGAGGCTTTGTTCTTTGTTCTCACAGGTTTTTATTTCTGTGTGCAATGCTGCAAGCTGTAGCTACCTGCTGTTTTTCCAGGCTTACAAACAGCTTTCCAGGTTTACAAATGGCTTTCCAGGTTTGCACGCAGCTCTTCCCCTAAAACCCAGAGGGCTCTGTGTGGGCTCCAGCCTGCTCTGGGCTGGGCTGCTCTGCGGTGCCCCTTGGGTGCAGGGGATGGGGTCCCCAGGAGAAAGCTGGCTGAGCTGGGAGCTCTGCAGGGACAGCTCGGGAAGATTCCCTAGGTGAAGAAGCTCTTAAAGTCCTTCCTAACCTCTTCCTGGGCTTTTTGTGGTGTCTCAATGGGAATGAAGGTGGAGCTCAGTGCGGGCCTGGAGCTCTCTCGTAGCTCTGTAGCAGAGGAAAGCTTGAGCACTTCCTCTGCCAGCAGAAGCATGTGTTTGCAGAAGTCCTCCTCTCCCACCTCCCCCTGTGCTCCTTCTCCGAGCTGAAACTGGGGCATCCCCCCTATGCCGTGCACATAGGCTGGGAGCTGCCGGCTGCCCTAGGTGCTCCCCTGTAAGCCCTGAGCCCCGTCCGTCCTGCTGTCCTGGGGCCGGCCCTGCCTCACCTGCTGCCAGCCCCTGGCATGGGAGAGGACGAGGAGCTCGCTCCGGGGGGGGTTTGCAATCTAGGTTAGGTGGGGAGCGGTGACATCAGGGAGAGGGTGGGAGGCAGCCCGCACATGACGAGTCTATGAGGTTGCTGCTCGGCGAGGTGCGCGTTGCATTAGTAATGTGTTTGTAGCAAATATCGCTGGGCTGGCATGGGAATGTGGGTCACCGCCGGCAGAACTGTTGGAGGAAGAGGGAGCTGCTTCTGCCGTGCTGGGAAGGAAGCGCACGGTACCGAGGGATGTTCCTGGGGGGAGATCGAGCTGCGGTAACTGCTCTGGCTTGTAAGTAGCAGCTCCGCGGCGTGCCCACGGGTGGCTGCTGCTGGGGGCGCCCTGGGCAGTGTGGTGGGGTGAAGCCCTGCGAGGAGGGGGTGTGGGGTGTAGCAGCTGGTGTTCCCGGGGTGTAATAGTCACATCATGCTGTGAAACTCTCAAAGACTCACTTGCTGATGTTGTCAGTGGCCCTGGCCGTGTCTGGAGCATCCCCGTGCCCCAGCAGGCACGCCGAGGGGTGCAGCCGGGCATGGATAACCACGAGCTCGGTGTGTTTCCCTGACCTAGTTCTGCCTCTGTTGTTCTGCATGTGTGCGCCTGGAGAATCTTTGTGCTTCAGGGGGAGTAGGATTTGTTAGTGATAAGGAAAAGCCTGTCTAGCTTCTGACTGCTCGGGAGGCTTAAGCCAGCCTGGCTTTGCAGGTACGCTCAGGCTGGGGAAGAAGGCTCAGAGTCGGAGTTGAAGGTGCTGCGGGATGGGGATGTCAGTGTCCTAAAGCTGTGCCTCGCGCTTCAGTGGGGAGAGAGGCTCTTGTCTCAGAGCAGACGCTTCATGAAACAGCCTGGTTGGAGAACGCTGCAGGTGAAGCTGCTCCACAAGCCCCTGCTGACCACGGGCAGCAAAGGAGCAGCCCGAGCAGGGTAGGGTGCGTGGCTGTGGTCCCGGCAGAGCTCCCGGCTGTTGTTCAGCAGAAATGCTTCTGCCTCGCTGTGGTCCTGGAGACCCCACCAGAGCAGTGCTGTCCGAGCCCCTCAGGCCAGCTGGGGGCTTGTCCTGCATCCTGCACTGCCAGCAGGTGCCTGTGAGGTGAATGGATGTGTTCCCAGGGCTTGCCCATGTGCTCTGCAAGACCCCCAGGCTGCAAAATGTCCACCTGTGCCTGAAAGGAGCGACTTTCCTCCCCGAGTCTGGGATCGGAGCGGTGTCTAACCTGATTCTAGGTCTAAAAACAGGCTTGTGGGGGTTCAGATCTGGCAAGAACAGGCTGCATCAGCTGGTAGAGCTGCGGGCACACACCAGGAGTGAAGAGCTGAGCTGCGTGGGCTTGGCTGGGCTGCTTTACACAGGGGCTGGGAGACCTCACTGCATCACCCTCTGACCGCTGCCGTTTGCAGCTGGGGGCTTGTTCCACATGCATGCTGCTCGCCTCCTGCGCAGCACTGAGCCTTGGGTTAGCTCACCCCTGTGCTGCGAGAGCTGGCCAGCTTGCCCAGCAGTGTGGGACAGGTGTAGCCCCCAGCTCGGGTGACCTCCAGCGGACCTCGGTGATCCAGGCAGACGGCCAGGGAAAGGAGGACTCTGCCCAGTGGGAGGAGATGGGGCTTGACCTGTCTGGGTGCTGTCCCCCTGGGGGTGCCTGTGGGACGAGCCCTTGCAGCTGCTGTGGGGTGAGTTATCAGGCAAGGTCAGCGTGCCGGTGACCAGGCTGACAGAAGCTGAATGGCTGCTGTTTTTTTTCAAATTGCAGCTTTCCCTGCTCGTTCAGAAACTCTGAAGCCATAGCTTGGCTGGTTCCTCACCGGTCCTGTGCTGTTGGAAAAGCGTGTGTTTCTGTGAATGTTTTGAATCTTTCCTTCCCTCCAGAATCAAAACTAGGGCTGAGCCGGAGTGCAGACAAGCCTTTGAATATTTCTGCTATCTCCTGCTAACCAAAACAAGGAACTCCCCGGCTCGGGTTGTGCTCCCGAGGCTGTTCCACTCGCTCCGTGCGGTGGGCTCGGGGCTTTGCTCTTCCTCGGAGGTGATGATGATGGGTGGTGGCAGCAGCCCACGGGGATGCTCCTCGGTGGGAATCCCGGTGCTGGCTCTGGCTGCGCGTCCTCGGGCCGCTCATCGCGATGTGTGTGCTGGCTCACCTCCTGCGGGGCCCTGAAAGGTCTCATTCATGTCCCTAATTACCCGGTCCTGAATGAAAGGGGCAGTGGATGTGCCAAGCGTGTGACGTACCCCAGCACAGCATCGTCCTTGTGAGCGCTCCCCTTGTCCCTCCTGGGGACTCGGGGCGCCTGGCGGAGGCTTGGTGGCGGTGCTGGAGCCCGAGTCCCCTCCCTGCCCTGGCAGAGGGTGCCTGCGTTGGGGCTCCTTCCCTACCGAGGGCTCCAGGTGGGGGCGGGAGGGGAGCCGTCCTGGTTCCTATAACTCCCTGGGTATTTCAGAATGTGGGTGGAAGGGGGAGGAGGGTGGCTGTGGAGAGAGGAGCAAGGTCAGTGAAGAACAAACATGCCTCTGTGCGTTCGTGCTTGCGCCGCCAGCTGATCGGCTCCGCTTCTCCAACTTTCCCCGCAGAACTTATAAAGCACGGCCGCGAAAGGATAGGACAAACCATCAAGGCGTCCGGCTCCAGGCTCTGCTCGTAGTGAGTACCGAAGCCCCTGAGGGGCTGAGAGCCCTTTAAAAGCCCAGCCCCACAACGCCCAGCCCGGCGGTGGATGGAGCGGGCTGGCACGGGCCAGATGTGGGCTGTCCCCGGGGCGGCTGCCAGCGCCCGCTGCCACCCAGCATCTCCGGCCGTGTCCCCTCTGCTGCAGGGCCAGGGGGCTCTGGGATGGCTGTGGATCTGTGTGTGGGGGTGGCGAGGGGCATCGCTCGCAGGTGAGACCCTGGGGGGCTGGTGGGGTCTTCAGGGCCCCTTTTGTACCAGGGAGGCTGAGGCACAGGGGGATAGGAGCCTATAGGGCCTCTCTGTGGGGTCTTGGAGGTTGGTGGGGCCTTGGGGGGATGGACAAAGCTCTCTGGGGCAGGGGAGAAGGGAACAGAGCTCTTCCCCTCCTCCCCTCTATCTCTGACATCTGTTTAATCCTGGCTTTTGCAAGGGCTGTAGGGGAAACCTTAAAACCAAGGGGGATCGCTGGGGTGGTGGGACCCAGCGATGCTCATACGGGGCAGGTCTGAGCCAACAAGTGCTGCTGAAGCCCCATCCCCTTTTCCTTGCAATTTGACAGCCCCGAGCTGCCCTGCATGGGAGCCTGGGTGTGGGGCTGGGGGCTGCAGCATCCCTGCACGGTGGGGTTGGTGCCTGGGACACTGCTCGGGGTGGGTCTGGTCCTGCCTGGAGGGTTGCAGCCCCGTCCAGCCCTCACCCTGTGCTGCTGCTGGGCTTCGTGTGTCAGTGCCCTGAGCATGGCGTTTGGGAAGGCTGTGCTTGTTTGAGCCCCCTGTGCACCCAAGAAGCTTTTCTCCCCGACCTCCTGTTGGCATGCCCAGTGTGCCCCATGTCCCCTGCCCCCCAGCACGTGTGTGCCCCATGTCCCCTGCCCCCCAGCACGTGTGTGCCCCATGTCCCCTGCCTCCCAGCACACGTGCCCCTACCCCTGGGGGTAGCAGTGCTGCTGGGGGATATCTGGGGAGCTCAGCTGGGATCTTCTCTGATAAGGGGAGCATGCACTGGTCCCTGGTAGGTTAATGGTGGGAAGCTGCCTTTTATTTTATTTTTTTTTAAGTTCTTGTTGTCAATACTTCCTTGCTCTTCTCTTCCCCAGTGCTGAACGAGTTGCTTTTTTAATGGATCGTTCCCGGAGCCCAGACACCAGCGCTCAGGTGAGATCGTGGGTCTGAGCTGGCAAGTCATCCTCACTGGGATGAAGAGGGGGCTGGCCCTGTGGGAGAGGCAAGGAAGAGAGCCTGTGTTAGCATGCTGGGGGGTCTAGTCCTCTCTTGTCCCTGTGGGTGATGCTGGGTGGAGAAAAAGTAGAAGAGGTCCTATACAGATCTTGGGAAAGGCGTAATGCTCCCGGAGTCTGGGGAGAGGAAGCTTCCTGGGGACTGGGAACAGGAGGAAGGCTACGTGCATGTGTGCATAGGTACCGAACTCCTCACTGGAAGAGGGAGGCCGTGATACTGCTGTAGTGCGTAGTTCTCTCCTCCCTTTCCCCTCAATTAGCTTAACGAAGCACCCATCCAATCTCTCACTGATGGGTGTTTCTTGAGGGTGGGGGATGCTGTGCTGAGGCCAGGCAAGCACAACCAGCGGCGTGCTCCTTGTGACTAATACCAAACACCCCTGTCCTCCTCTCCAGCCTCCAACGCCAACTGACAACATCAACCTCGGACCTTCTGCTAACCCAAAGTAAGCTCCCTGCAGCAGCCAGGTAGGGTGTGGAGCTTGCTGTGAAGAGATCTGGCAGGGGAAAGCAGTCAGCTCCTGTGCCTCGGGTGGGTGGCGGTCACGAAGGACCGAACAACTGCATTAACTCTGCCTTTAACCCCGTGGGTAACACCAACCTGCTGGCTTGAGACATCCAGCTGCAGGTCATCCTTGTATTACAATTGTTCTTCAGTCCTCTGTCCCGTCCCTCTCTTCTGAGGGATACTAGGGGAAGACTTTTCTTATTTCTGTTTGCTCCCTCACTAACTTTTTCTCTGGAAATGAGGATAAACTGTGTTAGCAGGTGGGTTGCTGAGAGGTTCCTTGTCATTTTCTCAGCGCACTGGCATATGCGGTGTGAGTCCCCAGCTGGCTGGCCGTGAGGATCACCTGCCCAGTGCCCTTTAATCCCTTTCACAAAAGCTCCTGTTTCCCAGAAGGACCACTGCTCCCACAGAAGTGTCGCTGTTGCATGTTTTTTCTCCCAGAAACATTAACTTGCTTCGCTCTTGCTCAACAGTGCCAAGCCAACAGACTTTGACTTCCTGAAGGTTATTGGCAAAGGAAGCTTTGGAAAGGTAAGTGGGTTTGTGCCGGTGGGCTGGAGCTCTCTGCAGGCAGCTTGGAAGATGTCCTAGCTGAAGGAATTTGTCCTTCGCTTGCACCTCTCCCGAGGAACGTGGCCATGTTCGGAGGGGGACTGAGACCAGATGGGACCTGAGAGAGGTTTTCATTGTCCATTCGTACTTGGAGCTGTCCTGCCATCTCTCTAGACAGAAGCATGGGGGTGTTTCATGCTCAAGGCGGTGATAGCGACCAGCAGTACTTCTTGTTTTTTAAAGTCTCAGATGCTTTAAGTTGATAGAGGATGCCCAGACAAAGCTGTGCTTTGTAAAACGGTAATGATCATCTTTAAATGAGTCTCTCTGAATGCTCCCAAACCACCTTCTTTTGGGTGTGTAAGAGATATTCAGGGATGCTGCGTACCTCTTTCTGGCATTGTGAAAGTCCTGAGTGTGGGGAGTCAGTGGGCTAGAGCCTGGGCTTCAAGCCTTTGTACCTGACCCTCCAAAGTCGTAGTCTCAGTATAATCACTGACAAGAGCGTTCAGCCGGTGAGGAAACACTAACAGCGGCAGAAGATGAGACTCAAACCTGTGTCTGTGACTCTGTTCCAGGTTCTCCTGGCCAAACGCAAGTGTGATGGGACTTTTTATGCTGTGAAAGTCTTGCATAAGAAAACTATCCTGAAGAAAAAGGAGGTATGTCTGCTATCCCCAGCTGCTTCCGCAGGCAGTGGTCAGTGTGTGAGCAATCCTGGTAATGTAATCGAGGCAAGCATTCATGTAGACAGCTCACATGTTAACCATGGATTTCTCTGTGCCATGGGAATATGGAGAAAGGACTGAGATGAATCCAGCTGAGAGCAGAGTGCTTCCCTTCCTGGGGCTGGAGATGATCCACAGGGCTCTCAGCTCCTTTCAAAACAGGGGTGAGCCTGTGCAGCAGGCTGGACTGGAGTTTTGCCTGAAAATCTAATGTCTTGCGTGCTTTTTGCTAGCAAAACCACATCATGGCAGAACGCAATGTGCTCCTGAAAAATGTCAAGCACCCCTTCCTTGTGGGACTCCATTACTCCTTCCAGACCTCGGAGAAGCTTTACTTTGTCCTTGACTATGTAAACGGGGGGGAGGTGAGTACAAGCTTTATTTTTAATCTTCTATTTGGTCCTTCCCAGTCATTCTGCTTTACTGCCTACAACTGTTTCTTGTCAGAAGATAATGATGTTGAAGCATAACATTATTTGCTGGAAAGCACCAGCTAGGAGCTGTACAACTTACCTCACTTATAAACTAAGTGAAGATATTGATGAATAGGACCTGTGCCAGCTAATTTTCATGGCAAGGATGCTGAAAAAAATGTTAGGGAACACTTTAATATCCCCTGGAGAATATGGTAAATGCTGATGTTGGTGATCTTCACAGAAACTCCACTTGTGGCCCAGCTCTAAACTCTAGTCTTGTGCTTAGGTGATGCCTCTGCACTGTGTCAGGCTTCTCTTTCTGACCTGCACAAGCTGCTCTCCTCAGCTGCCTCTTTCTGTGCTACCAGAAACTGGCTGGGAGATGCTGTTAACATGGATGCCTTGTTTATATAGGGGGCCCTAATCCATATAGGGGTCTCTGGGTGGTTCAGCTCTGTATGGGTACTACTCTTCATTGCTCCAGTACAGCTATAATGTGCTTTGTAGCAAGCAAAGAGTCTGAACTAGACCAGGAGATGGCCAGGTTTGGGGCAAAGAGCTCTTAAGTGAGATGGTGATATAAGAAGAGGGCAAATGAAGCTGTTTCTGGAAAGGTGCTTAGAGAGCTAAATAAGACAGCATGATTTGGGCTTATTTGGTGCTGTTCATGTGCCACTTGCTGCAGATCAGTTTTCACTTGAGCAGCTGGCTTCCAGGCTTGCTCCAGATACCCTTCAGCTTCTAGAGAAGACATGATCAACCCACTCATTTGTTTTTAGCTCTTCTTCCACTTGCAAAGAGAGCGCTGCTTCCGTGAACCCCGGGCACGATTCTATGCCGCGGAAGTTGCCAGCGCGATTGGGTACCTGCATTCCTTAAACATCATCTACAGGTGAGGCACGTGCCCCTGCTGGGGGGAGCAGGGGTGGTGAGCCTGCCAGCCAGGCTGAGTGCAGGGCTGCAGGGGGAAAGGAGGTCTTGGGGAACTGCAAACACCGGGACTAGGGTAGCTGAAGTTTCCTATCGGACAAAAAGGTGCGCTGCTGGCATTTTACCCTGCAAGAGGCGTGTGACTGCATGGGGCCTGCTGGGCAGTAAGCACTTCTAGACCAATAGTGGGGAGGAGAGAAAATGGTTGGGTGAGAAGATCTACAACACACCTTCTTAAAGAAGTAAGAAACTCAGTGACAGCTTCTGCATGAATGCACAGAGAAATACAGGCTCACAGCTCACCCTGTGTGACGAGGGCAGCCTTTCAGTGTTAACATATGTATGTTAATATCCAACAGTGATGGGAGGTTGCACTTTGGGAAGGTCCTGGTGAGATGGACTGTGAAGTCTTGGTAGCTCCTGTTCTCAGCTGATGCTGTATCAGATTAGGCTTTTCTGAACATCTAGCCAAATCTGCTCAAGCACCCCTTCTTGTCTTGCAGGGATTTAAAACCTGAGAACATCCTTCTGGATTGCCAGGTATGCTCAGCTCTTATGCTGCCTTCCTTTTTGTTTTTAGAAGTGTTTGGATCATAAACAGAGGGCTACAGTCCTGCAAGCCAAGCTATTTCTCCACTGCATGGGTCTTGTGTGTATGTACCACTGTGTTTCTGTGCAGATCTTGTGACTGGGAGCGAGCATTGCCCCTGCACAGCTGTGTGCAGATCTCTGCTTGTACCCAAGAGCTGGGACCTGGTTTGTGGGGTCTGGGGCTGGGGTGCTAGGAGCAAGTCGCTGCTTCTCTGCTGGTGACCCTATGCAAACTGGCTCTGGGATAAAGCAGTGTCAGAGCACAGCAGTGCTGAATGTCTCTCCAGCTATGTAGTTGTAGAGAAACCTGTGTGGGAAAAAGTCTGGATTTATTTTATGTATTTTCTCTATAGGCTCAGGTATGTGCATGGTAGGATGCCCAGAAGGTGAGGGAGGGGAGATGTGTATTTTGGTGCCCCAGTTCATTCATTAGATGCTGTGTTAAGGCCAGTGCCTGGAAATGCTGTTTCTTTTTTAGAAAGAGTGGGCTGGGCTGAAATTCCTCTCTTCTCAGGGCCATGTAGTATTGACAGACTTTGGACTCTGCAAAGAAGGAATGGAGCAAGAGGAGACTACTTCCACATTTTGTGGCACTCCTGAGGTATGGCCTGTGCTGCAGCTTCCCTGTGACCTGGGGGCTGGAAGCCTTCTGGATCCCATAAAGACCCCGTGGCTGCCCAGCATCTCTGAAAACATGAGCTGTGAGAGCTGGCCAGCCCTCAGTTCCTGAGGTTGTCAGCCTGAAGCTGGAGTAGAGATGAGGCCTTTCCTACTCAGCAGGGACTGTTCTACCTCTAATGGCTGGCTAGTACTTTGAATTTGCTGCATTATCAGGGCAGGGATCCCTGCTCTTGGAATGGCACCGGGGCTGCTCCAGGTGGTTGTGGAGACAACCTTGACCCTGGGAGCCTGGCCCGTGGCAGCTGCAAGCAGGCTGCTTACCTGCGCCGATACCCGGAGCTGCAGAACATGGAACATGCTGGTACTGACACACACAGGCCTTGCTGTACCCTTCGGTGTGTCCTGGGTACTCAGCAGCTGCAAAAATCTCATGTCCTGAGTTGAGGATCTGGCTGTGGGGAGTGCCCCCTTGCTGGGGAGAACTTTTCCTGCTCCTTACTGAGCTGGGGATTCTGGCAGCACTTTGCTCTAGGTATTATCCCTGTCCTGCTGCCCTTCAGATGTCTTGAAGAAGGGTCTGTAACCAAGACACTTTGGTATTCAAGCTCAGTAGAAGGGGCAGGGATTTGCTGGTGGCAGACCTTGGTTTACAGTTGGGACAAACTTATGCAATAGTACAGCATGAACCAAGTGGGACTGTCTGAGCTTTGTTTATTTTTTTTCCTGCCTGAGATAGGGAGCCTGATAGCACTTGGACTAATGCATGAGAGCAGGATTGATGTGCTGCTTGCTCTGCAGGTCACTTAAATTCTTGCCTGTCGCTCCTGGGCAGCGGTTATCAGTAGTGTCACTGCTTTGGACAAACCTACTGGGTCTGAAAATTGCACATTTCTCAAAATTACATGAGCCCGTTACAAATGTAATATGTCAGTGCAGGACAGGTTTGCTGGTTGAGTTGGGGTCAATGGCCAATCCTTGTACAAGCCTTTCCTAGGAAGGGAGCACTCCAGCCCAGAAAAACTCTTGTGGTTGTAGGGGGTAGGTGCCTTTCAAACACGTTATTATGAGGGATGTGGAGAGTCTATCACAGCCTAGTAGGAGATGCAGTGCAGTTGTGTGCTTCCTAGTGTATTTGACTGCAACCAGGTTTGTATGCTTATGAAGGCAAAGCCCTTCCTTTATAATTTGACCCCAATATTTACTCCTGATTCTCCCCAGTACTTAGCTCCCGAGGTGCTAAAGAAGCAGCCGTATGACAGGACAGTAGACTGGTGGTGCCTGGGAGCTGTCCTCTATGAGATGCTCTTTGGACTGGTAAGTTTGGGAGCTGTCTGTTTTATTCTACGAGGTAGAGAACTTAAGTTATTTTCAAGCCTTATGATGTGACATCAGCCTGGTGTGCCTATGGTACCTGATATGGACAACTGAATTCTGAATGAAATTACCTGGTTCAACACCTGGATCAATCATACCCTTGCCCTTGGAACAGCTAGATGGCAGGTTTCCGTCTTCTCCCTGTGGGACTCATTTGGACCTGTCCTTGGTGGTTCCTTATGCTTGTGTTTTGTCTGGCTGCTTCTCTTCTCTTTCATATTAGCCACCTTTTTATAGTCGGGATGTGTCTCAGATGTATGACAACATTCTGCACAAGCCACTCCAGATCCAAGGAAGCAAGACTGTGGCAGCTTGTGACATCCTCCAGGGACTTCTCCATAAGGACCAGAAGAGGAGGCTGGGTGCCAAAACAGACTTTGTAGGTGGCCTCTCTTATGACTGAGGGGAGGATGGATAGGAAGCCTTTCTACTGAGTCTCTTTCATGCTAAGAGCACTGCCTTGGGAAAAGCTTTCTATGCACATTGATCAATTTCCAGCCCCCTAAAAGGGGGCATGTGAGGTTGACTCCTTTCCAAAGGGAAATGCTGTGGTTCCAGATGTGGTGGCAAGCTAGGACATGACATGTAATGGTATCATCCCTTCAAGGGATTACAGGGCCATGACCCTTATGCATTAAGGACTTGTTACATCACTCCTACATGGACACGTTAGCTCCAAATCTTGTTTCCAAAACTTACTGCTATGAAAGCAGGTGGCAGTTGCTGGAAAAGAAAGGTTTATAGACTGACGCTCCCTCCCCTCTTTCTATACAGCTTGAGATAAAGAACCATGTATTCTTCAGCCCAATAAACTGGGATGACTTGTACAACAAGAGGATTACCCCTCCATTCAACCCCAATGTGGTAAGTGGGTATTTCTGTTGGTATCTACTTTAAATACAAAAGGAATTGGGCCTGTGAAGTCTGAGGCACTTCTCTTACATTGACACTGAGGGATGCTGAAGTGTAGGTTATGCACTGCAAATGTGGTGGTGGTGACTGGAAGAGCGGCTGTGTTAGATTGCATACAGGTAGGAGGTTGGGGTCTGATCACTCAGTGATGTGGCTCTCTGCTCCCTGGTTTAGGCTGGTCCAGCTGATCTGCGACACTTTGATCCAGAGTTCACCCAAGAAGCGATCTCTGCCTCCATCACCCACACGCCTGACTTGGCAGCCAGCAGCTCCAGTGCCTCAGATGCTTTTTTAGGATTTTCTTATGCACCAACTGAAGAGGACTTCTAAGTTTTATAAAGGCTTTGAGAAGCCAGATTTTAACTGAGTGGGTTTTATTCTTATTTTTTTTTTTCCTTTTTGAAAGGAATGGCACTGTCCTTTGCTCATGGTTTATGGGAAGGGGGACTAATACACTAACTGGCTGGGATGGAACAGAGCTCTTAATTTGTGCTGATTGGATTTCCCTCCATATGTGTGTTTCCCTGGCAGGGAAAGTGGGACACCAGTTATTATTATTTTCCCCTGAGTGTCTTGTACTACTTGGCAGAATTGTATTCACTGTGGTTGTATTTATGGTTGAGGTATGTATCGTCATTCACGTCACAGCCATATCTGCGTGTGGAACTAATGCTGCCCAGCTATGTATGACTGCTTTGCTTTCCTATAACAAAGGGAAACTCTTCACCCTACATGCAGCACTGGCTTCCTTCAAGTGGAAGTGCTTATTTAAGTGGTTGGGGAACAAGTAGTCTTGTTGCTAGTGGCCAGGCTGGAGTTAAACTGGGGTAGTTCAGTAGGTATGCCACCCAAGCCATTAAAAATCTGGTAGCAGCAGAGGTGTGTGTTAGATTTTAATGCTCTGGAGCAGAAATGCTGGGTTCAGTGGGTGCTGCTGAAGAAGCAGAGCTGCCCCAGCAGCTGGGATGAGCACTGCTACTTGTGGAAGGAAGCCATTTCCTCATCCTGGGCTCAGACACTGTTCATCTTTTACCGCTCCAAAGGCAGCTTATGCGTTTGTAAATTCTGAAGTGGGCTGTAGCCTTTCATAAGAGCCAGTTTTTGCCACTGATCACTGGCTCTCCCTCTGATTCAGGACTGGGGTGCTGTATGTAAAAATCCCAGATAAAAATTGATGTAAAAGGGGCTGTGTTGCTTGCCAAAATAAAGATTTGGTAGGGGGGAGTGGAGGGTGGGAATCCTTTCACAGCATGTGCTTGACTTCTCTGAGGAACACAAACACTGACGTGAGCAGGGGGAACATGGGGCAGTGGGTGCTGGATGGTGGAGCCCCGCAGGAGAGCTGCTTCTCTCCTCTCCACACCACTGCAATGTTGGCTTCCATGCTCCTGGGGTGCTCTGAAACCGCCTGTCACAGTTGATCATAGATGTAGAAGAGTTATTTATTCTGCCTTAATTTAAATGCTGGTGTACTTATTGAATGTCACTTCCTGGTCTTTTTTTTTTTCCGTCCAAGTATTTGTCCTCCTGTGGGGAGGAGGAAGGGGGAGAAGAAATTGTAACTTATGTACAATGCAGGGATAAACAAGGGCATTTCTAAAATTGGGGTAATGCTCACACCGTTGGGAAGCTTGTCTTGAAACTTTTTTAAGTACCAGCCTCTACCTTGTACATGCTGGAGTCATTAGAAAAATGACATGGTTTATATTAAAGTGCATACACGGATGTGTTTCCCTCTCTTGGGCCTGTGTATAAACAAATGCTGGGGTGTGAGGAGAGGAGGGAGGCACGTGGAGGGGTGCTGTGGAGTGGTTAATTTTTAATTATAAGTCCTTATTTGGGCTCGGGGGGCAGCCCCTCGGGGTGCGCAAGCCTCCCTGACTGGGCTGCCTCCCCGTCCCGGCTTGCCCGGCGCCAGAGCTCCCCTCAGTGGGCGGCGGGGCGGAGGGCGGCTCCCCCCGGCCCGCCGCAGTGGTACGGCCCCGCCCCCTGGTTTCCCGAGGAACGGAGCAAACCACCGCAACGGCCCCCGGCGCGGAGGGGGGGCGGCGCGTGCGCGTTGCTGGGCGGCGGGGAACTGCCGGGCCTGGGGCGGCCCCGCTGCGGCTGCGGCCCCTGCCCCCTGCCCCGGCCGGCGGGGCGCGGAGGGTGGCTCCGCTCGGCCGCTGCTCCCGGCCGCTCCTCCCGGCCTTCCCGCAGCTTAACCCCGGGTCGCCGTATGGAGAAGGGCCCGCGGAGCGGGAACGCCATCGTCTTCAACGCGTCCAAGGGGGAGGCCTTCACTCTCACCGGCAGCTACAAGGCCTGGCGCAAAAGGCTGCGGGGGAGCTGGAGGATCCTGAGGTGAGGGCGGCGGGGCCGCCCCGGTGGGGGCCGTGATGGCACCGAGGGTTTCCTCCGGCCGCGGGTCTCCTCCCGAGGGCGCCCCGTAGCCCGGTGCCCGCTTATCGCGCCGGCGGCAGGCTGGGGCAGGAGCTTTGCGGCCGCACCCGGCGCCCGGCTGCCTTCGTGTGGAGCTCTCGGGTGGCCCAGCCGTGGGAGGGAGGCCTTGGCTTGCGCGGGGGGCATTGCGGAGGCACGGTTTAGAGGTTGGGATAAAAAGAAATCGGCCCTGGGGCATGTGGTTATCGCCCGTCTGTCCGCGACGGAGTAAGTCCAGAGGGAAAAGGAAGAAGGAGGAGACCTACGTGGTACAAATTTTAGCAGCAGTTGTGGCAGTCTGTACCAGTTCTGGAGCAAAAAAAAAAAAAAAAAAGTATATCTTTAGAGATTCTTTGCGATTTGATAGGTTCAGATTTCTAAGGATTATTGTCGCTTGAGTTATCAGTTTTATACCAAGATAAAAGGATGTGAGGCAACTGAAGTAGTTTGCTTTATGTTTGTTTGCTGGTTCTTATTTAAAAAAAAAAAAAGTTGTGGTTCAGGACCGTATCCCCAAATAACGTGTTTTCTTACTGATCTATTCGTAGCTTAAAAGATGAGATCACATCTGAGAAACTGTTTGGGGTAAAACTGTGGATAACGGCTGGTCCAAGAGAAAAGTTCAGTGCTGCTGAGGTAAGAAGTCAGTGATTGTTTGCAAGTTTGTTGTATTTAAGATTGGCTTAATGTGAAATAGAAAAGAACAGCAAAGAAGACTTTACAATATTACTACTTTATCCGAATTTACACAAATTAAGATTTGAATGCTTTTCTCATAGGATCATTCAAGTTCATGGCAAATAGTCAGAATCCTTTACCTTCCTTCATCCCAGCACAACTTCTTGCAGTCTTGCTTTTAGCTTCTTTCATGTATGTTTTTCTGGATGTTTGTTGTCTTTTAGTTTTTGGTTCTGAAGAAATTCCTGGAGGATGGTGGAGCCATCCTGGTGATGCTAAGAGAAGGTGGAGAGTCCCGATCTGGCACCAATATTAACTTTTTGTTAGAAGAATATGGAATCGTTTTCAATAATGGTAATGGGGCTTACTGATACCTTTTATTCTTACATTTTCAGCAAAATCAAAAGGGCAGGTTCAGTCTTTGTAGGTATGAGCCTTGCAGATCCCTCTCACAAAGTATGTTTTTTATCTTTTTGAGATACTGTCTTCCGAAATCAGTATGTGCATGGAAGCCTAGTAATGAAACACACCAAGAGGTTTCCATTGGCGTGGAAACTTGACAGCAACAAGTGGCTTGGTAGCAACTCAGTCATCTCTGTGCCTTTGCTATATTTGACAACGTTGATGGTATTTACTAAAATAAAATTACTACTAATGACATTTATTGGTTAAAAGGCCTTTCACTTCAGAAATTTGTTTCCACATGTTTTAATGAGTTGAATCACTCCATGCTCACCCTAAATCAACAGTGGCACTTTCCTTTAGCAGACCAGTAAAATGCCATTTCTTAGGTTTTGTACAGCCAAAGTATATAAATCAGCTGTGTGTCTCAGTGTACATGAAATATTTTTAGGCTCTTTGGTGGTATTTGGTCCCTTAGACTCTGTTTTTTGTTTGTTTGAATCAACACTATGAGCTTCGTGCTTTTGAAAGGTAGATAAAAATAGATAGATTAAAAAATAATTTGAACTTGACAAACTTGATATGTATTCTTTTAATTTGATCCTTTTTTTTTTAATCTGTAGAAATGTGGAAGACATGGAGATGTTTATTTTTCATATTTTTATTTGAACTTGCAAATGTATTCCTGTTCTAACCCCTTAAGTGCAAAAGGAAGTGGTAGTGAAGGCTGATCTGAATGCTGGTCTGAATTCTTTTGAGAGCTGCATGCCAGTGTTGTGGTGTTAGAAGCAAACATCCAGGGAAGCCAAGAACTATACTCATTTTACATTGCTGTGTCTGGCATATTGATCAGTGAAGATGTAAATTTACTGTTTTTTATTTTTTTTAATCCAAGATGCTGTTGTACGAAACGTATACTACAAGTACCACCACCCAAAAGAAGCTCTTATCTCTGATGGAGTTCTGAATAGGTAAATATTTTGGCTATATGGACCTTTACAATGAACTCTGTTAATCCATCGTTTGTTCACTAGGTTCTGCTTTTCAATATGTTTTAGGGGAATCAGTGAAGCTGCAAGAAAAACAGCACTTGAGACAACAGATGAAGATGGAAGCGGACACGACTTGCAGTGAGTGTTTTCCTTTCAGGTAGCTGGTGTGAAAAGATTTAGCCTAATTCAATTAGCAGACTCATAATCTAGCAGGAGTTTATTTGAGTTGTGTTGAAGTTTTCTAATGTGTTTATGTCAGCTTCTTGCTCTTCAAGGTTATATCTGGAAAGGAGACTGTTTAGTAACTCTTGATAGCCACTTAAGGAGCAGGAGTGATAGATTTTGGGGTGAATTATTACTCTCCTGACTAGATCCTTTTTTTTTTTTTCCCCCTCATCTGTAGATTTGAATTTTATTAAACAGCATAAATGTGAATAAGCTCTAGATAGTGGGTGGTCTGGCTGTAGACAAAGGAACCCTACAATTTTTAGAGAGTTTTACTCCAGGGTAAGATAGACATCTGTTATGATTTTTAACTTTCTGTCCGTACTGCTCTATTCTGCAGAGAAGTGAGGAGGCATTGAGAAGAATACAGTTTTTCCATAAATAATTTCAGATGTTTGTATTCTTTCTTGCTGCTGGTTTATAGACTAATAAGTAACTGCGTGGTTGTTTACAAGGAAAAATGTAAGTGTAAAAACATTTAATATAGTTTTGTTTCAGAATATATATTTGTCTATGAGTTAAGTAGCCCTGCACTTCTCTCGGATACAGGAGTAGGCAAACAGAAATCAAAAGCAATCTTTGTTATGTGAGATGAGTTGTCAACCTGGGAATGCCTGTAGAAGGAGACTAAAATGTCATTTTAATGATCTGAATTTTTCAAACCATGGCTTTTGACATTCCACCACCAGTGTACAATTAAACTGTTCAGTTTAGGCAGATAAACTGAGTCTTATAAATATGTCCAGCCTACCTGATACGTGCAGGTACTTCAGGATGTTTTGTATTTCTTTGCAGAGCTCTCACTTTTGTGTATCCGTTTGGTGCCACGTTGAATGTGATGAAGCCAGCGGTGGCTGTTTTGTCAACAGGATCTGTCTGCTTCCCGCTCAACAGGCCTATTCTTGCTTTCTATCAGCATGAGGTATGATTCTTCATGAAACGAACCATGTATTCTGCCCCCGCTCCCCGCAAAAATTGTGATTTTTTTTTTTTTTTCTGGGAGCACTAGGGAAGACTATTTGGATGCCAGAGTGGTATTTTTAGTTCTTCTGTAATGTTTCATTGTTTGTTTTTTTCATAGTTTTAGTGACTGTTTGATGAGATTATTAGTTTCATTAATACTAAGTTAACGAAGAGGATCTGTCCTTTGTTAGCTTATTAAAAATAAATAAATTTTGAAAACTAAGTAGTAGTTGATGGGTACAACAAATTAATATTACTCCTGGATATAATTACGTTAGCACACATTTTACTGTGCAGATGAGTTGCTAACACAACTGTGTTTTTTGATATCTTAGGCAGGAAGGTGATTTTTTTTTTCTGAGGATGCCTTTATTCATTTTTCATTGTTGTTGCTGGAATGCACCCTGTAAATCAAAGACCATGCAGCAGCGTGAAGTGAATTTACAAGTACGCTTACCGTTTGCATTTTATCTGCAGTTGTCAGAAGATAAAATCCCTCTCCGCACACAATATTTGTACATAGATCGAATGGGCCTGTAGGCTCATGCCTAACCTTGCACCCGTGATAATCTTGAAATGATTTGCATTACTGTAAAAAAGCTGTCTTTGTAATGTAAGTCATCTAGGTTATGTAAAGCCATAACTTTTGAAGTGTTACTAAAAAAAACTTTAGAAGTGTTAGAAGAAAGTGTTTTCTTCTGAGAATTGTAACAACTACATTAGTCTGAAAGTCAAATCCACATAACTCGTTTGTACCTTCAAGAGGTCTTTTGCATGGGTTGATCACTGAAATGGAAACCATTACACATCATGCAGGTAGTTCTTCCTGTAATAAAATACTATGATGTGAACATCAAATAGATGGCATCATTTTTCCTTGTCTAGTTTGTGGAAGTTGTAGACAAAAAGGTAGAAGATGAAGCCAGAGACAGAGGTTCTCTTTCAGGCAGAGCAGAGAAACTTAACAGAAGGAAAACAAAATCTCTTGGAGCAAAGAAGAGATACGGTAAAGAACAGCAACAGAAAGTGAAGGAGTGGAAAGGAAGAGCAGAGGATGCTGTCCAGTTATGCTGTTGTGGATAAAGTGTGTAGAATTCAAGTTAAAACTTTGCGAAACATGGAGTAAGAAACATCAGAAATTGTTAGACAGGCTGGAGCTCTGTTTGAGGTATCTTCGAACTCATTACAGCGGTCTTTATGGTTATATTATGCTGCGAGTTTCACAGTTGGTGCGGGGAGCATACAGGCTTTTTGGTTCTGTTGAAAACTTACTATTTTTTGTGTGTGTCCTTGTGGAAGGATTAAGGGATAATCTGGTTAGAGAAGAATTCCAAAGATGTTTCATGAATGCATTTTCATGCATGTTTGATTTAGCTAAATGAAAATATAACAACCAGAATATTTTGCATTTTCATATTAGAAATAGTGAAATTACCAAACTCTTCTCTCATTAACTGATGTGCATATGTGCTATATTGATGTGCACGTGTCACTGTCCTTCAGGTTTGCATTCATTTACTTAATTCTTTTTTGCTTCATGGAAAAAAAAATATTTTTTTTCTGCAAAAATAACCTCTGTGCGGCTACTGTTGATGATACTGGGATTTTGTTGATTGCCAGCCAGTTGTCTTTCTAATGTTATGAAATGCAGATCAGTATTTTTTGTAATTTGATGAGCCTTAAGAGCATATGCTCTTTTAATAATGCTGTGCTCCTGTGAGTGTGCCACGTTTGAAACTGCCTTTGGCACTACTTATTCCAAAATTTCTTATTTCTTTAAATTGCTTTGTAATTGGATGCCATTAACAATTGCCTCGAAAACTATGATTTGGAAGGATTTTTTTGCTATATTGTATTCTTTATTGATAGAGTCAAGGTGGAAAGATGGCAGCATTGGGATCTTGCCACATGTTCAGTGATCAATATTTAGATAAAGAAGAAAACGGTAAGATCATGGTAAGTTTAAAAAGAAGAAAAAGTTTTCACAGCAGTTCTAAAGAAATCCAAGCTTACCAGGTTCCTCTTAAAGCTTAGAGCAAGACAGCTATGAAATTGATTCAGTGCGGAGATTCTGACCCTGTGCTAACATCCTGGGGACTTGGTCAGAGCACAAGTAACAGGAGGAGTTTTTAAAGACACAGCTTATGTTATAGGACTCTGGAAAACTTTTTCTATTTCTGTTCACCACTTTATTGTTATTAAAATGGTCAGTAGATCTTTTTATTTATTTATTTATTACTTTTTCATAGTTTTTTAGTGCTCGATTATTGCGTTATGATTAATAAACCTTTGCGTGTATAGCTCCTGATACGTGGCGATCACAATGCACTTTCCAAAGTGCACTGTATACCATTATGTGTAAGAAGGGTGTTCTCCTGAAAGCGTACATCTCACACAAAGTGTGCTCGTTGTCACGACTCATTGCTTCCCTAAGTAAATACATATAAAGTTTGTATTTTATCCCTAGATATTATTTGACTTATTACCCATTTTTTCTTTTTCACTGTATTTAATTTATTAAATTAAATTACGAGTGTTTAAGTATTATAGTAGATTACTCAGACCTTCCTGAAATTAAAGTTTTACCCTTCCCCAGGACGTGCTTTTCCAATGGCTCACAACATCAGATATCCATTTAAACCAGATGGATATGGAGGACCCTGAGGTAAGAGAGATCCGTCACATGGAAGTAAATAATAGTGTAAGCCAGCAGCACCTGTTTTGCCAAAACATGCATTTAGAGCAAAATGGCTAACAGCTAGGTGAATACTGTTGTTGTTACACACCCCTTATTCAAGGTATGAGGTTGAGTAGACAGATGGACTGGGCATAAAATATAAATTGAAAAAATGTGTGTGTTAGACTTAGATTGGTGCTTATTCGTACAGTTTCAATTGTGAAAGGCTCTTCCCAATTTGCCTGTGTTTATGAGATTATTTGCTGTTCCAGGTTAGTAAGTATGCACTTGAGTTTATATCAAATTTAGTTTAGGTTAGTGTTTTTTTTTACTGGCATATGCAAATGTTATTTTTATTTGGAAATACAAAAAAATGTATACTCTTTATGCATAAAAAGAACAAGTCTTGCACAGTTGACTAGTAAGGTGTCTTTTTTTACTTTAACAAGAATTAACAGAAATTCAGACGCTCCATTCATGTGGCAAGTGGCTCTACAGCTAATACAGCAGAATTTGCACAGTTTCCTGATCTAGTAATCTGCACTGCAAAGGGTCATACCTGGCAAAGAGTGAAATAATTACTTATGGATGAGATTTTAGGTGAGGTATAAACTAGAAAGAGGCTATGTAAATGGATTGCTCTTTTTAAATCATAATGGTGTGTGTCTGTGCGTATGTTCAGATTTCAGACTATACCATGCTCCCAGATACAGCTGCGCTGTCTGAACAACTGCGAGTCTGTCTGCAAGAAGGAGATGAGAACCCAAGAGACTTCACAAAGCTGTTTGATACATCCCTTTATCAGCTGGATACAACTGCCCTCCCTGCAGTTATCAAGTCAGCAGCTGTGAATTTTTTATTTAATTATTCTTGCATTCTGTATTCTGCATTTTCCGCTTGTGTGTACTGTGTCTGCTTAGGAGCAGAAGAGACTGAGCTGTAGGCAGCATTCTGAATATGGATATACCAGGGGTTTGAGCATGACATTGGTTTGCTTCTTCTCTTAGCTGTAGTTTCTGATGTTCTTTTTTTCCTTTTTCTTACTATTGCTGACTCAGTGAACTGATATTTTTAGTAGAACTGTCTGCAGCGACGTTGGGTACTTTCTGGAGTGATAACTGAGAGCTAGTAGTTTTTCCACGTATGTATTACTTGGCATTGACTGAAGCTGAGTTTCATTCACCTTTGCATTTCCCAATAATTCCGGCTTGAGATTTATCTGTTGCTGAGTTTTATCAGTTTTGTAGCACTAGCAGCTTTGTCCCTTATAACTCACGTTATCTAGGTCACATATGAGCACGTTGAATAATAGCAGGCTTAACACAGATTTCATGAAACTCCACTCTTGCAGACACTTTCTTCCTGCTCCATATTTCTTGTATTTTCAGTAGATGCGAATTCATCGTGAGATGTTTCTTCTGATCCCATAACACATAATTTTTAATGGCTTTTGGTTAGGGACTTTCTGTAAAACTTCTTTGAAATCCCCAATCAGCTTTTTTTGAACTGGATTACTTTTTCCTCATGCACGTTCATCTCTTTAAAAGTTGTTTGAAGAATCGAGAGGTGTGACTTCCTTCTTTTTCCTCATCTGATATATCCAGCTATCATTAATGTCTTCTCAGTCGTAATTTTAACTAACTTGTTTGCTTTAGAAGTCAGTTATTACCGATATGTAGTTCTCTGGGGTCCTTCAAAAATTATACGTCCCAGTTTTATGCTATTACTTTGTGCAAAATGTTGACCCTGGTGTTTTGTAAAAATTAACTTCTATAGCCTTTAATGCGTGCAAATGGAAACAGATGGTGTGTTATTTCTCCTGTCATGCTGTGTCGTCTTCTGTGCTGCAGAGCTTATGAACAGCTGAATGTGAAGCATGAACCTCTCCAACTTATTCAGCCTCAGTTTGAGACTCCACTACCCGTCCTCCAGCCAGCTGTAAGTAAAATCTCCATGCTGATAAAGGATATGGAGAGTCTTTGTTTAATATAAAAACTCTCATTTCCGTATTTCTTTTAAACAAGAGAGGGAGAGAAATGCTGTAGTAATAATTAATGACTTCGGAGATGAATACATTGCAAAATCTTTTAAGGAGTTCTTAATTATGCTTTTCAAGTTCTGTTGCTAAGAATTCAAATGTAGCATCTGGTACCATAGCTTAACTTTCCTAGAGAGCTCAGAATGCCTTGCATGTATAATCCCTTCAGCCAACTAGCTGCTCCCAGTCCTGTGAGCCACTGGGGTTTGGCTTTTACCTTTTACTGTGAAAACAGAAGGTGGCATTTCAGAAAGCGATGTATTGTGAGCAATACACTGACTGCTGCCAGGGGAGGTGCCAGTCTGTCCTGCTATTCTTCGATCTTCTGCATCTGTTCAAGAAGCAGAAAGTGAAATAGCTTTTTTACAGCAAAGGCTGGCCAACCTTTTACCAGCAGAGATTAGTGCTGGCAGCAACGGGAGCTAGTGCAGTGTCGAACTTTTCTCAAAATGCAGGTATCTGCCTTTTGCCATCATGGCTCCAACCTTTTTTGGCTTGGCCACTGAGGAAACGTTACTGTGATGCTGACAGCTGCAGGGATGCAACTGAAAGTAGTGTCTCGTGCTGCTTTTTTAAAATGTGTTCATTTAGAAATAAAGTACTCTTTTAAGCACCTGTAAGCCCTGTTAATTGCACAGTTACACTTGTGGCATAAGTGGTGACTGCATAAAAAAGAAAATACCCTTACCAGAATTAATGTAGATACGTTTCAGTGTGAGTTGTTATGGCCTGCTTAGTGCCTTGACTATCTGAATACTAAACTGAATCACCCGTATCTCCTGGGACAAAATTAAAAACAAACCGTGCAAATGCAGTATGTCTAGTTGTGATGCTAGGTGATAACTCTAGCATACTCATGACTAAATTCTTTTGGAATATTCAGTTATTTTTATGAAATACAAACGGAATTTTTAAAAGGTTGTACCTTTGTACTCTGGGCTTTGGAGTTGCTTTTGACTTTATAATAGGTTTCTTGAAGTCCAGTCTAAAACTGTTATCTTAGAGATTTGTGAAGTATAAGAAAAATAATTGGCAATAAATTGTGCTGATTCTCTTCAAGGTTTTTCCACCTGCTTTCAGAGAGTTGCCTCCTCCCCCTCTGGAGCTGTTTGACTTGGATGAAACCTTTTCATCTGAGAAAGCTCGTCTTGCAGAGATTACAAACAAATGTAAGCGGAGCAAACTGATTGTTTACACACACAGTTTTTGGAGGGAAATAGGTGTTTCATGGAAATCCACAGTTGTAATTCTGGGCCAAGATTGCTCTGAGCCTTGGAAGTTGATACATGGTTTACTGGTCTTGAAAACATCGGTTAGCAGCAGTGCAGTTTCATTTTCCTTTCTGTCTATTGTTTTCCTCGTTTAAGTAGACATATGAGTTGGAAGGCGTGCTGTTAGAGAGTTGCTGGCTTCCTTTTCAGTTATTTTGGGGAATGCTTTTTGAAGTTAGCAGTGCAATATCTCGTACTATCGGTAAGTACCTGTTAAGATTATGCTTAACACACCTTAAATTGGAACAAGGAGAGAAAGTACTAGCTGCAGAAATACATCACGGCTAGTCCTCTGAACTTACTTGTAAGATTCCCCAGGATACGAAAAATGAACGGAGATTGGTATTTAGTGTATTTTTGCCCAGGCAGCATGGGTATGTGTGATGTTCACCTGCCTCCTTCCTTGGGATGCTTTTTTAGGTACTGATGATGACCTGGAGTTTTATATACGAAAATGTGGCGATATCCTAGGAGTAACAAGTAAACTCCCAAAGGAGAAGCAAGATGCCAAAAATATATTGGAGCATATCTTCTTCCAAGTGGTTGAGTTTAAGAAACTGAATCAGGTATTTTTAATAACAGAATTACAAGTGAATTATTAGTAGCATCAGCCAGCACTGTGAAGCTGATGCGTCTTCGTAGCACCTGTGCTTGTTACGCTCAGGCGGCACAGCAGTGTGTTGAAGCATTTGATGTATGATAAAGTAAGCCAGTGAAGTTTGATCCAGTACGCTTATGTCTGGTAATCTGTATAGAATGCTCAATTTATTAAGTCTCCCATTTATTTTAATCGGGGGATTAATACATGCAAGTGTAGTTTGGGTAATTTCAGCTAAATACAGTTCATTTTAATTGTGCAGTATGATAAAGCAATGTGGCCTCACCGATGTTTGCAGTGCTTGCTAATGCTACAATGTAGATGTGAAAGCAGCATTGTTACTCCCAGGGAGCATTGTGTCACGCAGTCAGTTTGATGCTTCTGTTTGGCAGGTCAGATGTTTTTGCTGAGTATTCTCAGCTTCTCAAATAGTCTATTTAAGGTGAAAATCTGAATTTTTATAGTTACACTTATTGTATACAAATTATTATATACAATTTCTATAGTTAAAATTCTTCTGGTTTTGTTTCTGCTTTTCCCTTCCCTAAGGAACACGATACTGACACGAGTGAAGCTGGATTCCAGAACGGGAACTGAGACCTGGCTTTCCTCAGATTGAGATAGATCTAGTACAAACATGCTTATCACCTTTCTTCAACCTCTGTGTTCAGTGCATTGATTGGACTGTCTCGGTAGTTCACGGAAAGTTTGGATCAGTTCTGTGTGGTAGTTTGGACAACTAATGCCTTTTGAGGAGGTGTTTGTATTTTACAAGCACTTTCCAAATAATTCCTTATTTTTCTACTTCTTTATTTAAACTGTAATTTTGTACTATATATATATATAAAAATCTTGTGCTAAGAACATAGTTTTGGTCCTTCTTTTATTTTTTTTTTTTTGTAGCAGGGCTTACTGTGGGTTCTTTTGGCGTACAAGAAGCCATTAGTTGCACTGTGGGGAAAGTTTGTTGGTTTGACTTGTGAACTGGAGAAGAAAATACAGCATTAAATTCAGGAGATGCTGAAAAGATGCTGCTCTGTCACCCCGTGGCAGTCACCTTTTGGCTCTCTGCCAAAGTCAACCAAGGTGGGTTTGTTACTGTAGGAGGAAAATATTTCTTGCCAGGGAGGGGAGGACTTGAAATTCAGCACTGATGACATTGCTGCACATCACTGCCTCATGCAAGATTGGAAAAACATCGTGAAAAGGAGGGACAGTGTTTGCATTAAAAAGACTTTAAGATTTGACAGCTCACTATTACAAAAGTGTGATACTGTGCAGAAAACTCAGGAATATTTTTTCTTAAAATTATTCCCAGAGACAGTGAGCCAGGTATTGCATAAAAATGGAAACTCAAGTGAAATTCATTGACCATGCCATGTTGAAGCTCAGTGCACGGCAAAAATAGAGCCAAGGGTATGAGTGGTGAGAGGAACACATTTGGTGTTAATAATATTGACAAGTCTCTTTGTTGCTAAGGTTTTTTTTCTATCAGCACTGCGAGATTGGCCTTTGGCATCCAAAAAAAATTGTATTTAATCTGAACCCAAACTGTGAAACTTGAATTTTTCCTCCACTCAGGCTTTCCATGCAACTTTTGTGAGACTGTGCCTTATATTGCTCGGCCATGTTTTTTAATGTCAAAGCTGCTTTTTTTTTTTTTCCCAGAAGATATGTACATCTTTTTTTCCCCTTAAAACCCACACTTACATTTTACATTCTTTCATGTTTTGGATGCCAACGTGGTACAGACATTCCTAGAGCAGGTTCCCCAAAGCATCTACTCAGTCATTAATGAGATGTGCCAATGTAATATTGACAGAAGTGGTTGTATCTCTGCATACTTTGCAGACATTCCTTTGTCAAAACAGCATGTTTGAAATTTTTCATTTCTTCCTCTTTCATTTATTTTTCTTTAGTGACATGGTTGTGCTTTTCACACACAGCAGCACTTCGTACATTCCAGCTACAGATTTACATAATAAGCTTTATCTTTCCCCTACAGTATCAATACCAACCAGTCAACCGGCACAGACTGCAGTTGAACCAAACAACTGTGTGATCTTCTTGCTAATTATAGATCTGGTTTGTACTGTTCTTTGGTGTTTAGACTTCAAACTGTAAATACATTCTCTCTCTATGTCCCTTTTCAGAGTTGTTTTGTCACCTGTTCCTGATGTCGTAACATGTTTTTTTTAGAAAAAAGTCGTCTGAGCAGCCAGAGAAGACAAGCAGCTCCCTGTTTACTGTTTGTTGTGCTGTTCTAACAGTGAAGTAGAAGAACAGCATTTTTCAGTGAATGAAGGTTTTTTTGGGGGGCCAAAACCTCTAGGGTGAAATATGTGCAGAGGCAATAGCAAGCAGCCTTCTCTCTTTCAAAACCGTCCCTTTGGCCCTCTGGAGGTGTTTAAACTGTTATTCTGAAAACAGAAGTGCTTGCTTTGCTCATGAAAATATGACACACACTCCTTGCTGAGTGACAGAATTTTGAAGGAGTTTAAACAGGTGAAGGCTGTCAAGAAGTGAAGTTGGGCCAAGGGTGAGTTAGGCACCCAGCTCGCCACAGGCTTAACATATTAATGAAATTATCGCTGCACTTCAGAGAAGTTGGGTGCAAGTTACTTTCCCCTTTTTCCTGTATTCTCTCATGGAGTGTTTTATCACTTCGCCTTTAATTTATCCCTGAAAGAAGAGGGAAGAAGAAAAGACTGTATATTGTTTTCTTCAGCAACCTCTAAATGCCCCGGAAAGCTGGTTTTGACAAGAAATTCTCCAGGTCTCCTGTAAGCAGCTAGCGGAGAAGGGAAAAAAAAGACAGAAGTGGACGTGTAAGGTGGGGGCAAGAACACCTTTGGGAGGGGGGCGATGGGTGCGCTTCTTCCCCGGGGACGTGGAAGCGACCGAGCGCGGGCACAGCAGCTCCGGGCTCGCCGGGCTGTGCTTCTCCCCGCGTGCCAGAAGAGGGATCCCCAGCCCCGCCGCCGCCTCCCTCGCCCGAGCTCCCCGCGGGCAGCGGCCGGCCCCGGGCCGGGCTGCGGGGCCGGGCCCCGGCCGCCGCTCCCCTCCTTGTCCGGCCGCCCCCGGGCCCGGCAGCCAGGTAACGGCGGGGGCGGGCGGGCGGGCTCGGCCCCGGCCCCGGCCATTTTGTGGGCGCCGCGCCCCTCCTCGGCCGCCGGGCCCGGCCTTGGGGCGGGGAGGGAAGCGGCCGGGCCGCGGCCCGCTGGGGGAAGGAGGAAGCGATGGAGCCGGGCCCAGGGCCCTCGGCCTGCCCCGGGATGAGCCCCGCGGGCTGGGGGCGAGGGTCGGAGGGGGTCTGGGTGCGCTCGGTGCGAGGCTCGGCGGGCAGGCGGAGCTCGCCGGGCACAGAGAGACAGAGACCACGCGGAGGAGGAAACTTAAATCTTTATTGCGTTAATACAAAAAACAACCGTAGGGGAGGAACGGGGAGTCAGGCTGAGTACCGGCAACAGCAGCTCGTAAGGTGCTGCCACCTGGTAGCGCCCCCAGCCCTTTCCCCTAAAATCTGGCTCCAGCTGGGGGATGCCGAGCTTCACCTCGGTGCCTCACCAGCAAGCAGCAAGCCGGCCCCAGCCATGTGGCTCCCGTTGTCCAGCACAAGCTGCCCACATCCCGCAGAACTCACTGGAGCCGCCAGTGGGGCAGCTCACGGCAGCGTCTCGGGTCTGGAGCCTTGGCAGCAGCAGCAGCACAGGGCTTGGTGCGCAAACGCAGAGACGGGCTCGAGATCGCTCAGCTGGGCCTCGTGGGTGGCAGACCCGTGGGGCAGAGCAGGGTGCCTCTTGAAGGTGCAGGGCCAGGTCAGAGGAATGACGACAGAGGTCTCCAGGGATGGCGTGTCTGGCTTGGAGCACCCCAGCAACCTCAGCTCCTCGGTGCTTGTGTCAAGGGACAGGCTGGTATCCAGGGGGGCTTTTATTTCTGAGATCTCCCATCGGGGTCCTGGAGGCTTCCCAGGGGTTGGGAAGTCGCTCAGGTGCTCAGTGCTCTTGGAAAGCAGGCTCTCCAGCGGCTTGGGGTGCTTTTCTTTCTTGCATGGTGTGGAAGTGTTGCGTGATGCCACATCCATCAGGCAGCCAGCTTGGCTGGGCAGCCCAGAGAGTTCGGAGGCAGCGTGGCCGTAGGGAGTCTTGCAGAAGCAGACGAGGCTGATATCGGAGCTACCCTGGGTCAGGCTCTGCAGCTCGGCCTTCACGCAGCTGCCCAGCACCTCTGGCTGCTTCAGGACACACAGAGAGCTGCCTTTTGTCACGCTCTCCAAGTCCACCAGAAGCTCCCAGGTGCTTGGTCTTGAGGCAGTGCCGGAGTCCGCATAGTAACTGCGGACAGGAGAAGAGTGGGTACAGCCGGGGGCCGCCGCCACAAACCCATTTTCCAGGATTTCCTTTACGGTCAGGATGCTGGCGCTGCGCCTCTTGGTGGACAGCATGGTGCGGCGTCCCGCCGGTGCCGGGTGTCGCTGTTAGAATAAAGCGTTCGTGTTCGCTAGGGAGCTGCAGGACAGCCGTGGGGCTGCGTCACTGCTCCCACTGCCAAACCCATCCCCTGGTCCCACTGAGGGGCTGTGGTGGGTCGGGGCAGGTGGGCACCCGGCCTGTCCTTACCTCGTGGTGTGACACCACCGCACCACAGCCCGTTTATCGGGTCCGTAACTGTGTCAGCCATGGGGGAGCGGCTCACCCTGGCCCTATGTCCTCCTCCTCACCGGGCTGGGGTTGGGGGAAGCACCCCCAGAGCTGCTTTTTAGCAGCTTCAGCCTGTGTGGCGCTGCTCTTAGCGGCCTTTTCTCGGGTGGAGGGGCCTCCGTAAGCCTCCCCATGCGCTGGAGGTGCTGGGCCGGGGGCGAAGGGCACTTTGTGGGGCCAGGGCAGCGCTGAGCCCCCCGGCAGGGCGCAGGGCGCTGCGTGACCGCGCCACCCGCTGAGGGGACGGAGGCGGTCAGAAGACACCCTCTGCACCAGCCGCTTTAAAAACTGAGGCGGAAAGCGCCCGAATTGGCTTTAAGGAGGTCAGCCTAGAGAAGAAGCCGCCTCCGAGCGGCTAAAGCCCTCCGCCCGCAAGCACTGCCGGCAACCCGCCGCGGAGAAAACGCCCGGGAAATACAAAGCGCCACTTGCCTTCAGCGCAGCCTCCCTCGATCCGGGCCTGCCGCCCTCGCCTCTAACGATTTTATACCCCTGCTAATTAATTAATTAATAATTAATTAACCCCCCCCCAGCGGGTGCCGTTCGGTTTCTGCCCGCCCGGGGGCGCGGACACGCGTGGGGGGGGGGGGGGGGCGCCCTCCCGCGCGCGCCTCTTTGTGAGGCGGCGGCGCGCAGGCGCGGCCCGGCCCCGCGCGGGGGGGGGCCGCCGTTGGCGCGAGATAGGAAAAAAAAAAAAAAAAAAAAGAGGGAAAAAGGGGAGAGAAAAAAAAAAAAAAGTAAAAACCGAGAGCCGCCGGGCCCGGCCCGAGCCCGCCATGGCGCGCCGCAGCCGCGGGTGAGTGGTGCCCCCCCGCCGTGTCCCTGTCCTTGCCCCCCCCCCCGCCCCGTGTCCCTGTGGGGGCCGCCTTCCCGCCGGGCTCGGGGAGCGGCCTGCCGCTGCTGGCACGGGCGGATGGACGGGCGGACGGAGCCGCCGACGGACAGAGGGACCGGGCCCCCCCCCGCCCGCCCGGGGTCCCTCGGCGGCGCGGCGTGGGTCTATGAGGGGGAACTGGGGGGGGGGGGAATGGGTGAGGGGGAATGGGGGGAGTTGGGGGGGATGGGGGGGGATGTGAGGTAAATGGGGGGAATGTGAGGTAAATGGGGGGAATGAGGGGCAAATGTGAGGTAAAGAGGGGATCTGGGCCCGGGTTTTGCCCCCCTGTTGGCAGCACGGTGACAGCGGCTGCCTGCTGCTGCCTCCCCCCCCCCCCCAGGAGCGGAGCGGTGCCAGCCCCTGGGCACGGCCCTCACGCAGGGACAGGGGCTGGGAGAAGCCCCCCGACTCCTTGGTGAGTGGCAAAGCGCGGGCTGGGGTCTGCAGGGTGCCCTCCGCCACCTGGGGAAGGCCTGAGGTGACAGGGCTCGGCTCGGGGGGGGGTCTGGAAGAGGGTCTGGGGCTCTGCGTGCTGTGGCCGCTCCGTCCGCTGCGGTTCTCTGAGCAGCGCCCTGTTTGTTTCGGCAGCGAGGACCAAGATGAGCTGCACTGCCAGGACACCGACTCGGACGTGCCGGAGCAGCGGGACGGCAGGTGCAAAGTCAAGTGGACGCAAGAAGAGGTGAGTGAGAGCCTGGCGCTCGCCGAGGGCAGGTGTTTGGGGCAGGCTGCTGGCGTGGCTCCTGCAGCTGTACTCCTCCAGCCCAGTCCTCACCCGCTGGCTGCAGCCCCAGCTCGCGTTGTCTCGCTGCTGGAGAAGGCTGTGTGCCTGAGGTCTTAGTGAGAAGAAGCTCAGGTGAGTTTGAAGTACAGCCTGGAGAGCAAGGGCTCCCACTGCTTCCACACCTCAGCCTTGAGCGAGGCGTCTGCTGCCTGTAGCTCTCTAGTGGGGCCCTGGAGGATGGCCGAGGTCTTCAGCAAGCTGACTCACACAGTGGACGTGCCCTCCCTTTTCTGCAGCTAAAGCAGGGAATGTTGAGACTGTTAGGGTCGTGGCTTAGTTGTTCTGGCTGAAAGCCTGAAACGGTTTGGGGTGTTTTCTGCCCTCCTCCCACTTCCTCCATAATCCTTGTGTTTTGTGTGAAAACTACAAAATGGTCTATCTCCTTTGGAGGCTGAACATGTGTGAGAGTGGTCTTTGTGCAGAGATCAAAGCCTTAGGCTCCTTTGGACAGGGAATTATTTCTTACCTTTGCCCAGCCAGAACACACAGGGAAGGAAGCCTGTAGCAGGCTTTGTGTGAGCGGTAAGAGTAGGCAAACCTGGGCTGTGACAGGGTGTACGAGAGAGAAGATGTAGAGACTCTCAGCGCAGGAAAGCAGTAGGCTGTCTGGCCAGTGGTGATGCACTTCCAGTGGTTGGTTTTCTTGGCCAGGCAAAAACAGTGTCTGAGTTGGGAGATGGGCTGCCTGGTCAGGGGCGTACCGGGGCTGGATAAGCCCTGGCCATGTAGTTTGAGCCAAACTGCCCTGGGATGGAGATGAGGTGGGCCTGGGTGTGGCCACAGCGACTGAGCTCATGTTTTGTGCTCAGCTCTTGTTGTGCACACACTCGTTCAGAGCCCTGAACCAAACAGCTGGGCTCCATGCACCAAGGTGCCGCGAAAGGGCAGTGAGAGCCACGTTCCTCCCTGTAATGCAGACGTACACACCTTGACAGTTAAAAATACCGAGATTGTTCTTGATGCTGTCAGCCCAGGAGTGCCTGTGGCATGTTTTGCCTCAGTGTATGTGAAAGTGGATGTCTTTGTTCTTTGCAGGATGAGCAGCTGAAGATGTTAGTAAGACATTATGGGCAGAATGACTGGAAGTTCCTGGCCAGTCACTTTCCTGTAAGTGACCCCTTGCCCGGTTGGGAATCGTAGTGTTTGCATGTTGTTTCTTGTGCTCAGGGCGCTGGTTCTCTGTGTGCAATGCCTTTTGCAGTGGGACTCTGTGCTGCGGCTGCTACTGTCAAAGAAATCGGTGCTCCTTCAGGGCAGGGAGACATTTCTTGCTTAGAGGACTTTCAAGGGCACGTCTGTTGGAGCCGGGACGAGAAACTGAGGTTCCTGTCCCTGTCTTCCATGCCTAGTGCCCTAGTCATAGTATGCGTTCTCTGTGCATTTGCAGGTTTTCCAGGGGGCAGGCTGCGTGTGTGGGGAATGCTGTTACAGGGGCTTGCGGAGCCTCCAGTCTGATGCATGGCTACTCTGATTCCTTTCCCCAGAACCGCAGCGACCAGCAGTGCCAGTACCGGTGGCTGAGGGTGTTGAATCCAGACTTGGTTAAGGGCCCTTGGACCAAAGAGGAGGACCAAAAGGTAAGTCCAGGAAGGACAGGGTCTGAGCTGGGACCCTCCGTGGAGAGGGCGGAGGTATCAGACCCGCAAGTCTTCCTTGAAAACAGCGGGTGGTTCTTCCCAGTGGTGGTACCCACAGGAGCAGTACTCTGAGCTGTTCTGAGCAGCTGTGGCCGTGATGAGCAGAAGCAGCCCCTTCTAGGCCTCTTCAGCTAAATCATAGAATGGCTCGGGTTGGAAGGGACCTCAGAGATCATCTAACTCCAACCCCCTGCCGTGGGCAGGGACACCACCCGCTGCATCAGGTTGGCCACGGCCCCGCCAGGCTGGCCTTGAACACCTCCAGGGGTGGGGCACCCACAGCGTCTCTGGGCAGCCTGTGCCAGGGCCTCACCGCCCTCTGAGTGAAGAGGCTCCTCCTAAACTCTCTCTGTTTCACGCTGTGCTGCTGTAGTAGGCTGGCAAGGGAGAGAGCAGAAAAGGGAATTAATTCATCCGGCTGCTGGTAGATTTCTGCCTGACCTGGCCATGTTGGGCCTGAGAGACAATAAAACTGGCTTTTTGTGTGCCACAGTAGACAGCCTAAAGTGGATCTCTGATACGGGCCAGGTGAATTGTGACTTCTGAGTGTTCCTCCCTGCTGATTTGGGAGTGAACCGGGAGTGGCTAGCTTAGACACACATCGTCTTTATGTGCCTAAGAAAATTTGAAAATAATTCCTAGTCATGTGCTTCCTGATGCAAGATTTCCTAGTTTATCAGTTTTCCTGCAACGCTTCTGCTCTCCCATTTCTTTCTGTTTTGCTCCTGCTACAGGCTGTTGTGGTCCCTTCTGCAGCCCGGGCTTCCTATCCACGTGTTACATCAAATGCTTCTTGAGGAAGCTTATCATGATGCCCTCCCACCTTCCGACAGCAGAGCAGCTGCTGCCTGCTCTCCCCTTGCCCTGTCGTGTCCCAACTGCCACGCAACTTATTCTTGATGCCCCCTACCATCGTGGCAGGGCTGGGCTCCAGCTTTCTCCTGCTCAACCTGAAACAGCCTAGAGCTTTTCTCTGCAGCCTCTCCAGCTCCTTGGACAGTGCCGCATCTCGGTATCTTTGGCCTGTTTGTCTGCCCCGGACAGTCAGTCTGCAGCAGGGTTAGTTACGAACCCTGCGGGTGTGATCCGTGAGCCGCCTGCTACCAGCACCTCTCAGCTAAGCTCAGCTGGGCAGGGTGAAAATGCCCCTTTAGAGCCGTCTGGCCTCCTCTGTGAGATTTTGGCAGGCTCAGCGTTGCAGGCAGCAGGTTATGTTGTAGCGATTTTCCCCGACTGTTGTGTGGGTGTATTTCAGGGCAACCAGAACAGGTTCCCCTCCCAGAAACATTTGCAGTGAACCTCAGGCAGAAGTTACAAAGCCCTAGGTGAAGGGGAAGTAGCAAAGTGGATGGTTTTTAAGTGAATATTGCCCATTTCTGCTCTGGAGCTTGCACTGTGCGTCCCGATGTACAGCATGTAGCTGTGGGCCCTGGCATGTCCCGAGGGTGGCACCTTCTGTTACAGGGGGGCTGTGCCACGCTGTCCCTGCAGGCAGAGCAGTGCGGAGCTGATGGGGACTCCCTCCACGCGGCCAAGGTCTCGGGAGGAGGGAGCGCAGAGGAGCCTTGGAGCATGCGTGTGGGACTTGACCCTTGCTCTGCACCCACTGCACCTGCCCGTCTCCATCCCAGTTCTCTGCGAGCTGTCGCCTGCGTTCATAGGCGTCGTGTGGCAAAGGGGCTGCACGAAAACAGCCTCCTTCAGAAACACGGCTAGATTTTGCTCACAGAAGTGTTCACCTGACTATCAGTGCTGGATCCCTCCAGCTTTTTTCCTAAGGGGTCCTCCTCTGTCTGCCCTTACCTGGTCCCCATACAGGTGAAAAGCAAAGCCTGAAGGTGACTGTATTGACCCTCCCCTCCTTTGTTCCATTCCCTTATTTCCCTCCCGCTCTTTTCAAAGGTAATTGAACTGGTTAAAAAATATGGCACCAAACAGTGGACTCTGATAGCCAAGCACCTGAAAGGGCGGTTAGGGAAGCAGTGCCGGGAACGCTGGCACAACCACCTGAACCCTGAGGTGAAGAAGTCCTCATGGACAGAGGAGGAGGATCGCATCATCTTTGAGGCCCACAAGGTCCTGGGGAATCGCTGGGCTGAGATTGCCAAGCTGCTGCCTGGCAGGTAGGACCTCTTTGCTCACTGGTACCTTCACAGCTGGGTGGCCGGTGGAGATCCACGTGCTGGGCTCACCGGCTGGGGCTGGGGAGCTCCCGGGAGCTCTTAGGTGTGCTTTAAAGCTGTGCTTAACGGTGGTTTGTTTTCTTCTGCTCGCTTTGCAGGACCGACAATGCTGTGAAGAATCACTGGAACTCCACCATCAAGCGGAAGGTGGACACGGGCGGCTTCCTCAACGAAACGAAGGAGTCCAAGCCTCTGTACTTGCTGGTGGAGGTGGATGACAAGGAGAGCCAAAGTGGATCGAGAGCTGGGAGCCAGGTACTCCAGCAGCACGTGGGCACTCGGGTCTGTCCTCAGCTCCACTGATGTGCGTCAGAGCAGTTCAGCCACCCTTCCGCTGCCTCTAAAGCTGCCTTCACCACAGCCTGGTGTTTGTGTAGAGTCCGTGCCTTCCCCCAGCCTTCTCCAAGACACTGACTCTTGACAGATCTCCCCCTCCGGGAGCTAGAGGTATAACGTGTGCCCGAGCGTGTTATCCAAGCGGAGGACGGCAGGCTGCTAGTGCTGTCGTTATCTTGCCACCCCCAGCGTCAAGGCTGTTGGAGAGGCTGAAGATTTTTTTTTTTTGGCTCCATTGCGCTGTTGCTGGTGGGAGAGGCTGCTCCAGACAGTGCAGTGAGGGGGGCGTGGAGAAGAGGGGTTGTGTTCCCTTCCTCTAAAGCAGAGAGCCGGGATTACACATAACTATTTGTGTGAAGAAAGCATGCAGTTTTTAAAGGTGGGCTCTCGGGAAGTAGGAAATGCAGAACTACTGCTACCTGCTCAGCCTTCATTTGACTTCCCCCTGAGATGCTGTTGAGAGGAATATTCAATTAAACACTTCTGTGCTTATTAAGGCGGATAGAGTCCTGTTTCAGGTGGTGTATGGGACAGAGCGCTGAGGGAGAACAGGGATGTGAGACGAGCCAAATGGTTGGTGTGAAAGCAGGAGGAGATGAATGGCTCCCAGGATCTGTGCTCTCGTCCCCAGGCCTTGACCTTGTTTGCTCGCTTCCTGCTAACGGCTGGGCTTTCTTTCTTGTTTGTGAGAAGAGCGTCCTGCCCAACTGGCCGGTCGATGTCTCTGAAATAAAGGAAGAGGACGTCAGCGACGAGGAGGTGACGGGCGTGCAGGAGCTGCCCTCGGAGCTGCCAGCTGCTGACCTGGCAGAGCACAACGGCGAGGGGACCCCAGATGACATGGTGCCTGAGGAGGACCCGGCGTGCGTCCCGTCACCGTACAAGTGGGTTGTCGAAGCTACCAACTACTTGTGCCCGACGTCTGTGCCCGCCTTCAGTGAAGCTCTGGACATGATTGAATCTGTAAGTAACACACCCTTGCTCCTCTGGCTAATGGAGGGGGGCTGTGGTAGGGCCTGATTTCCACAACGTTCCCATTGAGTGAACTTACTGCGTCCCCTTGCTCGTCGCCATGGGCGTCCTGAGCAGGGCTGGCTGGATTCCTTTAGGCCCGCCTTCAGCTCGATGGCAGCAAAACGCTCTGGTGATGTATAAAAGGGCAGTGTCCCTGCAGCCGGGTTTATGAGATGATTATCAGGGAAGGATTCACTTTGCAGGTGTAAAGGAGATCAAAGACTGTGCCCGAGGCTTAATGGCCCATTTGTGGGTCCTTAGAGGCCTGCCTGTAGGGTAGTTTGGGTATTGATGGGGCTGAGCTGTGAGGGGGTCTGGCTATTTTTAATCGGGTTCCAGCAGCGTGCTTTGCAGCAGGGCCCTGTCTGCACGGTATTGCTGTGACCAAGCCTGTAGTTTGGTGTCGGTTGTGCCATTCAGCCCCTGTCCCTAGCCACCTCTGGGCTGTCCCCTGTGCGCAGATGCAGCTGTAAGTGCAGCTGTGCTGTGAACTGAGCTGAGAAACCAGCCTAGCATAAATAGAAAAACCTGCCCCGTGCAAACAACGACTTTCAGCCGGTTCCCCGCCCTGGCTCTCAGCTGTGCTGACGGCAGAGGGGAGGAGGGCTTGGGCTCTCCTCTAGCCAGGCTCCTTGCAAAAGCTGCTGGGGTCTCGCACACCTGCTTATTTCGCCTCCTGGTTGGTCTCTGCATCTGCACCACTCAGCTGCTTGGCCTTCCTCCCCGGGCGGTTGCTGAGGGCTTCCTCTGTGTGCAGGACCCAGACGGGTGGTGCGACCTGACCCAGTTTGACCTGCCCGAGGAGCCCTCCGCTGGCAGCAGCAGCAGCAGCAACAGCCCCGTGAGGCAGACGCCCAGCAAGCCAACGCCGTCCCTGCCCAACGTGACCGAGTACCGCCTGGACGGCCACACCATCTCCGACCTGAGCAAGAGCAGCAAGGGGGAGCTCATCCCCATCTCCCCGCACGCGGAGGTGAGCTTTGGCACGCCGCCCTCCGTGCTGAAGAGGCAGAAGAAGAGGAAGATCTCCCTCTCCCCCGTCACGGAGAACGCCCCCAGCACCAGCCTCTCCTTCCTCGACTCCTGCAACAGCATGACGCCCAAGAGCACCCCTGTCAAGACTCTGCCCTTCTCTCCATCTCAGGTACGGAGCAACGGCACAGGCCAGCCCGTGCTCCTCTGCGTGGGCTTGTTTGTGACCCAGTAAGCGTGTCAGTACTTCATCTGCTTGCCTCAGTGCTGTGTGTTCCCCTCAGCTCTGTCAGCTTTGTGTTTCTCCTCCCTGGGAGGAGGCAGTGCCAGTGCACGGGGTGCGTGCGCCTGCCTGGTAAAGCAAGGTGCAGAGCTGCCTGCTGGCACCGCGTGTCTCCGGCACTGCCCTTTCCCTGGGCGCAGCAGCCCACGTTGGCCTCAGCAGGAGCACTTGCAGCACAGGGCAAGCCCTGCTGGCCTGAGCGATGGACAGGGCCGCTGCAAGGACGGAGCAGCACTGTGCAGATCCGCGCCTGCCTGCTGCAGGGGACAGCGTGGTGCTTCTGTCCCTGGGCTGCTCTGTGCAGGGCATTACTGCCCTGGCAGGGGGGTGGCAGTGTGGCAACAGTGCGGGTGGCTGTCCCAGGGTATTTCCAGTTAAATCATCCACCTGGGCTGGGCAGCGCATGCTGGTGCACGTCTTTGAGTTGCTGTGCTTGGGAAAATGCTGCTGGGCCTTATCTTTGTTGCAAAACAAACTCAGAACGGTTCCATTTTACCATCGTTCTTACAATGTCTGCACACGTGCATGCATGGTTTCCCAAAAAACACCTTGCTGGAGCGCTGTGGCGTTCAAACACCCTGACTTCTGCGTTGATGTGACGGAGTTCTGCCTGTAAAACAGGATAAGTCACCCAGCGCAGCTCCCACAGCTGCTGTCGTTCAGAACCCATCTCCCTGTGCCACTCGCTGGCTAAGCCGTTGTATTTCTGCTGTTTCTGCAGCCCTTGGTGGCACATGGGAGAGCCCCGCAGGACACTGACACCCAAGTTCAGGTGGACCTTGAATGCAGGGCCGGCAAGAACAGGGAAATCAGAGTAGGGCCTGAAATGTGCAGTTGTGCAGAGCGAGAAGCCGAGAGGCCTGGAATCAATCCGAGAAGACAAACTGCATCTCCTGTCTCTCAGACTGAACTCCAGCCATCAGTGAACGTAACACTAACAGCTCTTCTCTCGCAGTAGGTTTTTGGGTACAAACCTCATTCCTTGTGGGAGGAAAGCTGTCATTTATTAGCTGTCACGAAATAAAATCCCAGCAGAGATGAGGCAGTCAGTGGTTTTCTTTCAGTTTAGCTTGAGGACAGCTCAGTACAAAACCTGTCAGCTTTTATGCAGCCGACAGACTGTTGTGTTACTTGGACTGACCTTGTGTTTGCTGACCTGAGCTCAGAGCAGAAGTTTGGTGTGCAGGCAGTACCCTTCCTTCTCCACTTCTCTTGGCGTTATCTGGACCAGTGCAAGCAGAGACCTCCCTCCACCTTGTAGCTGCCCAGAGTTGTATCTGCTTTTCCCTCTTGGGAATTGAATAAACTTCCTAGGTGTGAGGCACCCTCATGCACGTGCCCGCGTACAGGACGGTACCACAGTAAGTCCCAGCTCATACAAGAGTCGTCCTGGTTCCTTCTGGAACAGATCTGCCGGTGCCACTTGGTATGGGAGGGTTGTCCCTCTGTCAGGCTTTCCGCTTTGTTTAAGTAAAGATAATGACTGGTGATTTCATGTTAGGAAGTTTGAGACTGACTGTGCGACTCTTTCTTTCCTGTGCTGTGCAGTTCCTAAATTTTTGGACCAAACAGGATACGCTAGAACTGGAGAACCCATCTCTGACCTCCACGCCTGTGTGCAGTCAGAAGGTGATTGTCACCACCCCTCTGCACAGGGACAAGACCCCTCTGCTCCAGAAAAACTCAGCGTAAGTCCTTTCTTTCTCCTCACCCGTTCCCTGATACCTGGACATTGTCCTTTCTCACACACGAGTTTGATCCAAATCAAGCGTACCTCCCACGGTACTTGTACCGGCAGCACTGAGAGAGTGGCAGGGCGGTCTGGGGACTTCCTGAAATCAGTGTTGTACCAGCCAGGTGAGGGAGGGTGGCCTGCACAGTGAGTGTTTTTGTCTCTGCACGTCACTACACTGGCGTGTGGAGGTGCTGGCTGTGGTTCCAAACCTGGCGTGACCCGGAGCAGCTCCCACATCCCGGTGGTACGACCTGGCTGCTCGAAGTGGGTGCGCCCCAGGGACTTCCACCGGTCCAGCTGTGACGGGCACCAAGCCCCGGCTGGCCCTGAGGAGCTCCGCCAGCAGAAGCGCTGCGGAGTAGTGCTGGGCTGCAGGGCTCTGCGATGCCTGTGTCACAGGCGTTGTACTGCTTGCTGACAAGGGTGCTGGAGCAGCATAGCTGGTACTTCTGAAGGACATTTTCCCTACTGAAGGCTCCTCAGTGCCTGTTTGCCCTGCTTATGCCCCAGGAATGCTCCAGCCAGGCAGACGGTTCTGCTGTCACTGTGTGAGGCTCTGCAGGTGGCTCGTGTAATAAGAGGGTTTGGAAGGACGGGCTTTACTTAGTGGTTTATACCACGTTAATCCTTCTTTTTTTTTTTTTTTTTCCCCTATTTTCCACTGCCAGGTTTGTCACGCCAGATCAGAAGTATGTGGTGGACAACACTCCGCACACCCCCACGCCTTTCAAAAACGCTCTGGAGAAATACGGACCAATAAGGCCTCTGGTACGTCACAGACAGGTCTGCGGCTCGCTGCTGGCGGTGCTTTGCTCCCAGGGCACGTGGTGAATACAAAAGGGGTGTGGGGTAGGTTGCAGCCAAGCTGTGAGCCAGCTGTCGTCTGTGTGGTAACACGGTACGGTCTGGTAGTGCCAGGCTGAGATGAGAGGGATGAAGGAGACCTTGTCAGCGCGAATATGGCGTGGTGGGGTAGCAGCAGGACTTCCGGCTCCTCTGCAGAGCTGCCAAAATAGCAAAAACTGCCCTTGAGTCAGGCTGCAGTGGCTGGCTGCTGATGAGGAAGAGGAAATGCTCTGCCTTTGTGTCTGGGTCTCTGACATGGACTTAACACAGGTGCTGGGGGCTGGCAGCTTCAGTATGCCACACCTTCAGTGAGCCTCTTGATGGCATATTTGGGATGCAGCTGGTCAGACATTCTCCCGTGTATGGAGATCTTGTAAATCTGTTAGGCTAACAGAAATCTCGTCATGTCTTTTCCTGCTGGGAAGTAAATCCTTCGCAATGTCTGTCTTCCCACTGGGAGCTCCCGTGGGCTGCTCTGGCCCTATTGTCTGTGGAGGGAATACTAGGAAGTCTGCTCAGTGTGCGGATGTTGACTGTCCTATGCTCTGTCTTCGTGCCTCCTCACACCAGCCCCAGACTCCTCACCTGGAAGAAGACTTGAAAGAAGTTCTCCGAAGTGAGGCTGGCATCGAACTGATCATAGAGGACGACGTGAAGCCTGAGAAACAGAAGAGAAAACAAGGGGTGAGCTGGTTTAACATCCAGTATCTGCTTTCGGGCTGTCCTGTGCTGTTGAGGGGTGTCTTTGCTGGTTGAGTTCATCCTACTGTTGATGCCAAAAAGCTTTTCAGCATGTGGCTGCTACCTTTTAGTCAGTGAGGCTGCTTATGTGCCTGAAGTTAAGACCTGCTTAAAATACTGCCAGCTGTGGCCTGGTTTATGCAGAACTCATGTCTGTGCTAGGAGATGCTGTCTCCTAACGTACAGGAGAGACTCGTGAAGCATTTGTGGCAAGCTGGGCTCCCCAGAGGCTGAGGACTGGTGCACAAAGGCTCTTGGCTCGGTTGCCAAAGGTGGTGTGGCCTTCCCTTCCTGCTGGAAGGGGCTTTCCCTTCTAAATCAGTGGCTCTCGGTGCCAGCGAGGAGAGCCCTAGAAGCTGCTGTGCCCTGTGGTGGGGAAGGATGCAATACATCTTCCTGAGGTGCTGGTACAGCACAGATGTGGGGTGACGTGGGCTTGCTCTGCACCGTGGCCCTTAGGATGGGAGGTCACTGAGTTGATTCGTGCTGACGCGTGTGTTTCTGTGTCCCCCAGCTGCGCAGGAGTCCCATCAAGAAGGTCCGGAAGTCGCTGGCCCTGGATATTGTGGATGAAGATATGACACAGAACGTGCCTGCCCTCCCCAAGAATATCTGTTTCAAAAGAACCCAGGTGAGGGGTGCTGTGAGCAGAGCAGGGAGAGGTCTGGCTGAAATGGGGCTGAGAGGTGACCTTGGCTGCTGAGCTGCTTTAGCAGGGGATCTCTGGCTAGGGATCTGGGCTGGCTGGATCTGTGATCCTTGTTCAGGATCCTCCACAAGCTTTCTGGAGAGCTGTGGGGGGAGGGTGCCTGCCCAAGAGGTTAGGATGGGTTTTTAGAAGGAACTGTCCAGAAGGCAGCAAGGTGGGCTTGGTACCAGTACCGTACCATTTCTCCTCCTTGCTTGGCTGCCTGCAGAACCTGCTGCTCTGCTTCTTGCTGCTGTCAAGCTCTGCGTGTAGGTGAGGAAGCGAGGGCCTGTTATAAATCTGTGTTCTCCAATACCAAAGCACAAGCATTTCACCGACATGCCACGTGCCCACAACTCTAAGCATATTGTGGCCCTCTCCATTCTCATCCCACCACATACATTTGAGTCTCAAGAGTCTGGTTTAGTGAGCTGATCCTGCAGACCAGTATCAGAAGGGGAAGATGATTACTTGCTCTTGGCCACTTTGGCTCCCTAAATTGAGTGGCCAAGGGAGAGGATGAACCCTTGATGCAGCGCTGTTGCGAGGAAGGAGGAAGCAGATTGCTCCTCTTCCACCAGCGGCTGTTCTGTAGCATCAGGCTGTTACTGAGAGCATTCCCAGGCATCTGCGTCTCAGTGCTGCTGAAGCAGAGGGCTTATTCTGCTCTTCCAGCACTTCCCTGGGCTTGGCTGTAGGCTTCTTCCCACCACCGCTGATGCTTTTGTTTGCTGACTTTAGTGACCGTGGGACCTCTAGCCCCTGAAAGCAACAGGAAGACTTTTCATTTTTTTCTCCTGACAGTAGCAACTTAACATAGGGTCTACAGGGTCCAGAGCCCAGGCATGGTGTGGGACTGTAGGTGAAATGAATCACAGCACGAAGGGGAAAGACACTAGGTGAATAGAAACCCTGGTGAAAAAGCTGCCTGCAGAAGTAGGTGTGAATTCCCTTCTCGTTTGACCACGGCCCCGCTGCTTTTCTGCCTGTGAGATGGGAGAAGCCTTACGTGCCCTCAGGCTGCCCTTGCCGAGGCTGGCCGTAGCGGGGAGAGGCACCTTCCTGCCTGGAGAAGACGAAGGCTGTATTTGAGCACAGCCGCTTGTTTCTTGCATCATAGCCATTTGTGGTTTTTTCTTTCTCTGCAAGCCTGGCATGGTTAGTAAGCTCTCCAAAGGAACCCCGTGCAAAGCAGTGGTGGCTCGGCCACCTGCCTTTGGACACGTGGATGAAGCGGTGGATTTGTTAGCTGGCCTTTTGGCCAGGCCAAATAGCAGCATTGTTGGGGCAAACCGACTTCTTTCCTCATACAGTTTTCTCTGCCTTCGCAGCCTGTGAATTTCCTGTCGAGGTCCCTGAACCTTTCCTCCTCGAGCAGGAAGAACGACTGCGGCTTGCTCAATAGAGCCTTCGTGCAAGTGCAGTCGGAGAAAATGTCCTACAGGAAAATGCCAAGCCATTTCAGACCGCCGGCACCGGTAAGCCCTGCAGCCTCTCCCGCCCGTCAGCGGGTGAGCTGGTGCTGCAGCCCTTGTCCCTCCTCGCGACCAAGCTCAGGAGGAACACCGAGCGCTCTTGCGTTGGGCGTCTGTGTGCTGTCAGGTCTCTTTGCACCCAGCTTTGGGGATGCTGAACCAGTAGCGTCACGCTACCGCTCCCTGCCCTCTCCCTGCAAGCCTGCCCTTCTGCTGGGGCTCAAAGCCCCGTGGCTCATCAGAACTGTGGCCTACGCAGCATGGTTGGCCCTGGATTTCCTCCTGGGAACCCGCATCCTGTCCCAGTCCGTCCAGGAATTTAGATGAGGAACCCAGTAGTGAAGTAAACCTTCCTCTTCCCAGTGAACGCTCCTCGTGTGGACAGCAGCAGGTTAATCTCTTGTTTCTCTGACCATAGCAGCTCTGTGAGGTGCTATATAAGTGCTAAACAAAAAGGTACTTTCCGCCCCTGTGATTTTAGGGTATTTCTGAGTTGTGGTGAAGGCTGTGTGACACAGCCAGCATAGGCTGCGTTTATCCTGCTGTTTACCTGAGCGGAGGCATTGCAGAGCTCCAGGGGATGGTGTTTTCTTGCCCCTCAAGCATCCCCTGTGCTGAGGGGCTGGTGCCCTTATGGGTATTTGACTCTGTGCGGCATAAATGGTTTCTTGTGACCTCTGTAAAACCCCAGGGTATCAGTTGCTGTACTTGCAGGCAGAGTGCAGAGGTGCATCCCCACTTTGTTTGGGTAGGGTGTCTTACATGAGAAGGGCATGATTTTTGCAGGTGTTTGCCTGGGCCAAGCCATGAGAGCTCCCTGGTAGCTCGGATGAGGATGGAAGTACGTGTTTTCCCTGGTGAGGGGTGAAACTGCAGCTGGGGGCTGGTGTGGGGCAGGTTTCAGATCCTGGGAAGGGCTCAGGTGCAGCGTTGTCTTTTCAGAACGGCCTTGGCTCTGTCTTCAGCTAAACGCAGCATCCATCCCTGGATTAGAGCTGTCTGTTGTGAAAGCTTTCTTCTGACAAATAAGTACTCCTCAGCCAGAGTAATTCCTTCCCCTTCTCAAAGTAAACCCTACTTAAACACTTCCATTTCTCCTGCTGTCCTAGGCAGGGTCGCACTGCTCGGAGTGCTAATAGATCCATATAAATAAAGCTCTGCAAGTGACTTGAGGGTGACAGTAAGGCAGCTTGTGCGGTGACAGAGTACAGGTGTGCAGTGAAATCCCGTTGCCCGAAGACAGCAGAGCTGCCCGTGGCGTTCCGGGGCTCTTGGGATTTATTGTACCACCCTAGTGCTGCCAGCAGTGGCAGTTATTTATTATTCCCACTTAGCTGTGGGCTGAACCTAAATCAGCCCCGAAGCCGTGCTGTGGCTGTGTGGGGCGTTACTGTTAGCAAGCACTGCACGTCAAGCTCTGGCTCTTTGCAGCGCACGTGAGGGGATATTTCCAGTTCAGGGCACTGTCCGTCTTCTGGCTGCATTTATCAGAGCGTTTGCAGAGGCTAGGAAAGCCAAAGCACCTCACGGGAGCCCCTCTTACACACAGTGACCGAGGCCCACCTGATTTTCAGCTCTTCCTGCGTGCTGGGAGGCCAGGCAGTGCTGAAGCTCCAGGCACCGATTACTGCTGAGGACGGACGGGCTTTCTGACCAACCTAACCCTTCAAGGTCTGGGGCTGAGCAGCTCCTGTAGGAACCGAGCTGATTGGGAATAAACCCCAAAGCTGGTCTTGAATTCCTTTCATCCCTCTGGGCTCCACGGTGAAGCTCAGTGGGGTTGTGCTTTGGGGTTTTGGTCTCAACTCGAGCAAGGGAAAGCCCTCAAGGGGTCCGTGGGTGGTTCTGCAGCGGAGCACTTACCTGGGAAACTGCTTAACATGGTCCCCGTGCTAGAGGTTTTTATTTTCCATTGGGTAGCAGGTAGTTTTATTTATTTTCACATGCTGTTTTAAAACAGGTGTTTGTCCCACTAGGACATAAAGAGTAGGGTGCCCAGCCCCCTCCTCTCCCTTGACCGTGTTCTACACCTGCTTTCTCTTCCCTCCGTAGATGACCAGAGCTTGGAAAGCGGTGGCCTGCGGTGGAACTCGAGACCAACTCTTCATGCAGGAGAAAGCACGCCAATTTTTGGGCATGTTGAAACAAAGTCACACATCAAGGACCTTAATCTTATCATGAAGGATTGTTCTGCTCTTTTTATTTTATTTTTTAAATTTTTTTTATGAGTGGAGGGGAGGGAACCACAGAGGGGCGAGGAAAATGAAATCCTCTGCAAGGCCGTAGCCTTTAGGGGTGAATTTTTCCCCTCTGTTCCCAGGTAGATCTGCGTTGTATTAAATGGGGCTAACTGCTGGCTAAAGTGTGGGATGCGAGTTCTGGAATCATTATGGAAAGGCAAACGAGGGAGGGGTGGAGAGCTGAGAGCAGGAGCGCTCTGCAGGACCTGGGCTCTGCAGAAGCAGAAAGCTGCGCTCCGCCTTGGAGCCGCGCGTGCACTGGGCGCCGGACGCGGACCTTGTCGGCTGCCTGGATTTCGTGCTGCCTGCTCTGGTGCTTTGGGAATGGCTTTTGTTAAGGTTCCTGCACGCCTCACATCCCACTTCTGTCTTTCTCCAGGGGATGGAGGGGTTCTCCTGTGTGCCAGGACAGGGGAGGTGTTGTGCTCTCGTGGGGGCCGTGCTTTGGGGTGACCCGCAGCTGGAGCCGGCCGCCCGCTCCCCGCGGGGCTGCTTTGTGCCGCCGTGCTGCAGGGCGGGAGCGGCGGGTGCCTCTTCCCAGGGATGTGCTCCTCTTGAAATAAACGATGGTGCTAACAACACCCTGCCTGACCCTGTCGTTCAGATTCGCTTCGACTCTGCCTTGAGGCCTCAGGACGCCCGGAGGGAGGCGGTGCTGTGCCGGGGTGGTGCTGGGTAGCACGCTGTGGACTGCAGCGTTTTGGGGGCTCCTGAGAAGGGGAGGGAGCGGAGAGGGGCAGCTCAGGGCGACTGCAGCCCTCGGGCAGCTGCTGGGTGCCGCCGGCCCAGAGGAGCCTCTGCAAACCTCGGCTCCTGGGCGGTGGTACCTGGCTCTGTGCCCCCTGGGGAGGGGGGAGGCTGGTCCAGCTGACCAAAATGCTCAAAAATTAGAAACTGGTGGGGCTTAACGCTGGAGACTGGGCCTGTGCGAGACCCGAGGGACAGTGCTGCTGCTTACATGTGGCGTTTGAGATAGGCTGAGGTCAACTGGTGAGCAGGGCTTGTTACGGAGGCGGGAAAGCCAAGATAGCAGGAAACACATTTTTGTGTGGGATCTGTTTCCTGTGGGATTTCTTCTCCCCATGTGGGGGAGAAAGGGATGGCTTCTTCTCACCCCCAGAAGTTTCATCAGTTTAGGAATATATTTTGCTGCTTTATGGGAAAGTGAAAGAGTGGACGGAGGCTGCAGGGAGCGTGGCTGGAGAACAGCACACGGAGCACCTGGTGGAGCAGAGCCTCTTCTGTCCTCCTTCCTTCAGGGGCCGGAGCCGCGTGGGTGCAGCCGTTGCGGTGAATTTTCTTTTGATGTAGCCGGGGATGAAATGCAGCGATGAGACCAGCACGCGACTGCAGTGGGAAGCTGCTGGAAACACTGACGAGCAGCTCACTGGTCAGACTGGCACACGAACGGCTCTGTGAGAGGGCCGCTGGGTCTCTGTTGGGATGTGCTGTCCTTTGGGAGCCAGCAGCGGCCTCGTGGCAGATGTGCCTCGGGTGGGTGGCAGCACAGCAAGGGTGTCCGCGCACCCCTTCCCCTCTTCAGCAGGGGCGCTCTCCGTAGTCCCTTTGCAGGCTGGACAAACAGGGGAGCGCTGTGTATGTCTTGTTTTAGGCTGTCGTTGACGTTGGAAATACAGAGCCAAAAAATCCTTGCTGACAAACTTGTTAATAAAACCTTGGATCCTGGGAAACAAGGGAGTGTTCAGAGCCTGGCTCATTTTTCATTTCTACAAGCTCTGGGCCAAAGCGAATTCATGAAGTCATTTTTATTTCTGTTTCTCAGTGCTGCAATGTTTGCTTTGGAAATACGGCTGGGACCACTTGTCTGAAAGCCTGGCTGTGGCTGTTTGAATTTTCTTGTTATTTTAACAGAAATCATCACAAAACCATCCATCCCTGTTTGGCTTTGGGGGGCGAGCGGAGAAGCAGCCTTTGGGCACCTCCCAGGTATTTTTTTCCTAATTGTCTTGGACGCATCCCAAGCTGATTCTTATTTTCTTTCAAGCCCTTAGCGTTGTGAATTTTGATTGAGATCACCCACAGAACTGCTCTCCGTGAGGACTGCCTTGTCCCAACGACTCTGCCGCGTGGCCAGAGCTCTGGCATCTCCGAATGGCGTTTGGCTTTCCTCTGTGGGAACAGAGGACGCTGCTCTCCGGGTTTAGAGGTCTTGCTCATTCCTGTCCTGGGTGTCTTTTAAAATAATATTAAAAAAAAAAAAAAAATTGCATTTGCTTTCCTGTGCTGACGTGAGCTGAGAGTGGGTGCTGCCAGCCGCCACTGCAGGATAAATCAGCGCACGAACCTGGCGCGTTCGTTTCAGAGCTGCCCCTAAATTAAAGGATTATGAGGCTGAGAAGTATTAACTGCTGCCCGAACGCTGTAAATCCAAATGGAGCTGGGTGTCCTGCTTTGCAGATGGCTTATTAAGAAAGATCGAGGGGCGGAAAAATAGAGAGGAAAATGAGTAAAGCTAGCATGTTTAATGAGTAAAGAGACAATTAGCTTTTAATTGGAAAATGGAGCTCCTTGCGTGGATGTTCCCAGCCTGCCTTGGCCATCCTTGGACCTGGGGCCGCTGCTGTGCAGCTGGGGAAAAAAGCCAGACTTGCTTTAATTCAGATGCTCCGGTTTATTTCCAGTAAAAACCAGTTCAACTCCCCCCTGGCTGCCTGGGCCCACCGGGGCAGCTCTGGGCAGGGTGGCTCGGAGATGGGGATTCCTCTGTCCCGCGGCGCTGGTCCCAGCAGTGTCCCCAGGGCTGCTGTCCCTTCGAAGTCTCTGCAGCAGTGCGGCCACCTTGGGCCACACAACCCTCATTCACAGAGACCTGGAGATTTAATTCAGCTTTAAACGAAAGACCAGGAGGGCAGTGTCCCAGGAGGCATGGTGCTGGAGGGGATTTCTTCCCCTCTGCAGTCCTACTGCCTGGGAAAGTGTAAAACCGCAGGGCGCTGTGGGCTTTTTTTTTTGTCAGTTTTGTATTTGCTTTGGGTTTTGCGTTCCTGACTTGAGGCAGATGCCACCCTTGTTCGAGTCTGGGCTTGGAAAAGGGATTGATTGTAGCGGGGTGAGAGGGGAATACCAGAGCTGGCACTCCTGGGGTGACGGCAGTGCTCAGACTGCCGCCGGGACATCGTGTCCAGCCAGGACAAGCCCTGGCAAAGCTGAGGAGAGCAAAAATATCAGGGTAAGGAGAAAAAAAAGAGGGCAGTAAGACTTTTAATTGCCAGGGTCTTTTGGGGATGGACCTGGGTAGGCAGCATGGCCCGTGGATGCCGGTGGCCACCAAAGGGCTCTCAGGTCCAGGCCTCATTCCTGCTGGCCGGGGGTGTCGCGGTTTGTCCTGTGCTGCAGCTGATGGTGCTGCAGCGAGCAGCACCTTGGGTAGGGGGGGACCCTCGGTGCAACCTGCTGCTTGCACAGAGCTCGTCCCTGCGTGCAGACGAGGAGGGATGCAAAGGGTCTTTTTTCCTCTTTCAGGTATTACCTGTAACCAAAGGAATTAAATTTTATGCAAGTACACAGCAGGTGTGGTGCTGCCAGAGAGCCTGAACTGCGTGCTGAGCACACATCACCCATGGAGCCTGGGCAGGGCTGAATTACCCTGGAGTTGGAGGGGGAAAAAAGATAGAATTTCCTATTGGTGGCTAAATCTGACTTGCACACCTCCAGTGCCTGCAGGAAGGGCGGCTGTGTTAGACCCCAAATGGGATCTTGCGATGGAAAAAAGCCTGGGGGTAAATGTGGGGAGCTGGGCGGGTGGGGGACTCAGCATCGCGCTGCTTCAGCCCCAGGGATCGCTCAAAGCAGCGCTGTGCCTCCCCTCCCGCCCTGCTTGGGTTATTTATTGATGTTATTTCCCACGTGCCTTTTTTTTTTTTTTTGACACTCTAACCTGTGGGTTTAGAGGCTTAGGAAATTAAAAGGACAGTTTTAGGCTGGGAGATGCATGCTGAGGATTAGCTGAGTAGCTCCTGGATTTTGAGGGAGCTGGAGCCCACTCGAGTCAAGGCTGGCTGTAACCAGACGGGAAGCTAATTGTGCTTTGCAAAGTGCAATTTTTTTCCCCCTGTTTCTGGACCAAGGAAACTGCGATTTCTCATCTCTGCTAGTTGAGAATAATGAAAAGTTTAAAAAATGGCGCAACGTCAGGGAAAACATTTTTCTGTGGAAGCTGAAGGGATCACAGTGAAGAAACGTGTTCTCATTTGGAAAACACTAGAAAAGAGAAACTTGGGGGTATTGGAAGCCCCTGCTGTAACAAGCCTCAGCACAAGTGCCTGCAGGACGAGCTCCATGCGGCTGCGGAGGTGAGCGCTGCCGGAGAGCCTGGCTGCCATCCGCTGGGCACTGATGGGCACGCAGCAGGTCTTTGGGTCTTTAAATACATATTTTGGGTCTTTAAATACATATTTTTCTTCACAGGCAGACTGCTTTAGTGTTTATGGGGAGGGGGGTTATTTGTAAATGTGTTACCTGTGCCTTGGGCAAAGACGCGGGCAGCACCTCGCTGCTCCAGCGCCTTGTGGCACCGCCGACCGTCATCGTGGCGGTGAGCGGAGCCAACTCTGTGTCCACTGCTTTCTGGATCTCAGGGGCGAACTTGGTCTGGTAAAGCTGTGTTTTTACCATCCTGCATTTGCAAAGCTGTCACGGCGGGGGCCTGGGGGCACGGGCAGCAGCGGATGGCGCTGGGGGAGTGCCTGCGCCGGGGAGACCCCGGCCGTGGGGTTAGGATCTGCGGCGCTGGAGAAATGAGGGCTGCCAGCTGTGATTGTGCAGCAGGTAACGGGCACCAAAATCGGTGTCAGATCTGCCCAAAAGCACTAGATAAAGGAGTGGGAGGGGGGAGGGAGAAAGTAATAATTTTAGATTCAATTCGGCTGATGCACTCGTCTATTCCCAGCGTTAGTGTAAATCAGGGTTTGAATTAAGCCCAAACAGCCACGGTTGCTGTCTGAATCTGCCATTTCTCAGGCCCTGCAGAAGCAGACAAACACAAAATCGATATTTCTTCTAACTGTTGCTAAATTTTCCTTACAGATTATTTTCTGCCTAATAATCCCTGCAGCTGCTGCCCTCCAGAGCCCTCCTGCCCGGGGCCAGATCCTGCCCCACACTACCTCCCGATTCCCAGCCCGGGGCGTGCAGGACTCCTCTCTGCTCCCAGGGCTGCAAGAAAACACCCTGCTTTAAGTCGAGGGGAGCACAGCACCCTTCCCTGCAAGGAGGAATGCCTTTTTTTCCTCCTTTCTTGATGCCAAGCTTCATTTCAGGGAAGCCTGGGAGAAGCTGGGGCTGTAAGCCACATGTGCCGCTAGCTCCGTGGGTGTGAGGTGGCTCCTGCCCCACGCTGGGGAGCAAAGGGGAGAGTGACCTGAATTTCAGAGTCGCTTTGGGCAATGAGGGCAGGTATTTGCCTTCCCTTCCGACCAAATGCATCTGATGATTTGGATGGAGAGACGGATTGACCCAAGGAGCTGTGAGGCCTGAGGAGGTGAGGAAGAGCAGGCCGAGGATGCCGGCTGGTGGATGAGCGCACAGCACTCTGGTGGGACGGCCTTTCCTGCTGTAGGAGCACGTGGATCAAGAATAGAATAAGTACTCCAAAATCTGAGATGAAGTTGGTTGCTCCCAGCCCGGAGAAGAGGCGTAAATGGCTCTTAGTCACCTGCTAGGGAGGTGCAGCTCAGGATCTCCGCTTTGAGTGCTTTCGGGTGAGGTAAGTGTTCTGCTGTAGGTGTCGGGTGGGATGATATTTTCTCCTTGTCCTGGGAACTGATAAGAGAGCCCCTGCGCCACCTCCCAGAACAGCCACCCCGTCTCGCCTCACCGGTTGCCCCGAAGGAGATGCGATACAAAGGAGGCTGCCTTTGCCTTGCTGAGGTCACTTAGACCAGGGGGTAATTCGGCTCTTTCCCTGGTTAGGACCACACTCCCTTTGCCTATGAAATGCAGATAAACCCATTTATCTAATTTATTTATATATTTGTACCCCTCCCTACAAAGGGTTTGGGGATCCACAAATGCCAAGCATGCTTGTTTATAGCTTGCTAGATTTAGGGTTGTGAGTTTTCTTCCAAAAAATATGTTCTGTTTTCTGTTTTTTATTTCATTTCAAATGTCATCCTTTTTTTTTCTTCTTCTTCCAGGGCCACCCAGGGATTTTATTCACAGAATTGGAATGAGCTGCAAAAGGGATAAAGATCATTCACTGGAGCCTTGAAAGAATTGCCTGAGCTCCATGAAACGGAGATTAGAAATAAAGCAGGGAGGTGAGGGCCAGACTGCAGCACGGACACCTTACAAATGCCTGGCTGTGGAAGTGAGAGCGCTGCCCCCCGGGCCTTCTGTGAGCATGGCAGGAGGCGGCTCACGGTGGAATCTGGAGCACAGCCTGGGGCAGGTCAAAAACGGGGGACAGCGGGTTCTGCCACGGCTTATTTTGAAGTTGGTGCATGCCCCCAGGAGGACATTGTGAGGAATGCCCTCGCCTTGCCCGAATTGCCACTCTGGCGCGGCCTCTCCCTGCCCATGGGCCTGGAGGCCGGCGAGAGGCCTGGGGCACCTCCAGAGCGAGCAGTGGTACCGGCAGCAGGGCCGTACCCCTGGGCTGCCTTCGAGCACGTCCTTCTGGTGGTTTTGGGCATAAAATGAAGGCTGACCATGATGGCTGCTGCCCTGCATGAATGGGAGACCTCAGCAGTGGCTGGGCTTTGTGTTGGCCTTTGCCTGGTGCTGCTGGTATTTTGGGGTGGGCTGGCTGCATCTGGCTTGCTTCTGGGTCTGAGAACCCTGAGAGTTCTGAGAGGCTTTCTTTTTTTTTTTTTAATTCTTTTTACTTTTACAGGGTTGCTTGTGAGCAGCCCTGGCAGGGCTCTGGCTTGCCTTCCCCTTTGTGCCTGCACAGCTGTGTGCGGTTATATACGTGATGTGCCCAGGAGCCCACTGTATATGGGCTGAGGACCTGGGTCTGATGACTGCCAATGCCTGTCCTATGTCTGGGCTGGAACCGATGGCTCTTGTTTTTCCTATCCCATCAGCTATGTTCCTATAAAGCACTTTCCTCTGGACTGGCACTGCTGGTATTTGCCCCCTCGAACCCATGCAGAACCCGGACCTCCTGCACTTCGGCATCCAACCCCCATGCAGGTGGCGATGTCTGCTCATGGCTTGGTCCTGGCCCTGGATGTTTATTTAGGTAATTTCTGCTGCTCCAGCACAGTTTGCCTTGAGGTTAAACCAAATAAAAGGTCTTGTTGGAGGGTGCAGGGGTGGCCAGTCCCTGTGGCTCTGGTCACAGTGGGGTGCGGTATCCTATGTCCTCTGCCAAAAGCTCTTCTGTGTTGACGAACTTAGTTAAAAGTCAAGAATTGTGTATGGCACAGCCGAGCAGCTCCGGCTTTGGGTGTCTCTGGCTTGTGCCTCTCAGCATGACGCATGGCAGAAGGCCTGGAGATCTGATTTCTTCCCTGTCCTCCTCCTCTCTACCCCCAGGCAACCGGAGGGAGGACGTGGAACTGGAGGGGAAGGCTCAGGGGAGGGTGGGTGCTGCCACGTGCTGCTCTCGGCTCCCCTCGAGGTGCTGGGCTGCAAATGTCGGAGGCTTCTGAGATCCTCCCTGGGTCCCTGGTCACAGACCTGGTGACAGATCTGCTGCTTGTCCCCAGACAATTCGCTCTGGCTTTGTGTTAGAGGCGAGGCATTCGCATGTGGTGATTATATTAGAAAAGATGCACTTAAGCATCAAATGTGTGTCTTGTTCCTTCTGTTGCTTTTTCTGGGTGTGTAGATGACCCGGAGAGGTGTTTTTAAGATAAAGTAAGGGGAGAGGACCCCTCTTTTTGCTTGATTTTGCTTGATCAGTCAATCCGTGTCTCGTGGGTGTTTTGGAGTGTTCTGTGGTCTGCTGGAGAACTGCTAGGCCTCTGATCTCTGTTGGCAGAACCAGCTGTAATGAAATACGAAGCTTTCCCCATCTCTCTCCCTTATCTCGTCTCAGGCTGGAGTTTTATCAGTGCCCTTCTGGCTCTGGGCTGGCTGCTTTCCTCTCCCACCCTCGGGGCCGTGTCTGTGGGACAAAGGTGATGCCAGGACATCAGAAGGCCGTGGGGAGGTGGAGATGACCAAAGGCCGGGTGGTGGTGGGAAGCTGGTGAGAGTGCACCAAAGTGGCTCAGTACAGACACAGGGCTCCAGCTCTGCACCAGCCAGCAAAGGGGAGGAAGGCAAAGCTGCTGTTTCTGAGGATAAGCAGAGTCTTGGTCCTCCTTCTGAACAGACGAAAAATAAAAGTCATTTTGGGCATCACTGGTAAGGAGCCAACTAAATATGTCCTTTCTTGCCCCCATCCTCAGCTAGGGGCTGGCACACAGGGCTTCTGCAAGCATCTTGGTGGAAGTGCTTGGAAAACGCTGTCCTTGAAATCCTGAATAGCTCTGTTTAGGAATCATGCCCCAGGCGTGGTGTGCAGGCGTGTGATCCAGCTGTCCTCCCCAGCTGGAGCTGCCTCCAGTAACGCTCCGTTATCACCCAAAGTGCTCCCTTATCACCCAGACCGTGAGTAATGCGAACCAGACGCAGCACCAGCCTGCCTGGGCTCACAGGCAGCCTCGGACCACGGGGTGAAAAGTGGCCCCACACATCCTGGGGGGCTCCCCATGGGGACGGGGCTGCGTGACAGAGCCTGGTGCAGGTGGGACAACCTTCCAGGCCAGCTTTGCATCTGCCTGCTCCTGGTGGGCCTGCTCGTCCCCTGGGACTTCTCCCTTGGGTGAGGTGAGGTGGAGAGGTATGGGTGTGTTGTCAGCTCAGAAAAAAGGAAATTAATTTCCAGAAGCAAAGCTGGGAAAATATGGAATTGCAAGATTGTTAAAGGTCTGCCGCGGTTGCTGAAGCGCTTTTCTGTCATGTAGGGCTTGCTTCTGCCCACACACGCTTCTGAATAATCACAAGTTTCTTCTATAACCGTGTTTATTGCATGCTTGCCATGGTGACGTGCTGTCCTGTGCTGCAGACATGACAGCACCCAAGCTGCAATTCGGGCCTGAGGGAGCGGCTGGTTCCTGGGGGTGCTGATGGGGCATGGGAGGGAAATCCTCCGGCAGTCTTCTGCCCAGCTCCTCAGCCCCAGGCGGCGATGCAGTAGATGTACAGAAATTACTAGCACGATCATCTTGTATGTTTTGGTAACTGAGCTAATTAATAGTGATGGGTCAACAATTTTTAGGCTTTTAGGATTAGCACCAGGTTTAGAAGAGGGTCACACGTGTCTGAGCAGCAGTGCACAGATGTAGGCAGAGAGGTTGCAGTAAGTGATGCATGATTTATTTCCTGAAGTGTTTTTTTTTTTTTTTTCAGGTTTATTTCTTGTTTATGAAGGTTACAGACTTAATCCTCTTCTTTCCTAGCTGCTCCAACTTATTCAATCTCTCTTATTTAGGCCAAAATAAAGACCTTTGCTTTTTCAGGTAAATGATTACTTTGGGGTGAGTTGACCCAGCTCCCTAAATGTCACGTTATTGTGTGAATCGCCTCCTTGATGCATTGCAGGGGGAACTGGTGGCAGCTGAGCAGTTGGTGCCATCTCATGTCCCAGCAGAGCTGCTGAGCCTCAGAGACCAGTGGTGTAAATCTCTTCTGATTTGTTTGACACTCGCTTTTCTCCTTCTTCTCCTTCCATAAGGCTGAGCAGGTTCGAAGTTTACTCACGTGACAACGTCAAAAAAGGTGAGTACACCTGTAAAACACTTGAACGTAAATCAAGGGGGACCTGCAGTAGATAATTCCTCTTATAAAAGAGTGGGGGAAATGTAACAGAGAGGGCAGGACCTAGGTGGCTCTGCATTTTCTGCAGGCCATTGCCAAGGACGTTGCTCGTCACCTGTGCTGGGCAGGGGCTGCCCTGCAGAGCACGGCTGTTGCTTTGCCCCCGGGGCAGAGATGGCCAACCATTTTCTGCTGCTGCTGTGGGGATGAGGGTGGCAGCGGGACCCCAAGGCGTGGATGCTGCTGAAGCTCTGTGTGCATTTGGGGACAGGGCTGGCCTGGGCTTCGCCAAGTGTTAGTGAAGGGTTTATTTGTGAGCTGCTTCATGGGGTTGTAGTGGAGAAGTAGGTGATGTGAGGGGAGCCGAGGACCCCCTGCTCTTCAGCTCTACCCACAGAGCAATGCATCCGCCCCTCTGTAACGGGACACTGGGAGTCGGGACAACACCAGTGGAGGAAAGCTGGTGTGTGGAATGGGATGGGATGCCTCGGCTTTGTTTTCCTTCCCCAAAGGGGTGATCTGCCAGCCGCTGCATTCCTAATGGCTTCCCGGGGCTGTTCATTAACCTGCCAAGTCGAGCAGCGAACCTGGAGCAGTGACTCCAGCCGCTTGCCAGGACGTCTCTTTCTACCCCAATAAACTTCCCGTTCGCAGAGCTCAGCTGATGGATCTACCCTGCAGAGCAGACAAGGGTATCTCCAAAACAATGAATCCCTGTCAAAAGATTTGTGAGCAGCCGGCCAAACAATTCCAGCCACAGAAAGAGAAGAGCAAGAGCATCGTTCCCAAAAGCGCTGCGTTATTGATTAAGCATTTGTGATCCGTAAAATAGTGTAATGACGTGGGGCTGGCTGCAGAATGAGTCCTGCCGAAAAGATCTTCGGTTATTGCCTCTGATCCTCAAGGACAAGGGTAAAATACATTTGGTACAGAGCAGGAATTAATTTCTATAATAATGGTTTTTGATGACTCGTAAAGGTTATTTTATGATTAGCCATCTAATTATAAAATGGCCAACAATTTCATCTTACCCGAATCTGCATCAGCTAAATTATGAAATGCCCTTGTTTTATGCAAATTCTGGAAATATTGCTTCTCTAACCTTCCAACCCCACTGTCTGTCAATAAGACCTGCGTGGAGCATAAATCTTAGGGCAGTGCCAGGGCTTGATTCAGCTGCAAATAAACCATGTGAATTCTGCGGGACCCCTGGAGGTGGGGAGGTGGGCAGCGGGAGGCCGCTTGCTTCTGGAGGAGGCTTCTTTGGCCACCAGAGGGGCTGGGCTGGAGATGTCCTCGCGCTCAGGCGGTGCAGGAAGACTCAGGCTCTTATCCCTTAGAAAACAGCGTACGGGAATGTGTGCGTGTGATAGACCTGTGCAGGAATTGCAGGGCTGTGTCCTCCCTGTGCTCCTGGTGATGCCGCGGGGTGGCGGTTCTGTGGCTGGAGCCGAGGAGCCTCCCATGCCCCTCCGGTGGGCAGGTCCCAGCCAAGGGGTAGGGAATGGGCACGGGAATCTTCAGAGCTCTTGTAGGGACTCTCTGAGCATGCCATAATGCTGCTTTGCTTGAAAGAGATGCTGGTTCCTCCGACCTGAATGTGGTGGAAGAGAGGTGTTTTAAAAATACATGTGCACGTTCCCTTTTGACAAATGACAAGGCAAAAGGAATGTTGCTCCTGGTTTTCGGCTACAGATCCCTAAAGCTGAACGCCTCAGCTCCTGGTGGGAGCCAGCACTTTGCACTTTCCTAGGTTGCCACTCCTAGCATGGAGGAAGGCAGTGCTGAAATAAAAAGCTGGGACTGGTGCTTCTTGCAGAACAGGATGGGAAAAAGAGAACACAACATGTTTGCCATTCGCCAAATCAAGTGTGGTTTTATTTTTTATTTTTTTAATATATATATATATTTTCTTTTTGCTACCATTCCTCTTCCTGTTAACACCTTTATGAGGGGCTGTGCCTGTGTCCTGGGGCCCATCCAGGGCTGGGTGAAGTCCTGCAGGGCAATGAGGACTTGCAGTGGGGAGCTGGGGGGGATGCCCCCAGGGATCAGCGGGGACACCTCCAGCTGGGGGTGGCTCCAGGACAGCCCCGTCCCCTCTGCGGCTGGGGAGCAGGCTCTTGGTGCTGCAGGGAGGGAGAGTGGCAAAGGGGAGAGGTTGGGAAAGGGGGAGGAAAGGAGGATTATAAACATTAGGTCCAATTAGATACGTGCACAGCCATCGGATCCTATTAAACACTCCTGGTTTAAGACCGGGCCCTATTATACGGCTGCGGCATCCAGACAAAGCCCTGTTAAGGGGAGCTGCTTTGAAATCCAGACACAGCCTCGTGAAGCTCCGGCCCCGTTGCAATTCACAGCCAGCACCCGGTGGCGATGGGTGCCCGCGGTGGGCTCTGGTCCCCCCCGGTGGCATGCAGGGTGCTGCTCGGTGCCCTGGGGTGGCCCCGGGGCTGGGCAGAGCCGTTTTCTCCCAGTCCCTTCTCTGGTACAGGTCGGTCAAGAGCCCTCGAGATGCTTTTGCAAATGCTACTGGCGTCAGTGCGATTTGTTTCCAGGGGCTGTGTTTGGTGCTGAGCCTTGGTGGCGTCAGGTAGATCCTAACTGGTGCCGGCTGCTTTCTTCTCTAATGGAGCAAGGGGATTTTGCCACTCGAATGTTAGCATGTGAAATGTTAGCTTAGAAAAAAAATATTAAATAGATATCTATTAAACATTATATAGCAGTATCCTATTAATATTAAAATTTTAATACAATGTAAATGTCAGAGTGAGTTGTAATGATGAAACCCAGATGAAATGTATTTACCTTGCTGTTTCACTTACAATAGCAAAAGATTTCCAAGTCAAAACAGATTTCTTTTTTTCTTTTCACTTTTCACCAGAAGCGATGGTTCTTTGTTTCACCACCAACCCTTCTGCAGGAGGCTCTGCTTCTCCCTGCTGCCGACCAGCCTGACTCAGAGACCCGGGAGCCAGCAGGTCTCAGTGTGGGGCTTACGGACACCAGGCTTCCCTCTCCTTTAATCTCTCTATCTGCATCCTTTACTGAGGGAGCAGCAGATGAAAGAGCCCACCACTGGCATCAAACCCCTATCAAGTGCATTAAAGGGAATGCTTTTGGCTCTATGGCTTGCTTTGAAAGGAAACAGTGGTCAAGTGAGCTAGGAAGGCACAGAAAAGACCCCAGCTAGCTTTGCTGCATTTGCAATGTCCGAAATTTGCTCTCCAAAGTCATTAAGACGCAGGTGCTCCAAGAGGATGTGCGAGGTCCCATCAGTGCAGCACACGTCCTGCAGCCTCGGGGCTCCTGCGTAGCTGCAAACGGCCCGAAATCCCTCGTCTGCTCCAAACAAGGCACGGGCTTTGGGGCTGGCAGGGGCAAAGGCAGGGATGCAGGAACGTTTCAGAAGGAGAGCCCCGAGCTGCGGCGTGCTTCAGTTGCTTGGGAAGTTGGAGACACGAAGGCTAGCAGCAGAACTGACGTCTCCTGAGGTGGGGGGTACAACGTGGTACAGCGTGGTGGCTTGCACCTGGAGCTCAGCTGGGGTTACAGGGGAGCTGGAATTGAGCAGCGGCAAGGACAGGGCAGCCAGCAGCACACAGCAGATTGAGCCAGGCTTTGTGGGAAGCTTCGTGTGCGTGCAGGGTTGCTGGAAAAGGTCTGTTTTAAGGCTCCCTGCCCTCCTGCTGGTGGGTTGGGGCCAGCTGGGCAGATGTGCATGGGGCAATGCAGCTGCTGCTGCCAGGCTTGGCCCTGAGCAGGCCTGCTGCTTTGATTTCCCCCTCCTCACTGCATGCCATAAATCAGATGCATCAGGAGCAGGAGCATTGCTGCCTGGGTTTGGCCCGGGCTGGTGTGATAGCAGAGCAGGGCGGTGCGCAGCGTGGTGCACGCAGGGGCCGTGCTGCATCCCTGGGAGTAGAGAGCAGGAGGTTGGCTGGGCTCTCCCACCTTCTAGGAAATTGCTTCCCCTGTATCAGTCTCCTTGGCACCAGCATTTAATAACGGGGCAGATCACACATCATGATTGCAAATATCTTAAACAGGGAGATGCAGAGATTTCATACTGTACTGTGTGCAAGCTATAAATCCCAGCTCTTGTGTCCAGACATGCGAAGGTTGGTAAAACCAAATAAAAAATGAAGTCCGTTCAGCAGAGCTGGCAGCGTGAGCTCGGGCGTGCTGCAAACCCCGGGGGCAGGGGCTGCTGCTCCGTGCTCTGTCCCTACCTGGAGGCTGCCGGAGCACCACGGTGGGAGCTGGGAGGCAAAGCTGCTCCAGGGCATCGCGTACCGAAATTCCCTGTTGTGAGTGTATCCTAGGGAGGAGGTGAGCCGTGCTGGTACCTGGGGGACCTGCTCTCCATCCCATTGCAGCTGGATTCGGGCATGCAGAGGGTTTAGCACACAAAACCTGGCCACCGGGGCCAACATGCAGCAAGTGCAAAACTGCCAGGCAGCTCCAAAGGATGCTCGTTAGCCTAGTGCTGTTCTCTGGCTGCTGCAGTTATTTTTGGGCCCTGTTTCTCTACTGCATGACCTGAGTTTTACCACTTGAGGCAATCAGACTGATGAAAACCCTCCTGCAAGGTTGTTTAAACCCCAAATTAAGTGGAACAAAGACTGCTGAAAACCAGCCATCTCTGATTTCCAGGATCTTACTTTGCAGCGTGCTCTGAAAAGTCGAGGCTGGCCGCACGCCCCCGTGGCTTGTCCCCGTGCACAGAGGTGGGAAGATGCTGAGGAAATATTTGGCATCTTTCACCTTTTTGTGCTCCCTTTCCAAGTCTGTAGCAGATTGTTTCACCTCCACAGGGGCAGCAAAAGCCGGTCATGCGCTGTCAGCTGGGGTCACCCAGGGGGATGTGATGGGAGAAGAGCTGGCCCTGCGGGCACCTGTGCTCCTGCATGCACCAGGGAGGACGTCCTCGGTGCTGGTCAGTGTAACTCCACTGCTGTCTGACTTCTCTGCGTATCCTCTCGTCCTTGTGCTGCTGAGGAACTGCAGCCGCCAGCTGCTGGTTGTGACAATGTCTGGTTTTCACCTGCTTAGTGCTAACTTTTTTTCTCCTCTTTTTCTCTTTTCACTTCCTGATAATTGGTGGTGGGTTGCTGGGGGGAAGCACCTGCGTGACTGGGGAGGCTCAGGCAGTCAGTAACAGATGGGATGTTATCCGTGCCTGGTGCTTTAGGAGGCTGAGATAACCCAAAGCTGATTATGGCTGGGCTGGTGCAGCGGGAAATTTGGGACGTGTTGGGCAGCGAGCGGCCCTCTGCTTTTGGGATCGCCGCTGCTGGTCGGCTTTGCAAAAAGAGATGTGAGAAGGAGGAGGTGGGGAGCTGGGTCCGCATCGGGGCTGCTCCTGCAGGCACAGGGCAGGAGTTGCACAGAGCCAAGCCTGGCACCATGGTTCTGTGCTGCCCCTGTGAGTAACGCAGCCCCTGCAGGCCAAGTGGGCGATGTACCCCTGCTGGTGTAGAGAGGTGTCCTTGCTTCTGCTGTGCTTTATTAACAGGTATCGGGGGTCTGATCACCGCCAGCCCCACACATCACCCCTGCAGAGGGCTGCTCATTGCTGGCGGGCAGCGTGCGCACCGAGCAGCAAAGCCCCTGCCCTGCCACAAGGTCGCTGCTTTGTGAGGTCGCTGCTGTCAAACGGGACCGTGCAGAGGTGGGAGACGTTCCCTCGGGTGAGAAAGCATCCCGAGGGGATGGCTGCCCCGTGTTTGGGGTTTATTGTTTGGGGTTATTGTTTTACTGGGGGTGGCAGTGGCTCTACAGGCTCACATGTGCTAAGGCTGCCCCGCATCGAGCTGTGCTATTGATCATCGCTTTGATTCCTGCTGGTTTATTTACTTGCTTGGTAATAATTTGCTTAATAAAGCCCTGCTATGGTGATTACTGAGACCCAGAACCTTTTGATTTCCGATTGCTTTCCCAGCTCCAAAGTCACTGGAGTTTCTGCATTCCCTTTGGGGGTGGTGGAGGGTTCACTTGGCACGATTTGGGAGCTCACCAGTGGCCGATACATCCATAGGTTGCAGTAGATGAAGCTGGCGAGATGGTGCAAGTCAAAGTGCAAGAAATTAATGCAAGGTGAAAAGGGCCACGTTTCATCCTCCCTGGCCCCTTTTCCCTGCAGGTGTTGTCAGCAAAGACTTTGTCAGACAAAGGCTTTCCTTTGTGTCAAAGAAAACCACGCCAAAAGGAAAGTCAGATCTGCATCAAAGAGCACAGCCTGTCTTTGGGGGCCGTTTCTTTGCAGGAGCAAACGCCGTGCGATTGATGCAGAAATGCTCCCAGGTGGGGACAGCTTCCTTGGCAGCCGGGCAGCACCCACAGGTAGGAACTAATGCCGATAAAAGAAGCAGAACTGGAGCTCGCCTGGTGCAGGCATGCTGGGCATTGTCAGGAAAGGACGATGCGACGTGCAGGACCTGCACGGGGTCGGCAAGGGAGTGGAGATCATCTCCAAGTCTTTAACCAGCTTTAAAGGGTACAAGCACAGCTCCATCAATTGCAAAATCGGCTGGCACAGGGAGGCGCAGCCCAAGCCTGGACCCCACTGGTGGGCAGCATTTGATATTTTCTCATCTCATTTTCACAGTTAATATTTTTCCTGAATTTTCCATTAGCGGGGGAAAAAAAAAAATCCTATTTAGCTGTTTCAGTCTAATTTGGGATGAAAATGAAATGCTGAAATATTCCTCTGCCCCGAGGCGGCGGCTGGCCGCTCTGTTACCGGAGCTGCTTGCGCGCTCACAGGCCGGCTGCGTGCCAGGGCTGCGCCCGATCTCGGTGTCCAGCCCGTGTCCCCCTGACTCCAGGAGCTTTGCGGGGCCGGGGAGAGGCACAGGGGCACGATGGAGTGTCCCCACTGTGGCACTGGGGTCTCTTCCCCCAAAATGCCTGGGCCGCCTGGCCCCTGGGTGCTGTGCAAAGCCTGGGCGCTTTTGGATGCTTTCTGGCGCTTCGCTGCCTCTAGATGGCAGTGACCCAACGCACAAGGTTTGGAAGCAGGACCGCTTCTGAATTAATTTTTTCCCCCCCTTTTTGGTTATTTTTGTTTCGGAATCCTGTAATAATGGATTTTTCAGTTACGCCAACGAGGTGATCAGCAGATCACAGAACTGATCGATGTCGCTGCAAGTAAAGAGCCGCTCGGGGCCAGGCTCTGCCCCACTCTCCTGCCGGATCCCCGTCCCCTCGGGGTGCGCACTGAGCAGGGACGTGGGCACAGGAGGCAGGGGTCCCGCTCTCCTCGAAGCCACCATCCTCCCCTTGTCCCCGGTTCAGTGGTGAGAAATGCAGCGAAGGCGGCAGCGGCGTGGGCAGCGTTCCTTGTTCTGCTCTTGGTTATCCCTGCTAGCAGCTTTGCTCTCCAAATCCCATTTTCCGCCTATTCCCACGTCCCTTGAGTCAGGCAGCAAGGCTCTGCCTTAAATCCTGAAGTAATGGGGGATCTGTGGAGCTTGGGGATATGAGCACGAGCAGGTTTTCCTCCTTCCTTTTCACAGAGCCCTGCTTGAAAACCTTGTTCTTGTTTCCACTGCTCTGGCACGTTCACGACCACACAGGGCTGTGTGCTGTGGGGCTGAGGCACCTGGGGGGCTGCACGATGGGATGACGGACTGCAGGGATCACAGGCATGAGGAGGAAGGAGGAACATTTCCCATACAGGAGAAAACAGAGCTCGAGGGGAAAGGGGATTGCAAGTGGTCCATGAGCCCCATCCCGTCCCCTCCCTGCAGCATCCATGCCCCGAGAATCCTCCTCCCCTGCAGGGATGGAGATGTGCTTATCCCAAAGTGGGTCTGGCCTCTGGGGAGGACTTTATCATGAGACCCAGGCATCCAGGGTGCTGCAGGGACAGGGGCAAGGACCTGAGCAGCCGCTGCAGCACCGGAGCCCGGCGGGTTTGGCCGTGCCTCCCGCTGCCTCCCTGCCCCGCGAGGCTGCAGGACTGCTCCAGCCCGGGGGGATTACTGCTGCGATGGGAGATAAAGCCCCAAGGTCACCCGGGCTGACAGGCTGCTTACGCTCCCTCCTAGGAAATAATCCCAACACTTTCCGTAGGTTTTTGTCTGACCTTGTGGATAATAACGTGTGGGAATGGAGCTCAGTGACACCAGCATGCAGCAGAGCAGCTTCCCATGGGTTTGTTTGGGATCTATCGGGGTCCTGGGGGGCAAGGAGGGGTTACTGGCCTGTCCCAAGGTATTCATGGACAGGGGTTAGAAAACAGCTCTAATTAAATGCCTGCTGTTTTTGCTGGGCAGCTTGGAGTGTGAGGTGGGGAGGATATATTTGTATTCCTTAATATTTTCCAGCAAGCTGCCTAAAGGACACTGTGGCATTGTTTATGCATATTTTAAAAGACAAGCCAGGGGAGATTTCTGGGAAACTGGGGCTATTCCCCGTGCAGCAATGGAGGGAATACTCAATTCCCTCCTTTCTAGCACAAATTAGCAACTGCGTGGTGCCTGAGCAGGAGGGAATACAATTTGGATGGGAAAGTTTTATAAAGCAGGCGGCAGCTCTTCTCCCAGGGACTGCCGTCCTCATGGTCCCCGTTTTTTGGAGACGGATGTGTGCCTGGCTGCCTCACGGCGATGTGCCCCTGGAGCTGCTTCCCCAGCACCCCCGGGGCGAAGCGAACCCAAATCCCAAATTCTACCGTGGGCCATGGACAGGAGCGCAGGCGGGGTGTGGGATCTGCATTTGTGGGGTTATGTGAAAGCCTGCTGGGCTTCTCCCCCATCCCATGAGCTCTGGAAAAGTCTGATGGGCAGGCTTTTAACTCTTGGAACTCACCTCATTGCCTCCAGCAAGAAAGAATCACTGAAATGCACATTTTCAGAAAGGTTTGGGAAGGGGCACGGATGTCCTTCTAAGAAACACGGATGCTTTGCTTGGATGAGGGCTCATAAATTGTCTGGGGGATGGATGCATCTACTGGGAAGGAGGAATGTGGGTAAACCACTTGCACTATTTTCTGTTTTTCAGACTTATCGAGGACCCCAGAAACATTGCTGTTAGTATATGCAGTACGTATTTAACTCTTCCTTCGGCAAAGCTCAAAGGGAAGCTCAAAGGAAGGGAGCGGGCGCGCTGCGTGTCCCAGCACAGTCCTGTGGAGCTCAGGTCCCTGCTCTGGTCCCAGTAAGGTTCCTTCTGCTCTGCTGATTTCCTGCTCTGGATTTTTTTTTTTTTTTGCAAGGTCTTTCCCTATCTTGGAGATGTGAGGCCTCATGAGCTGCAGATGTTTTCCTTGCCACCCCGAGAGGTGTGTGTCCTCGGGTTGGTCCCACCACTCCTCTGGCAAGGCAGCAGCTGCCGAGTTATTTCCAGGGCAGGGTGTGAGAAGTGCCCTAAAATATCGGGTTAAAGCAGCCAATGGTTAATGGCTTGCTGGTAATTATGCAAAATAAAAATAAAGAAAAGAAAATAAAGCAGCAGAAGCAGCGGGTTTGCCAACCTGCCGCAGCAGTGGGAAGTTTTTGGGGCAGCATGGCAGTGACAGAGCTTTGCATGAAGGTTCAGTGCCCTGAGCTCACACAGGGAGAAAAAAATCCTGCAGCCACAGAGTGATAAACAGGAGGAAAACCAAACCGGAGTGTTTACATTGAATCGTAAATAAGCAAGCATGGGCGAGCTGTCTACACAGGTATGTAGCTTTGTCAAGAGACGCCGGTGACGTGCTGATAACGGCTTGCATGTAATAACAGGATTTAACAGCCACAGAAAGGGGGAAGGCAGTCCTCTGCTGTCAGGATGGCGAGGCAGGTTCTTCTTGCAGGTTCTTCTTGCATTACACCTTTACAAATCGCTTGTGAAAGGAGGTGCGGGGCAGGGCTGGCACCCTTGCAGCTGTGGGGCCGCTCCCTTGGGTGCACTCTCAGACCCATTCCCAGCTCGTACAACCCAAAATACCCGTCTCGGCCAAAGTGGGCGCTTGCTCGATATTTATCTCACTGCCCATGGGGATTTCAGACCTTCCCACCCTGCTATGCTATTGCAGGCTTCCCTCGAAGCTCTGCGTGCTCGGGATGTACAGACATCAGTAGCTCCCCCCTTCACAGGCCCTATCAAAGGGGTCTGAAGATATTGTGGTACCCACAGGGGTGAAACTTGATTAGCCAGGGCTGTGATCAATAATTAATGCTGGTTATTTATTATTTGTTAAGTGCCAACACTTGTGTTTGCTTCCAAATCCCCCGACGTATATATAGCCTTGTTCTGCATCCCTCGGTTGCATTTTTATACTGCTTGTGGGTCAGAAAAGATTTCACAGAAAGAATATTTAAAAAAAAAAAAAGGTAATCCTTTGTACAGAAAGAACAGACACATCCCACTACTGTAAAATGAGCTGTAAGCGGGGAGAAACGTTCTCTTCTTTTTCCTGGCAGTTGGATTTTAGAGCCAGCCCAAGATGGCCTAACCCGTGGCTCAGAAGTTGCTGCGGGAGCTGCACCAGTTCATCCCTGCCCTTCCCCTGCCTCACGTGAAGCCGGGGCTGGATGTGCCTCAGAGCAGGGCAGCGAGGGGTGTTACAGCTGGGTTTATAAGATGTGAGTCCTTTGGGTGCTGGGCAGAGCAGATCCGGTGCCTCTGAGGTCGTGCCAGTGCTGGGGGCTTGCGATTCTCCCTGGGTCAGGAGGTGCAGGAAGGATGAACAGGGCCAGCGCGTGATGGATGCAGCTCGCAGGTGCAGGACGAATGCGGGCTGGGCGTCAGAGATGTTTGTTACTGCCCGACTACGAACAAATCCCAATTTTAAGCAAACCCTCAGTGCTCCGTGGCCCTATTGTTATCTCGCTGGTGCTGGCGACTTGGACAAATCACTTAAGCTTTGTGCTTGTGGTTTATAGTTTGTGCCAGCGAGCTTTGTTAGCATCCCATCCGATCCGCGTGTCGCGCAGAGGCAAAGTTAATCTCCTCTCTGTAGAGAGAGCATTTGGTATGTACAGAGTATTATTTGGCACTGAAACACTCTATTTAATCCCTATTTTGCTGCAACAAGAGGGGGAATGAAGGGTTAATGAACCCTCTCCTGAGAGATTAGTCTGGCATTTTTAAGGCTTCATTAGTCCCGCAACATCTATTAAAGGCTCTTTTTTGTTTTATTGTTGTAATGCTCCATTCAAAGAAATCCCTCCTGGAGAATTCTTCCAATTTGATCTCCAGCACAGAAATAAACTAGCTTATCTGTGATCTTTTAATATCATATTCAGGGCTTTTAATAAATGTGAGTTTCATCGGTGCCTTTTTTTTGTTACATTCTTTTTACTTTTTTTTTCTTTCTTTCTTTCCTTTTTTTTTTTTTGGTGAGATAATTTAATATTAACACATCACACCTTATCACCCAATAACACTTAGTCCCTGTAATCTTATGACAGGCTAATTTCTGTAGCAACATCCCCTGTGTCAAATCTGCTCCGTTCCATTACTACCCCGGCTGCTCGCGGAGCCCGGGTTGGTAATGAATATTCTGGCTTCTAAGCTTTTATCTAAGGATTATGAAATGAATTTGGAGTTTAGCTTGAGGGAGTTACAGCTTCATCTTGCCTACTGGAGTTTGTTCGGATCGTTGGAACAAATGGCAGCTTTTAATGCTAAAAATATAAGATGGAGAACCAATAATATACATGCGCGAAATCCCCGGGACGGGCTGGGGCGTTGAGCGCAGGATTTGGGAAAAAGGGTTAATTGAAAAGAGAGCTGGGGAGGGGGCAGAAGGCGCTGCCTGGGTCCTGGGGAAGGTGAGCGCGGTGGCGTAGCCAAGCCGGGGGATGCAAGGTAAGGGTTTGGTGGGGGAAAGGAAGGGAAGAGGTTGATCCTGGCTCTTTCAGGCGGCTGTCACCCGTCTGGCAGTGGCTGCGTGCGGGCAGGGTGGTGGGGACCCCGCCAGTCCCGTCCCCATCCCACTGCGTGGTGGCTTGGTGCCGCTGCCCCGCTAACAGCTCCCACTTAATTTAATGCGTGCAGCTCAGAAGGCTGGGGCTGAGGTGAGCTCGTTTGGCATAATTAGCAGATGTGTCAGGGCTGTGAAATTCCAGGCGGCGTCACTGTCCTGGAGCCATCACACCTCCGCCAGCCTGTTGGCTGTTGATGCTGCGAGGATAGGAAATGCACCTGCTTCCTCAAGCAGAAAATAGACTGTTAAAAAAAAAAATTGGCGGAGGATAAACTGCCATCGTGTCTTTACATTCAGCATATGCTCCCCGCACGGCGCAGCGGTGCCACCACGAGCGGGAGGGGGGCTGTCCTTCCTGGCCTGGAGCTTGGGCAGGCACGGGGGTGCCCTTGCTGCTGTGCCGACTGGTGCTCTTCTTGGGACAGGGGAGAGGATTAAGCTGCTCCTGGTGTTTCTGTGGAACTTCTGGTTTTCCTGTCTGTGCCCCTCACCTCTTGTCTTGGCACTGGGAGCCACCCGGCTCCGTCCTCTCGCCTCCCTGTGGGTGTTAAGGGACATTTAAGACCCCCCCCCCCAGGTCTCGGTCTCAGGCTGAGCTGTCCCAGCTCTCCCAGCCTCCCCTCGGAGGAGTGCTCCAGCCCCTCAGTCAGCTTGGTGCCCTCCGCTGCCTGTCCCCACTGTGCCCAGTCCCTGTGGGCCTCCCCAGGACAAGAACTGGGCACGGGTCCGTGGTTTGTGGGGCAGAACGCCAGTGGCTGTGCGTGCTGGTGCGTGCCTCTTGGGGTTCTGTCGGTGGTGCCACTTCAGACCTCCCAAGCAGACCTTCCCAAGCTGGTGGATGTGCCTTCCCAATTCTTCCCATGCAAATACCCCACGGCGTGTCCCCATCCAGGTGCTCCCGGCCAAGGGCACCCATGGGTGCACGTTGGGGGTGAGCACAAGTGCTGCTGGGCACCCCTGCCTGGGAGCACCCACTGGCCGCCACAGGCAGGAGCAGCTCTGCGGGGAGATGAGGCTGAGAGACGGATGGGAATGGGATGTCCATGGCAGAACAGGGCAGGTTTTTGTCCCGTTTATGCCCAAGGTGCCAGAGGCATTAGCCAGCTCCGTCCCACTCATCCACACCGCGGAGTGCCCAAACCCACCGCTGCCTGCCTCTGCCTTCCCCAGTGAAGGCCGAATAATAAATTCAACAAAAAATAATTACCTTACCATAAATTAGGTATTAGCATATGAATTAGAGTTTAACATATGAAAGGGCTTTTGATGCCGGATAAAATTAATATAGAAAGCGACCGTGGCGGAATAAAAATCATGCCTTAAAAGCCAGCTCTGCCCAGCGCAGCCGGGGGCTGGGAGCGGGGGCATTGCCCCTGACCCCCCCCCGTGGGATGGTCTGGGGCTCGGTGCTGCTTTGGAGGTGGCCGTGGTGAGTGCATGGAGACACCCTCCTTAGGGCACAGCAGGCTGGAGATAATTCATGGAGATAATCCCCCCGTTGGTACTCTGGTGCTTGCTTCTCATTTATACGGCCACGCGGTGCTTTAGTTTTGGTCTGCAGCTTTTGTCCAGAGCAAACCAAGCTCTCGTTAGGCTCGGAAGGCACAGTGACCCGAGGTGGTTTGGGTATCGAGCAGTTTAACGCACTGCAGCGTGCTGGGCTGCACGTGGGCGCTGGGCTCGCTCCTAGCCTGACTCAGGTGGACGAGTTCTCCGCAGCTTCGGTTTCTGCTCTAAATTGCAGGAGAGGTCACCAGCTATTGACCACTTCCAGGCAAATCCCCACGTTTCTCAGTCCCTGCAGGGTTCTCCGCTGCATCTTCAGCTCCCTCGTAGAGTTTTGCAGTAGATACCAGCCTCCCTCCAGCTGTGAGCATCTCCTGGACATTATTCCCCCTCCGTGCTGGCCTGGGTCTTGTTCACATTGCAACAAGTTTGTGGCTTCATGGCTGTTCCTTTCCTCTCTCTTTATCTTCTTGTCTTTTGTTTTGGAGTCTGTGTGAGATCAGAAATCCCTTAGGCTGTACGTATGCCTAAGATAGTAACATAATTACACCTTCCCAGCCGCTGTCTCCAAGTGTGCTTGCCATGAGCATCCATTGAAATAAATGCAGATTTGGGGGAACTTAAAGGACAAACAAAGTGCTTTTTGTCTGGCTATCAGCCCGGGTGCCACATGCTGAGACCACGAAGGTGTTCTGCGTTTACGACCTGTATTGGTGCCCTTGGCAGGGAGAAAACCTCGGGGGCTTTGCTGGGATGGCTTTGAGAGGCTGGAGGGGGGTGTTTGCTGCCCTGCCCAGCCCCTCGCTTCACCTGGCGGGGCTGCCTGCTCTGGCGGCTCAGCATGAAGCAGGGATCTGAAGAGCTCACCTGAAAAATTCACGGCCAAGGCAGAGCAAGCCAAATAGAGACACCCGCCTTCTGCCCTCAGGGTTAACTGCCTGCCGCTGAAATACTAATTGCAGCGAGCTGTGTCTATCAGTTAGAGCAAAGAGGGCTCGCTTGCTGCAAGGATGAAGGCGGGGGAGAAGCTTGGATCCTCCGGTGAGATGCTGTGCAAAGGAGATTTCTGCTAATCAGCAGAGGGACAGCACGAGCGGGACCGAGCGTCCCTCATCTGCCTGCAACCAGCAGCTCCTCGGTCACCCAAAGCAGCCGGTGGTGGCCGGGGGCTCCGGTTCTTACCCGCAGGACCCTCGTCGTGGCTGCCACCAGCAATTTTAATTGCAGTAGGGTGATAGCAGTGGCAAAAAGTGGGACTTCACGCTCACGCCGGCTTTGGGGATCTGGTGTTCAGGCTGTTACCTCCCTTTTGTTCCAAGGAATGATTAATTGTCTCCTTGGACAAGGCTGTCCTCTAAATTATGCTAAATTGGTGGTAATTTTTGTTTGTCACTCTGTACAGCAGCAATTTGCTGTTTGCAGATGCTGCCGCCTGAGACTGCTTTCGGGGATGCTCGGCTCTGGCCGAGGGGTCCCCAGGGACCCCACCTGCATTTTTCTTTTGCAAGCAGGAAGGAACAGGTCTCTGCCAAGTTATCTTTTTGCTTTGTGCCTGCCTTGTTTCCCTAAACTCTTAAGTTACCCCTTACTGAAGTTACCAAAGCACTGTATAAGCACCGTGTGAAGTCACATCCCTGAGATACTTCTTGCCACCTGGTTAAATACTCCAGGATTGAATTTTTGCAGACTTTTACCCAAGCTCCTGGTCAACATATTTCATGGCAGTGTTGGGTGAGCATCACCTTGATGTGCACAGCCTGGTCTTCTGCTGGAAGGACTGTCACAACCACAAGACTGGGTCAGACATGGCTCTGTGCAGAGCATCCAACCTGACATTACATTGTATGTATTCGTATTTTCTTTCCTTATTTATTTTTTTTACTCTTCATTTTCTTGTTTGATCAAATATTCTCTGTGAAGGCTATAGGATGTTCTCTCTCCTTTGCTGCTCTGCTATTAAGGGTTTTGTTTTTAATTTCATTCAGTCCAGACTTTTTTCACCTAAACCAACAGGAGAAGTATCTTTGACTGGTGCTTGATTAGAGCGGCGTTGCAGTGAGACAAACCCTCTCTACCAAAATTCTCTGTCCACTGTAATTGTGTTTCATGCGGATGCGTGGCAGCCCTGTGTGTTCACACAGGCAGGCACATGAGCAGCCTGACTCTGCCCATGCAGGAGTTTCCCCAAATCCTCTTCATCCGATGGCAGAGGGTGTTTTTCTTTTCTTTGGCAGGGGATTTGTTTGTGTTTCCTCGTCCTCGTGGAGCTGTGACGGGGCTCACAGGTGAGTGATGGGTTGTGCTGTCCCCATTGTGCTGACCCCACGTTGGACATGCAGGTGTGTGGTTGTGTGGCAAAAAGGTACAATTACCTGGAGTTTAGGGCTACTGCAAAATATTGAGTTCTCCTATCTCTTGCCCCCTTTGGAAGCCACGGGCCACCCACAGGTCCGAGGTGGGACCTCAGCAATGCCATGGGGTGTTGGAGCTGCTGGGGGACTACCAACTCAACAGTCCAGGCACTGGTTGCTGCTCCTTTTGAAGACAGGGAAGTGGCACAGAGCGGGACTTGGCTGTGAAGCCTGGGGCGGTGCAGGGAGGTATTGAGGCTCTGGCACTACAGGACCTGCTTGTCCCTGTCGAGGAGGTGCAGCGTACCCGGGGGGCCTGCCAGGCACAGCCACCCCCCTCAAAGGCAGCCACCGGCTTTGACTCCACGACGAGGATGCTCTGCTATTTGTAATTCTTTTTCCTTTTATTTTTTTCCCCCTTTTCATTGGAGCCAGTTGCCCATGACGGCGTTTCTCCCGAGCCCCTTCCCACTGCCTCTCCCATCCTGCTTTTGCAGCCTTAATTCCTCATGGCCGAAAGCCGACGTTAGCAGCAGTCTCCTTTGATCAAAGGGAGCCTTATCTGCTCCCTGAGACAAGCGCATGCTGGGGAGATGACAGAAATTAGGTCAGCCCGCGTCGGGCGGCTGCGGCTGCCTCCTGCCTCGCCCGGGGCACGGGGCTGCTCTCCTCCACCCGTCGGCCTCCCCGGCTGCCTCCGGTGTCCTCGGGAGCTGGAGGCCAGCCCAGCTCTTTCCCTTTTCTCTCAGGGTTATCAAACGTCCTTGTTAAGGGCGATGCTGCGAGGTGGCGGGATGGGGCTCACTGGGCTGGCAGCCGGCAGTGGGCTGGGCTGGAGGAGGCTTGCGGGGGTTTAACGGGGAGGCTGCACGTCCCCCTGCCTCGCCCGTGGGGATTTCTGAGGCCCTGTGCTACATCACAGCTTTGACCTGAGCAAGCTGGGAAGGCCAGGGGTCTGATAGATACGGCTGTCTTACATCTGTGGGGTGGCCGTGTGCCTTTTGGGGTGCTGGGGCCTGCAGGGAGGAGGGAGCCAGGCCTCAGCTCCAGGAGCCCACCACAGCCCCTGACCTTCAGTGCAGCTCATTAACAGAGACTGCTAAAGAGAAGGAGGGCAGAGCCATTATGGAGCAATTTATATATAAATGCCTGAAGGATCAAATAAAAGCAAGCCCACTGGCATTGATTAGTGAAATAAAAAAAGGTCCATTATTGAATTTTCCTGTATGTATTTGTGGTTTCTGTTGTTTGTTTGTTTTTTCTCTGTCTTGGCAAGACAAAGCGTGCTGTCAAACCACCTGTACGGCTTCTTGATTCTCCAGCTGCATCCCGGCATGGTTTAGGGCCAGGATTTCCCCATGCTGGGTGCAGAGGGGAGGGTCCGGACTCTGGGCTCCCTCGTGTCCCCTGGGAGGGACATGCCACCTCTGCTGCCTTCCTGGGACACCAAGGCAAGTCCCCAGGGAGCTTTTGCTGGCCCTACACAGCACTGGGTGGGCACTGGCCTGGACCTCATGTCCCACTGGGAAGGGGTATGAAGCCTTCATCCCTGAGGGATTTCCAACCTGCGGTGTTTCTGCTGTGAGGTTTCACCTCGCAGCCGGGGTCTGTTCCTTCCAGCAGCGACACAAACGGGGTGACACACGTATGAGCTGTGAGTGAGACCATTTCGGTGATGGCCCCAAGTGGTACAGCTGGCGCCACTGCCGCTGGAGTAAGCACGCCTGTGTTGTGGTATACTTGATAAAGGAGCTGATTTTCTCCTCCCAGTGCTGCAGTATCTCTTGGCATGCTCAGGCCATGCACAGGTGAGTTTGGGGTCTCGAGCTTCAGCTGAGGGCCAGGGGAGTGCCTAGCTTGTGTCACAAGCCTGGATGCAGCTGGATTAGAGACAGAAAAACTCAGCAAAGACTATTTCTGGACTTGTACACAAGCAGAAAGAGCTTCCTACAGTAAAACACACCCGTAAGCAAATGCTTTTGCACCAGCAACTGTGTCAAAGCCCTAGATCCTTATTCATCCACCCCAGCTGCTTTGCGAAGCTGCCCAAACCCATGAACCCCCCCCACATCACCAGCACCGGCTGCAGCTGTGGTCTGGTGGAGCACAAGGACTGGCTGAGGAGGTTCGGGGAGGATTTTTGGCCTCCATCTCGCTGGTCTGGAGGAGGATGTCTGTCCAGCTGTGTGAATGCACTGCGGGCCATCCGCAGCCCTTCCCTCCCACAGCGCAGTGCCTGGGTTCAGCGGGGGAAGCAGCAACACAACTCCAGGCTTGGGACTGTGGGTAGCCTTATGCAAATTCATGTAAATGGAATGAGACCTGCCCCACTGGAACGGCGATGGGATCCGTGCCTTTGTCAAATGTTAGCTCCAACACGGTGTATTTCTATCACGCTTCTTGACACGGGGTGTCTGGAGGATTCTGAGGCAGACTTTCAGCAGCTGTGCGAGGGAAAGCTATTCAAATGGGAGTGCAGGAAAAATGGAAAAGCACTAACATTATAACATCACTATCAAATATGTAGGAACTGGAAGAGATGTGTTCATTATCTCTCAAACCATTCTCCCTGTATCAAACACAGGATCTTGCTCCAGGATTCTCATTCCCATGGCCAGGCACTGAACACCCCGAGCAGCCGTGGTGAGCAAATTCGTGACCTTGGCCCTCCCCATCCTGTCCCCCTAACAGCCAATTTACCTGTTTTTGTAGCTTGTACCAGAGCTAGAATTAATTCTCTGCCTCTCCAAGGGGTGTGCTGAGAGCGAAAGCGAAGCAGAGCCACTGTCCGGAGCTTCAGTTTGCTTCCAGGAGCCCCCACCTGCTAGGAAAAATAGTGAAGGGCAGGAAAAAAAGAATTTAAAACTTGCTTTTTGTGTGAATCTGGAGTGTGCAGAGCCCAGGGGTGTTGGCCTGAGCAGGAGGCAGGGCAGCATGCAGGGCTGGTGTGTTAATGAGCTGGGTAACAAGGAGCCAGATTTCTCGGGGGCTTGGGCACTTCTTCCCTGTGTACCTGCATTGAGCCTCAGAGATTAGCTAGAAAAAATCACAAGAATTCAAAGAACCCATCCCAGAGAGAGCATTCAGGGCAGAAGACTGAAATGATGACACATAATCATGTAAGGCAAGATGTCGATAAAGAATAACGCAACACAGATCTGGTGTGGTGAATCCATATCTGAGCACAAGCCTCCACTTTTATTGTGTTCTTAATATATCCCAATCGATACAAGACAGATATGATCATAACGTTTAATCCTAAGGAGATAAAATAATGCCTGTTGACAAAGTGGTGATCCTGCTGTGATTTCCGGCCGTCTGCCCATGGGAAGCGCTGCCCGATCCTGTCCTGGCACACTTTCTGATCCTAGAGCTTCCTCCTAGCTTAACTAAAGCTGAGCTCACCTCAGTGTTCGTGTAAGCTGAGTGACTGCTTGCATCCTGCTCTGTCTCCAGTGGTTACCTGACGCCACCTGCTTTATCACACCAAGTAAAAACCTTCGACTACAGACGTGGAGAGGATGAAATGCCCTCAGCATCCAGCTGAGGTTTGCTCCTGCCCTTGTTGTCCCTGGAGGGGTGGGGTGACCTGCTGCAGCATCCTCCTCTCCTTCATCCCCACCCCTCACCTCCCTGTCATCCCCCACGGTCTCCCCATTGTCCCCCCGTTGTCCCCGCCAGTGACAGGTGGCAGAGCCGTGGCAGGTCCCTGGGGCCACCCAGGTCCCAGGAGGGGATGAGGTGAGGGGAAGCTCCACGCTTTACTTCTCCCAGCTGATTTCCAGCCCACGGTGGGGGGACCTGGAGCGGTTCTTGTCCCCAGTGCGGTACCTCCTGGGGCACAACAATCAGTCAGTCCCCAGCTGCCATCTACCTGGGAATTAGCGTGTTTCCTGAGGATTAGCCTAATTGTCTAATTAAGTTATACTGTCTCTCCTCCTGCTCCGCATCCACTGTGAGATTGTTGTATTTGTAAAATAACTTCAATCTCTGGTATTTAAAGGCATTCAAGAGGCTTGTTTTGCTTTTACATCCATTCCTTTTCCAAGCAGTCCTTGCCGACACAAACCTCCCGAGATCCAGGGCTGGGGCTGTGGCCCTGGGGTTTTACCTCCCTCCCTGCCTAGGTGCCAGCCTCTGACCCCGTCTTATCTCCCTGCTCGCCTCGCCTGGCTGGCTTCAGAGAGAGAGCACAAAGGGGATGCTCCTCCAGAGAAGATGCTCTATGAAAATGCCTCGACAGGTGTTTTGGGGTTAGGGAAAATGCAATTTTCTCCTCCAGTGAGTGTTTAACACCTATATTTGCAGAATCCTATCCTGCAGGAGGCCGCAGCTGGCTTTTATCACATCTTATCTCTTATCTTATCTGGGAACTGCTCCGTGTTGGGATGGCAGTGTCCAGTTAAATGGGAGTTTAAATATGCGTCCTGGTGAAGACAGAGTGCTTGCTCTTTACTCTTGGCCGAGGACCTTTAGTGGTCGTGGTGACGTTGAGGTGGCAGCCTGGCAAAGCTGCCACTGTCACCCAGGCTGAATTGCTGCTGCTAATGATCTGTTATTGATTTTTGGTTTGTTTTTTAAAGTCATGTGAGATTTTTTCTCTAAGCAGAATGAGAAAATCTGACCCCCCAGAGGATTCTTCTCAGAAAAAAAAAAAAAAAGGCAGAAAAATTAAACCCATGAGCAAACCATAAATAATGGGGAGAGCTGGCAGAGAGGGCTTTGATGTTAAAATGCTCCAGATATTTGTGTTCCTTGCCTTGCAATTTTCCTGTGCTCCCTTTGCTAGCCTCTCCTGGGCAGGATTTCAGCACTGTGCATGGCTGGAGCGGGTGGTTGCATTTGTTAGGGGCGTGCTCCTGTTGGAGCCTTCTGGGACAGGCCAGTCCAGTAGGGCCTTACCTACGTTTTGACGAGTTCCCAAAATACATGTGTGTGTGCACGTGGCTGTGTTAGACTTGGATGTCAGGATGGATGGAGGCAGGGGGTTGTGAGTGCCCACCTGGTGGCTGTAACTCCGGCTTCTTGTGGAGCTAAAGGATTTCAGAGAAGGAACGAGTGTGTGCATGTGTGTGCGCGTGTCCACACACGTGGATGGGCTCTGCACAGCCTGTCTGAGTGCAGCCTCTGCATTGAGAGCCAATTCCAAGCTGTATTGGTGGTGTTCTGCTCCTCCGAGTTGGTCACGCAACTAAAAAGATGATGGCATTCAAAAGAAATAATTTATAAACAGCAGATATTTCATAAACTATGATAAAACAAACAAACAAACAAACAAACAAAAAACCACAAGCAGAACACCAGCCTTCCCAGCGTGTGCATGTGCCTCGACTTGGAAAAAGGTATCTAGACGGAGCAGCTGCTGAGCGAGCCAGGGGAGGTCGGCTCGGGACCAGCAGGGAGATGCTCACACGGTGCCAAACGCCTAATGAGAAACTTCCAAGTGATACAAAGAGGGCAGCTGAGGGAAATTAAATTCATGCTTTTTTTTTTTTTTAATAAGCAGTGGGGTGGTGGGAGGGGGGGATGATACGGAGTGGGGAGATGCACAGTGCAGAATGCGGAAGGATGAGGGAAACAAGAGCGAAGACCTTAATTTTCACTCCCCCTCTATGCATGCCCCGGGCCCGTTGCAGTTTTGTTCTGCAGGCTGTGCATTTGCAGGCTCTTTATTCACACTTGCTGCTTGCAGTTTCCTAGAAAGACAAAGGATTCCTACAAACCTGCTGCTGTCGTGCCCAGGGTCAGGGCAGAGAGCTCACGTTTGTATTCAGCACCGCTCCTGGGCTCCTGTTTTTATGGCTGAAGTGCAGATCGGAGGCTCTCCTTGGAGAGGTGCTGTGCGTCAGAGCTCTGTCAGGCAGGATTGGGGCTGTTGCTGTTACCCGCTGCTGCTTAGGATTCAAGCTTGGGCCTACATGGAAACGTATTTCTCCTGTTCTAAGGAAAACAGATTCCCAGCCTGAAGATATCTGTCATAACTCTGTCTGCTTGGGCACAGAAGGAATCCCTGCCTGCCTGCGACGCCCATGCGCGGGTTGCATTTTGCAGAGCTGCTGCAGGACCTGGAGCAGCTTCCCAAGTTGACAGATTTATTTATTTATCTATGCCCGTGGTTTTGTCTAATTGCTTTCTGAATTTCCGGATATCCATTTGTTAGCCTCAGCCAAGGAAAGGTTAATGAATTAGAGCCTTTATAAGCACCCAAAGGCCTTTAAAATAAAGTATTCTCTAACATTCGCTGGCCGTCATCAAGAGCTGCAGGGTTGCTTCGAGCCTGGTCCGTGAGAGTGTTGGGCTGCCAGCCCTGTCCCCTGCCGACCCCTTCCTGACCAGAGAAGTGGGGCAGGCTTCTCTGGATCTGCCCAAACCCTGCCATTCCCATGAAAGTCATTTTGTTCTGTGTCTGGAGCATTTCATTTCCTTTTATTTAGTTATTTTCTGTCAGACGAGAGGTTGGACTTTTTATTTATTTATTTTCCCCGCATATGCAGCCTGTAATATAACAGCTGCATATTATGGAAGAGTTTCACAGGGCCCAGAAAGCGAAGGGGAGAAGAAATCCAGAGTAGCAAAGCTTGGCAAGGGTGGGAGTGCTGAGCACGAAGGCAAGCCCACCGGAGGAGAGGGCTCCCGAGGGGATGCTTTCAGCCACATGGTGTCGAACACCAGAGGGGACAACTTACACAGGGAGCTCACGGGTGAGCAGTCAGCTCCCAGACCTGGAGGTTTGGGGTGTAATTGGGACGTTCTCCCGGAGCCCCCCATGATGGTGGTACCCTGGCTCCAGGGAGGAGGTATGGGCACACAGCCCTCCTGGTCTGTACAGCTGCAGGAACCTTAATTGCCTGTGCACATTTAAATCACCTTTAAATGCACTCTATGGCAAGGGCCATGGGTCGGGTGAGGTTCACGTTGCACAGCTCGTGCTCGGCTCTGTCAGCCTGGGCAGACAGCAGCGATGCCCCAGCACCACAGCGAAGGGGCACAAGCCCTCAGGACCACGAAGACGGCGTCTCCTGGAGCCCTGCGTGTCTCTCCAGGCTCTGCTCACCCTGATCAGCCTCACCTGGGCCTGCTGCCATCCACCCACCTTCAGCCCTTGGCCTGGGGCTGTATTTAAGCTCCCAGCTCTGCTCCTTGCCCTGGCTGGGTTGTGCTTGGTTGTGCTTTGTGGTTGCCTTTAGAGCTGCCTCATTGTGAGGGGTGCTCCTGGGGACTGTCACCATCCCAGAACCAGCCCTGCTTGGCTCCTGCCTTCCTGCAGCTGCTCCTTAGCATTTTATCCCCAGGTAGGTCAGGCCGGATTTTGTAACATCTGATTTTTGTTTGATACCTTTTAATGGAGCGACTGCTCGTGGTGCCCCTGCTCCCTGGAAGGAGGAAGCTGCCCAAGCAGGGAAAAGCTTTGGCTCAGGTTTCTTCCCCTTATTTTCCTGCTGCTGTTCCCAGCCTCTGAGGATGAAGGGGTTAGCTGCTCATTCCCATTCATGGCTAAAAATCCTAAATCAGGAGCTGATCTTCAGGGCTCAGAGAGAGATTGTGCCTCCTGACTCCAGCTGCTGGCAGAGTTTTAAAGCACCAGAGGCTGCTGGGACACACTCAGCAACATGGCTGCTGCTGGGGGCTGGGGCGCACCATGGGGAGAGAGCTGAAGAAGCACAGAATGTGACAATAAAGATGAGGAACAGAGGTACGGAGAGCTGGAAGCAGCTGGAGGAGAATTGCAATGAGGTGACAAGAAGCCAGCGCTCAGCAGCTGCTCTGTGCACCCAGTGGCCCAGCACGCTGCGTGAGGCGCTGTGTGCGTCTGGCTTGGTTACTTTAAATAAGTATTGTAATAATGTGGGGGACACTGCTCTGCAACGCACGGTTAGACATTCAGGTGGGACGCTGGTGTTCTAGCTGGGGTGCTGAGGTGCTGTTTGGGGAAACCTGCTGTGGTTTTCATGGCTGCACCAAGGCTGTGACCAGCCTTGAGAGTGGCCACAGTGGCTGTGCTCAGCGGCAGGCGACCCCTCTCCTGGGACACAACAGGCTTGGAGACCCCAGGGATCTTAAAGACAAGAGCTGGGGATAACGGCCAGGTGCCTGAAACCACAGGGGGAGGTTACGTGTCCCAGTAGCACAGCCACAATGAGAGGCAGGCCGGGTGCCTTGCTGCAGTACAAGTGTGGGATTGCTGCAGGCTTTATTGCTCCTCCGTGCCCCCTTGCAGGCTGCTGTCCTCCTCCTGAGCTCTGCCACCAGCTGCAAAACCACCTGCAGGGGTTGAGGGGAGCCCGGAGACCAGTGATGAGTTAACCACAGCTCCTGGGCCTCTGCCCATGAGCACAGCTCTGTAATTCTTCCCCTGCAAAGTACTTGTTTACAGCCTGATTTTTCACCACGTTATCTCTGGTGTCTGTGGCCAAATGCTCACAGGCTTTACTTCTCAGAGCATGGTCAAAGAGGTGATCCTCCTGTTTCTGCTCTCTCTTGCTAAGGTGACAATTTTCTTCTGTAGGAAGAATACAGGTTTCTGCTGCCAGGGATTTACTGGGAAACTGAGCTGTGGGTTGGCCTCCAAGAGCTGGGCAGGCACCATAAAATTCCTCCTTCACTGAAATCCCCATCTGATTCCTGCCAAATGCATCCAGAAGCTCGCCAAGCTTGCCTTACACTCCTTTCCATGCTGTGAGAGGTGTTTTGTTGCACAGAGCTCTGGATGCCCAGGGCCTGGGTAGGGATGCTGTAATGCCACCGGGGCTGAGGGGTGGCTTACCCTGTGACTTCAGATATTTCTCCTATGCCAGCTTTGGAAGTTCCATGCTACCAAGAAATAATGAGATACTATCCAAGTCCCTGGTGGAGGCAGGGGTTAAGGACTGTTCCTGCCCCAGCTGAGCCTGGAGGGAAGCAGGGCCCCCACCCAAACCCTTCTGTTCACTCCAAACCTGCCTCTGGGATGTGTTGTTCCACTCCTGAAGCTGTTTTGCCCCACTTCTTTCTGGCGCCTGGGCTCTGAGCTGGAGCCCTTGCTAGTGCAAGGGCCATGTTCTCCCCTGTACACCCCCATGGCTCTCTGCTGCCTTACCCAGGGCTTGGAGATGCGCCAGAGCAGCCTTAAAATAGAAGGTAAAAGAGAGAAGGTGCAAAAACTCTTTAAACCACTTCTGCGTAGCTTGATCTATTTTTAGTCACAATTTGATAAATGAATGTAGGTCAAAAAGTGGGGGTGTTCGCATCTTTCTTGCTTTGCACAAAATTCAAGAGAAGTGGAAGAGCTCAGGAAAGGACGAGATGCGCAGCAAGCACAGAGTCTGCTTCTGCTTGAGGAGCAGGTTCCTCATGTGGCAGGCAGGGATGTGTCAACTTGTATTTCCTTGGAAAATTTCTCCCTTGTACACTTGTGTATAAAGTGTTACCCAAACCACAGGTCTCTACCTCATTTATGGAGATGGTACAGTGGTGCAAAGGTAACTTTAGAGCAGGATTTGGGTCTGGTGCAGACCTGCGTTGCCTGTGGCCAGCAGCCCATTGCCTGACTTTTCTCTGAAAAGCAGACCAAGCTGCATGCACCAGGGTGGCAACCCCAGAAAGGGAGCTGAGGGTGGGATGTGGCCCTCAGCCACAGAGAGCTGCAGAAACCTCTCCTTGAGCCACCCCCTTCCAGCAGGACCAGGCGTTAGTTTGCACCAGCAATAGCTTAACTTGCAGAGTCAAAAATGAAGTTTCAAAATTGACCTGCGAGCAGCCAGACTGTCCCTCTGCAGCCTTGGGGTATGCATTTCAGTAAAATAAGGCAACCTAGAAGACGGAGTGCTCCTGCAAGGTTTGTGCCAGGCTGGTTCCCCACGCTGCTGCAGGAGTGCCCCCAGGTGGGGCTGGGACCCTCAGTCCTCTCCCGCAGGGCTGTGATGCTGCTGGAGGGACCTCAGCTAGTCCAGCCTGCGTCTGCTCAGCTATTAATGCAATTAACCATCTGGTGTCTGCGATGAGAGATCATGGGCTGTGTCCCTCTTGAGAGGGGAATGTCCTTTAGCAGACCAGGGGGGCTTTGTGTGCTCCTGGCTCTCCCCTGGGGGTGCAGGGCTTGGGCGGACGTTGCTCCTGGGTGCGAAGCCAGGCTGGGAGGGGGCTCAGTCCAAGCAGCTCTCCAGTGGCTAAGGAAGAACAGCAGCCTTCCCAGTACGCACAAGTGTTATGTTCTTTATTATACCTGTTAAAAGTTATAATTTAACCTGCACTTAAAAAAAAAAAAACAACTTCCTAGAACGGAGCTAGACTTGATCTCTTTTTTTCAACGTGTTATTACTTGAAGTATAGTGCTGTTTGCTGCAGAGTGTTGAGACACCGAGCAGAGCCCAAAACGTGCCGAGGAGCGTTCCTGGGGCAGGGAGGCACCAGAGCCTCACGGGGGGCGCTGCAGGGGGATGGATGGGGGGTACGGTCCTCTTCCTCTGGAGCACTGAAGGAGGGCCTCGGTGTGCACCAGGCTGGTGAGGGGCCTGCTGAATGCACATGGACATTCCCACCTGGTGGACACAGATATAAAACTGTCTGTTTTATTCCCCCGTTATATGTTTCTCTTCCCCAGGGAAGTGTTTGAGGGTTGAGTTTATGCTGAGGGGCAAGAAGTGGTAGAGGGAGCAGGAAGGTGAATTGCTTTGAAATGGACATGAGCTTGATCTAGCCTCAGCTGGGTATAGAGAAGGTTTTTCACCAGGTTTTCTTGGTCTTGGGGTCCTCTGGAGAGAAGGAAGAACAGCGGTATTGTGAGGGAGAGCAGCTGTATGAGGGACACCTGTGCCTCTTGGTCAAGAGGAGACCTGAGGATGGGTGTTCCCCTGAGAGGGCAGGGACCTGCCACGGGCTGCTGCAGGGGAACGAGCCCCGAGTGCTGCGTCCTGCAGTGATGCTCAGAGCTGTGTCCCTGAGCAGCCCTCATCCCATCGCCCCATCCTGCAAAGAAACACCTGATGAAATACCTCCTTTTAGCACTCCGTCGCCTTCAGGATGCTCGCTCGTTCCTCTGCTAGCTTTCAGGCGTATGCAAATGTAATTAATGTGCTCTAAATTAATCCTGAGCGCACACAGGAGTGAAAAGACACTACCTTCTCCCAGTTCTCCCCAGTCCCCTTCCACCTAATGACGGTGTGCAGTAACAGGGCTGCGGGAAGGAGCACCGACACCCAGCTGTGCCATTAGCAGGCGTGCTCGCAGCTCCCTGCGAGGCAGGGCAGTCGCTGCTCCGGCTGCTCTTGGACTCGGAAGTGGCTGGGACCTGCAGGAATCCTCCCGCCTTGCTCAGGCTCCAGCAAATGTCACCGCCGTGTGCCTGGGGAGCTGCGTGTCCCTTAGCACCTTCCCTGCTGGGGTTTCTCGGTTGATGAGGAGCCATCAAAGTGCTGAATGCCCCAGTCCAATGCACTCTGGCTGGGGATGCATGCCAGGAAACCAAAGAACAGATAGAACAGATCTTTTTTCATTTTCTTTTTTTTAAAAAAAAAAGACCATTTGATGGGGGCTGATGCAGTCCATTCCCAGCCAGCTCATGGCCACCTTTGCTGGTGGGCGCAGTGCCCAGGCGGTCACTGCAGATGTGTTCAGCCTGCCCTGAGCCTCCCTTCCCAGGTCAGTGCTGCTGCCTTGTGGTGCCCAGTTGTGGGGCCTCTTGTCCCCGCTCTCACAGTCGTGTCCCGAGCTGCCTGGTGGCTGTGGGACCGGGGAAGCACTGGGAAAGGCAGCAGCCACGTGAAGTTGGGCGGGAGGATTCAAGAGCAGCAGACTTCTGCTTTGTCTCATTTGTCTGTGGCCACTTAAAAATATTTACGTATTGGGGACATATATATGTCACGTTGTTGTTGTGTGTGCAAATTGCATGCTTAATTATGCATTAACCTGCAACAATGGCTTTCTATCTAGGAACATGAAAGCAGCTGGGGCGGGGAGGAGATGTGTGGCTGTAAGGGTGCAGGGTGGCACCGTGGGGACACGATGCCACACGGGGCGGCTGCTGGGGGCAGCCACCTCCTGCCCCCACGTGGCTGGGTGAAACCACTGCCCTCCGTGCATGCAGCAGCCTGGTGCTGGGTTGCACAGACCTGGCCACACAGCACAAGCGAGAGCCGGGGGCTTCCTCGCTAATCCCCCCCCTTCGAACACTCCCTCTTGCTCCCTCACAAGGTGTTTTTCCCCTTGAAGGGGCAAATACAGATGGCCCAGCCTGTGTGCAGCGCGGTCTCAATGCATCCTTACAGTGTTTTCTATAGATGCCCATACAACAAAAGCCTCTGCTCATGGATGCTCTGTGCAGGTGTTTGCAGACCGCTCGCTGGCCGCCGATGGCTAACAAAGGGCTCAGAGGTGTCACCAGCGATGGCACATGCCTGTCTGGTGGCAGGAGGTACTGCCTTGGTCTCTCTTTTAGACTCAGCTAAAGCAAGATGAATGAAAAATCAGTGTGTGTGCTGTAAATTCCATGTAGTTAATACGAACAATATTTAAAAAGTACCAAATAATAGAAAAGCAAGTAGGGTAAGAAGACAGTAATTGATGGATTGCTTTTGAGTTTTGTAGAGAGAATAATTGTGTGTGTGTGACTCCGAGATGAGGCACTTAACAAGCTGACATCATGTTCTGCAACTCTTCCATCCATTTAGTCATGAAAATCACTGTTTTCGGTGTACCTGGAAAGCTGCACCGGAGAACAGTGCAGCACATTCATTATCGAGCCTTGGAGGTGCTGCTGTGCACGAGAAGCAGCAGAGGAGGCTGCGGATGGGACTTGTAAAATGCTAACCCCGTGGTTTTTGGAGGCAGGTGCTTTGTCATGTCCTCGGGTGCTGGCTTTCTCCTGCTGCTACCAGTGCCTGCTAGGGGGTAGGGCTTGCTTCTCTTGGCGCTAGGAGATCATGCTGCCCTGGGCATCGTTTTCTTGAGGAAAGCGTGATGAAGAATGGTGTACTAGCTGCTAAATTCATGAAGTCTCGTGGGATCCGATGCTCTCTATGCTTAACGCTTTGAGCGTAGCCTACCGGGGAGTGCCTGCCCGTCCCAGCAGAGCCCTGCTGCGGGGTGAGGAGCATGATGCATCCCTTGTGTTGGGCTGTCTGCGGTGAGGGGAAACACCTCTGACCCTGACAGCCGGCAGTCTGGGTGAGCAACGGGGCGACGTGCAGGTGGTGTGGGGTGCTTTTATTGCCTGTGGTCCCAGGACCGAGCTGTCCTGAGCCAGGCAGCGATGCTCCCTGCAGGGATGGTGGTGTTGTGCTGAGTGCTTTGACGCCCAGACAGGGTAAGTGGCTGGCAGGGAGACTTTTATTTTATTTATTTTAGTTTTCCCCACCTCAGCTGTCCTCGTGATAGGGTGGTATTTACCAGCACAGGAGGACTTCGGACCTGCTGACACTCACATCCTCAGCCTCACTGAAGGAAGCACGGGCATACGTGCAGGCTCGCTGTGTAATGAATACTTAAATTTCAGGAAGAAGTTCCCCCTGGAGGCCCAATTTAGTCTCTAGGAGTTAGTGTACAAAATACCGTATTCTGTGATGGGTGGCAAATGAAGAGCTCTGACAGCTTGCGGAGCATGGAGGTCTATCAAGGGAAGACGCAGTACTCAATTTTCCCAACTTAAATGAGTTGCCAGACCTCCCGGGCAGTGATCTCGGTAACTGGAGCCACACGAGCATCCCTCAGAAGGCAGGGCCACGTCCTGCTGACCCCGCCTGAGATGGGCGGTGGGGTGAGGTCCCACCAGCACCTTCCCGTGGCAGAGGAGGGCTGGATGGGGGGGGGTCCTCCGAGCTGCCCTTCAACCTGGGCCTGGCTCCGTGGGAGCTGCTGGGACTTAGAAGTGCCGGCACATCGAGCCCTTGTAAGCGAGTGCAGGCAGGTGTGGGTGCTCAGAGGCCTCTCAGAGGTGTGGGAGCCAGGGCAGGGCCTGATCCACGTCTCTGTATAGGAGCCAGCAAGTTTGCATCTGTGGAGCAGGAGCATGGGATGAAGACCTGCTGAAAACTGCACTCCAAGGAGCTGCTTTTAGAAAAAAAAACAGGGCACTCTGAGAATTTCAGGCACAAGAGCAGCTACTGCACGGACACCGCTGCTCCTGGAAAGGCTTGTCTCTCTGCTTGAGATTGATTACCCCACCTCAGCAAGTGTTATTAAACACAAAAATACAAGGATGCGAGGGAATAAACTCTCGTGTAAAAAAAAAAAAAAAAACGAAGATTTATGCTTGAGCTTTTCCACCCAGCCTCCGTATTTGTTTTACTGCTTGCCTGAGAGGTTCAGTTATGGCCTGGGAGAGCGGGGCAGGAGGCAGAGGGTGGGGAAGGAAGCTGGCAGCGGTGTGACAAGGCACGGCGCTTCGCTGGGGCGATGCCTCCTGGCTGCCCTGGCAGCAGTGTGGGGCTGAGGGATGGCAGCAGCAGCCCTCCTAGGGCGTGTGGGGCAGAGGGTGAGGATCTAGGGCTGGGATTTGCATGCGGGGACACACGTGCCTTGTTACCTGGGTGCTCTGCTGTTCCAAAAAAAAAACCCAACCACCACCACCAAAAATAAAAACCCTTAAAGAACAAATATTAGCAATTCTTAATGGAAAAGAAGAAGAAGAATCTCTTAGAGTTTTTTTTTTAAGTAGAGAATTTGAACTTTGTAATAGAGCAGGTAATGGGGTCTGAGTTACAGACGTCCCCTGGACTCGGGATGTACCTTACTGCCTTAAAATCATCTCAGTCCTTCCTACAGCCGTAGGGGAAGGCGGTGTGCTCTTCCCATCGCAAAACAACCCCTCATGGCAGGAAGAAATGCTCTGAAGTAGCCAGGTCTGCGTGGGGAGGCGGCAGGAAGGGGCAGCTCCTGGCCGCTCTGCCCAGCCTCGGCCAGGGGCTGGGGGCCCTCAGGACGTGGCCCCACGGGGACGCATCCTGGGGCTGTGTCCCCCATTGCCAGAGCTGGGCTCTCTGTTCTCCCTTTCCCTTCCTCTGCATCAGGAGGAAATCTCTTTGGTGCAGCTTTGGGCTAGAGCATCATCTTGGAAGTAATATAGCCAGCCTAAGTGATAACGGGGAGGGGAAATATTTTTTAAAAAAAAAAAGCCAAAAACAAATGCTCAAGATAGGACTTTCTGCTGCTGTTTGTCTGCACAGCAGCTGCGTTTTGTTCTGCATCCTCCCGTTTCCCACCACCTTCATCCAACAGTAATTTTCCCGAGGTTAAAAAGGTGGTTGTTCCTGCTCTGTACAAATGTACTTCTGTCTTTCAGGCTTTCACTTTTTTAAAAAAATATATGTAATGGAAAAAGCACACGGAGTAATTTATTGCAGCTGTTTCTGTCCTGTCACCAGGGAGATGCTGTGAGAAGAGCAAGAGTGGAGCCGTGGGGAGGTGGGAAGGCTGGGGGAGAAGGAGAGGGAAGGAGTGGGTAAAGGGGGCCCAAAGCCCCCCACACCTGTGTGCGTGTGTACATACGTGTGTCTGGGGCTTGTCTGTGCCTACATCCACATACACGTGCGTGCTGTGTTGTATAACAAATATCTAAGCACGACAGGCCATCTCAGAGTGCGTTTATTATCACTGTTATTGGCAAGAACTTTTTCTTCCTCTGGTGCCTCTATAGCAAAGGGGGGAAAAAAATCTATATTATTGTTTCATGCCATGTTGTACAAGATGCCAGTACACAGGTTAATGAAAAACAGGCATGAGTTTGGATAGATAAATAAAGGTCCCTTGGGTGTTCAGTCATAAATCTTTGTAGCTGGCAGGCAGAGCAGATGTAAATAGGCCCGATATAACCAGCTGTTTTACATACAAATGAACGCTTGCCTTTTATTTAGGTGACAATATTATTATTTTGAATCCAGGAAGAATATTAAGTAAATTCTGTTACGCCGTCTCCATTAGGAGTGATCCTTGATCTCCAGACTGACTGTGGTGTTGCCTCTGGGCTCCGTGTAAGGCTGTACAGGGAGAGGGGGTGCGCAACGTGTGTGTGCGTTATCCCTGACAGCAGCAGGGAGCTTTTAAATATAAATAAATCCTCCCTCAACGCAAGCAGCGGGGAGTTGCTGGATGCTGGCATTCTGGTCTGCTTTTGGAGCCCCAGCCCTGCTCATCCCGCCATGGGGCTTCCCTGCGGTGCCACCCCGTTCCTTGTAGCTGCTGGGAGGCCCAGAAACAGAAGACGACCAGCTGTTTGCAAGTAAACCAGGTGTTTTTCTCATTGTCCCCTGACCCCAAAGCTAGGAAAATAATAATAATAAAGCACTTAGTGCGCTTCGCTGTGCGTGGACGCTCTAAATGTGTTTTACTGCAAAGGGTAAGCAAAGTGATAAGGCTTATTTAGCACGGCTTATTGTGTGAAACTGTGGCAATTACCAAGACAAGGGGAAAGTTTTTGTTTATTCGCTTTTTGTGGGTTGTTCTTTGAGCCATTTATGTATCTTTGCATAAGTGGTATTGAAATGACTCTAAACACTCTTTATTTTTTTAGTTTTTTGATAGCTCACTGACCACTGCTACTGGGGTTTTTTAATTGCAGGGCACAGCATCTCTGCGTGCTTTTCTGGGAGCTGGGGCTGGCCATTGCTCAACTTATTGTTTTAATGTGTTTGATGTTAGGTCACTCTAAGCACAGTCTGGCATTTTTGAGGCTATCTAATAAGGTCCATGGTCTAATATCTCTGAAAGATTGAATGTGTGGTTTCCTCACTGTCCTAGTCTTCATGCCCACGAAATCCATAGCAGGTAGAAAAGTTTAATTCTCTTTGCAAATAGCAAGAAGAAAAACTTGAGTGATGTGGTCGGGGCTGCCCAGAGGATCTGGGGCAAACTGAGGAGCTGAGCCCAGTTCCCCCCCATCCAGGGCTCAGTCCCTGCCCGTGAGCCATCCTCCACCTGCAGCAGTTTGTGTGATTTCATTTTCCCATCAAGCTGTCTTTGTCGGGATACCATGGTACCCAAAAGAACCCGTGCAAGGGACTGAGCAACCCAAGGAAAACTTTAAATCTAAGAATCTATTCTAAGCTATTGCTGTGTGCTGAGGGCGCTGCCATGTAGAAAGGATTTTGTTCATCCTGACTTGCTACTGCTCTGTTGGATAAAATAAAGTAAGCTGGGCTGCCTGAGACTCCTTGAATCCTCTCTTTCTGCCCCAGCAGTGCCTGCTGCAGTGAGCTGACTTTTTTTTTCCTCCTGCCCACACCTCTTCTTGCCCAGCTGATGCTGGGAGGTGGATGTTGTGCAGGAGATGCCCTCCCTGCTGCCTTTTTTCTATTAGCACTGCCAGACGCTGCTTTCCTTCCCCAAGCATAGTTCAGGCTATTTCTCACCTCTTCAGGTGCACAAAGCAAAGCCCAGCGTAGTTACTTTGCTATGGGACCTTGGGGTTATTTTTTGCTCTTGGCTCACCTGAGCCATAGAGATGTAGCTATTGAAATCTATATGAAGGAGAGCTTAAATTTAAAACAAAGACTTCAAACAGTCAGCCAGCTAGCTTAGGGGACTGTACTTTCAAAGGGGGGAGGGGGGGGGGGGGCGGAAAGCATTTGAAAGCAGGTCTCCCTGATTCTATATTAATCTGGAAAATCATGATAAAAAAATAATTCTGGAGAACTGCAGTATTCTGTCAGAGCTGAGGAGCTCAGAAGTGGAGAGTGCTCCTGAATCTAAAAGCCCTGGTACTTCTAATTTTTTCATTGGAATTTTGTCTGTTCAGACAGCACCAACCCGGAGGTGGGAGGCGGGCTGGGGGCTCGGCCATCGCATCCCTGCGTGAGCAGCTTTGTGCTGGGGCTGAGCCCCCTGCTAACAAATGCTGGGAGCTTTCCTTTCCTATTGCGTGGGGTCTGGGGATGCATCACCCACCGGTGGGGCTTGAAACCAACTGTGGGGCTTGGCCTCGGGGGGGTTGTCTGGTTTGGTTGTGCTTCGTTGGTGCAAGGGGAACACAAGCTGGTGATAAAAGGGCTGGCAGGAGGAGAGGATGGGGGAAGAAGGCTTCATATGGGTATGCCTAGCCTTGAACTAGTAGTAAAGTACAAATAAAGTAATGAATCAACCCTTCCTTCACCTCTTGCTGGATGCTCTTCCCACCTGTGCAGAAAGTTTGCAGAGCAGCTTCACTGAGCGTGCTGCAAGGGGTTGGTGGCCACAGCCAATGCTCTGTGTGTCCCTTGTGCAGTTTGGCAGCCGTCAACAAGGAAAACCCAACGGTGGGCAGCGTTGGCGCTGTGGCGTGTTTGCTAATGTGCAAAGTGATTATTTACACGGCTCGTGTTTGCAGCTCCGAAGGCAGAGGGAAGAGCCCCGGGAGCTGTGTGGTGCTGCAGGAGCCTTGGCGCTGTGCTGGGCAGTGCCCCCGAGGCCAGCACCACCTTCCTGGCACCGCCACTTATTCCTCCTTTATTTGCGTTTAATGTGCTATGGCTGAATAGAGATGTGAGTCTGCGTAATGAGCACAACTGCAATCTGTTTGTACTGCAAGCAGGAGGGGTATTTTTTTCCCTCTTATGGTGCCCCACGGCTTCATTGCACGGGGTGCTCCGGGACTCGGCTTCGCGGCTCCGCATCTTCTGCGGGTGCTTTTCTGTGTCTGTCGGCACTCTGGTGTGGTTTCAGCCCTGGGTTTCTTGCAGACTTCCCACAGTAGATTTCCCTTGGTGCCCAGAGTCCCGCCCCTGGGCATGTGGGGGGGAAGTCTGAGCATTGCTGGCGTGGAGCAGGCGGTAATTAAGGCATCGGGATCTGTGCAAGGGCTGCTGTCACTCTGCGGGGAGCATCTGCTGGCATCACTGGCTTCTGCTCTTCTCTATCACATACTCCCTGCTGCTGGCTTCATTTTTTTTTCATGAGGTGAAAAAAGCCCAAACACCACTTTTGGTGGTGACCCTTCTGTACCCCAGCAGAGCTCATCACTGCGGGAGCAGAGCCAGGATGGTGTCTGGGCGCTGTGTGAGTTATCTGCGGGTGTCCCCATGGAGGAGGAGGCAGGCAGGGCTCTCTGTGCCACGGGAGTTAAATGCTGCTCTCGTGCACGTCGCTGTGAGCACGTGGGGAAGTGGTGAAGGAGCTCCAGAAGCGAGAGCCTGCAAAGGGCTGCTGCAGAAGCCTGTAGCTGAACGGGAGCTGCTGGCATCAACACCTGCAAGTGGGTCAGATACATGGCTGGCTGATGGGAGGTGTCCCTGAAGGGAACAGCAATCAAAGCCTTTATCTGAGACTCAGAGGCAAGGGGAATCTCGATATCCTGCCCAGAAACGGTGAGAACTTCTGCAAGCTCCAGGAAGATCAGCAGGGCTCGCGCCACGCTGGGTGTCCGCACAGCCGGCGGGGGGCTCTGGGTGCAGCTCCCCTGCTGCCAAAGGGCCAGGACTTGGTTATCTCTGGCCGTGCTGCTGTTGGTTTGGCTGGGGTTGCCATCCATGCTCCAGAAGTGATGGGTGTGGATGAGTTCAGAAATTAGAAAACACACAATTCACTATTTAGTTTTTTGGGGAGTGGAAGAAGTCATATTTACTTGTGTGCTTTTCTCCGGCAGCAGCTTTTTTTGCACTGAAGATGGGCGCTCAGGGAAATGAGGGGCTCCTCCACAACCCCTGTCCTCCTCATAAGTGAATTTGGGTGATCTCTCCCGCATCCTGTGTTGCGGTGGTGCCTTTCACCAGGGAGTTCAGTGCCCTGATGAGAGGAGGGTGATGCTTGGCGTGTTTTGGTGGTACTGGAGCTTCCCTAGATGTGCACCAAGCCAAAGGGTCATTTGTGCCCCTGTGGGCTCAGGGGCTGAGTTAAGCAGGAGGGGAGGGAACACTGAAGTCACCAGAAATTAATTTTTATTTCTAGACCTATCTGGTCCCCAAGCTAGGTGACTTTTGGATGTTGTGCCAGGCTGCTCAGGACCTGGGTTGTAGGTTCTGCCTGAGCTCCCTTCCAGCCCTGTTTTTGTGGGTGTTACTTGAAAGGGCGCTATAAATTGAGCAGTTACTCATGTCCAAACCAATTTGCTGTACTGTCCATTTAATTTTCTCTTCCGAGATGATCAGCATTGATTTCTGAGGTCACCCTTCACTCCTCCAGTGCTGTGCACATGCACGTGCCTCCAGTGACTTCTGGAACAGGGTCTGAAGGAAGACTTCCTTCACAAAACCTTGGTTGCTTTTCTTTTTTTTTGATGCAAATTATTTTTCTGATAGATCTCAATGACCTGGCAAAAAAAGCTTCAGACTTCAATACCGTCGCTTAAAGGCAGCAACAGGCTGGTGCAGTAACAAGAGCAGAGTGCAGAGCAGGGCTTGCTGCCTGCCTTGGTTGCCCCTTGGTTTCCACCATTCTGCAAATTCAGATTCGGGCAGGCGGCTCAGCTGGCTGGAGGCCTCTTAAGAAAAATCTGGGGTTTTGCAAAAAAGTATCAGCAATTTGACACTGTTCCTCCTGGTCCAGTGTTGTAACGATGCATCAACAGTGTTGTTTTGTTTTGTGTTTGTATGAGGAAAGCAAAGCTCTTGCTCCTTGTGGTGTGAGAGGTGCTGTGGCTGTTTGCAGCAGTGGAGGCACAGGGCTGGGCATGTTTTTCCTCCCCTGCTCCAGCAATGGGCAAGCACCTGGCGGTGCTGCAGCAATAAAAACGAAACCTCTCCAACCTCCACTTCAAACAGGGAAAGGCACAACAAGGCTTTTGGTCACCTTTAAAGCACAAAGTGTGGGGTTGTCACCCTGTTGCTGCTGCCTGTGCAGGGCAGAGAGGTTGGGGACTTCCCGGTGCGCGGCGTCCACCCATCCTTGGTGTGATGCAGGAGAAACGTGGGGTGGGGGGATGAAGGTGGTGCTCTGCAAAGCGTTGCACTGCACAGAGGGAAGAAAGTTAAATTTAAATTAACTTTAAATTTAGCTATTAAAGTTTAATTTTCGTATATTAGGATTTCAGGTGCTTTTGCACCTTTGCCAGCCCTCTTGGCCTGGCTGGTAGAGTGGGCAAACACCCAAGGCATCCAGATCTGGGTGTTGGATTCTCTTTTCTTGACAGCCCCAAAGTGTGTTCTGTCTGCAAAGCAATCTTCATAGGAAATGTGGCAGATAAAAATAGATTACTATAATCAGATTAAAAAAATCTGAATTAAAAAAGTAAAAAAAAAAAACCACAACAAAATAAAACAAAAAATACACAAAAAAAACCCAACCAACCAAAAAACAACAACAACAAAAACCAAAACACACACACAAAAACAAATCCCTATTCCCCCAAACCAGGAACATGGTTTTCCTTCCACATTCTCTGAACAAAAACCTGGTGCAAGAAGATTTTAACTGTTAGCTCCAACATATTGGTAGTCTTAGCCCCACTTACTGGAAACAGTCAGCTCAATTTTACTGACTGCATATAATTATTCTTTCGTATAGTAAATCAGATTTAAATGCAAAGCATGTTTTAATAACAATATTTTTATTACCTAGCACACATGAAGAACCTCTAATAGAAAGTTATATGAAATGCTGATTTGTTCATTTGCATTCGGTTCCGGCTTCTGTCGAAATACAGTTTGACACAAGTGGGAAAAATAAAAATAAAAAATCATTTAGTAAATAGTAAAGGCATCAATTCGCATTGATTGTCATGGCAAAAAAAAAGGTAAATTCTGACTCTGCATGAATGCAGGTATCTTTGTTGGCTTAAATGCCTACAGGTGCAGCAGGCACTGCTGGCTAAGAAGCAGTGAATTGAGTGTAAAGGCAAGATTTAATTGCTGTTCATTTTAACGATTTCCCACCTATGAGAATAAGCCTTTCTGCTGAACAGTAACTCAAGAGTGCAAACAGAAAATGGTACTGAGACCAGTGATGCTTGCTGATTTGAAGCACTTTTATTTAAATCAACCCTCCCTGTCGGGAGGGAATAAAAGCTCTCTTGGTGATCGGTGCACGCCGAGGGCTCGGGACAGCCGCGGTGCCTCTGCGGGTCGGCAGGGGAGGGATGAGCCTCGGGGAGGATGCTCCTGTCCCCTCCATCCAGGGCTGGAAGTGCCACATTTTCCCCAGCTCCGGGACAGCAAAGAAGGGTTCCAGCCCTTCTGAGGGTAACCAGGGAGAGACAGCAACTAATCAAAGGGTGCGTGATAGATTGCTGCTAAAGGAATAGAAACCTGCCCGCACTGATGATGAATATTGCAGCTGCTTCCAAAGTGCCTCCCCAGGGCAGCTTGTGCAAACTTTAGGTATGCAAGAGAAATAACTGCGCCCAGCAGAGCCAGCCCATGTGGTAATACCCAAAATAAATAAAAAAGATAAAATTAAAATGATAATAATAAAAACAACCGAACCACCTCCACCAAACAAATGAACAAAGAAAAAAAACAAATAGAGATAAGGCAGTGCAGCAGAGTGGAACTGGTCTCTTATGGCTATTGCCAAGGACGTTGTGCCTAAGTGACCTGGAGGTGCCAAGATGGGAAAGTCCAGCTGGGTTCAAGCATCAGCTGCTCCATCCAGCTTGTCCTCCTCGTGTCCTCCTTCTGCCTGTTCTGGTTTTTGTGTTATGTTTGGCCAGAAATTTCTACATGTGTGCATAACTGGAAGGAGGAAGGCAGCCCATGGGGCAGCTCTAGCACTCTCTGTTGGTTGTGTACCCAGTGCTTGGGGACGCCGCCCTCGTTGTTTCCCCTTCTGCTCCTGGCTCCCTGCAGCATCAGAGGTTGGGATCTGTGTGCCTTGCTTTCCCAGATGGTTTGATAGAACAAATATCAGCTGGGAAACCTCCTCGCCGGAGGTCTGGGAGGCTGGAGATGCTTGGGGCGAGGCAGGGATGAGGCTTTGCAATGACGGCTTTGTACCTCTTCCAGGTATAGAGCAATTGGGGGAAGATCCTACAGCCCTTTTGGAGACTTCTCTTCAGCATCAAGAGTAAAAATGGAAAAGTGTCTGCTCGCCTGTCCTCCCAGCTCCTTTCCTTCCCGCAGCAAAGAAGCTGAGGGCTTTTCCTCCTTGGAGCCTCAAGCACCAAAAGAAGTGCAAAACGGAATGAATCACACAATCGTTAGGGTTGGAAAAGACCTCCGAGGTCATTTGGTCCAACCAGCCCCTGCCAATAGCAGGTCCCTCTCACCTGCCTCTCCCCCCCTCTTCAGGAGGTGTTTTTGGAGGCTCCTCCTCCTGCCCTAACAGTTCAGTCCCAGAAAAATTACATCCCCTAACGACGGTGCCTGTGAAATGCTATGCTTAATAAAATGTGTTGCACATCAATAATTTAGCTGCTTGTGACAACACAGCCTGGTATTCTTGGTAATTAAAAATGGATGAGATGGCAAAGTATGGTAGGTGTTACTTTATTTCAGATTTCACTGTATTTAAAACAGGGGCTATCAATTTAGAAATACCATAAAAATTGAGCAAGATTGCGCTATTTTAAACATATCTGATATATTGTCCCATATATTTTAATTATTAATACGCAACACAGCCTACAGGAGTCTAAATTCTACCCACCACAAGCTCTAGGCAGTCATTATAAGGTGTTCTGGGTAAGCTACGGGGGAATGGAGATAAACCTCAGCTAAGTAATCTGCTTCCCTCCCCAGGCGTGAGCCCCCTCTGCCTCGCTCCACGTGGAGCCGTTTACACCCGCACTAAGCGGGGATAAAGTGAAGCCAATCTGAATTCTGCTCTGCCTTGCCCTCAACGTTGCGTTTTACATCTGTTTGGCGTTTGCAGAGCCCGGCTGCAGCCTTATCTCAGCTGGTGGAGCCCTGGCATTGCAGCAGGGCGGTCAGATCCCGCGTTTGAGATTTGGGGCTGGGGGAACGGGAGTGGTTTTAGTGTGGGAAGAGGAAAAGAAAATCAGCTGCTCCGTGCCTGAGTGAATGCAAAGCCAGGAGCTGCTGCTGAAGCCCTGCTGAGGTGGAAAGGTAGGGAACAGACATGTAAACTGAATAAGAGAAAGTGGAGATTTGGGCCAAAACCAGAATTTCCATCAGCCACACAGAGGTGCAGCATGCACGTGGAAATGTGCAGAAATTCTTGGAGCTTGCTCCCTGTCGGCAGTTCCTCGGCTGAAGTTGTGTTCTGGGGTCAGTGCTTCTCCCAGGGTCACCGACATCGGATTCCCTGCGGTGTCTGCAGAAGGTGGAGGCTTGGCAAAGCCCCACGAGGTTCAATATTATACGAAGGGCTAAAATAAAACAGTATGTTTCTTTTTTTTTTTTTTTTTTTTTGGCCCTTGTTCCAAGCTGTGTCCTACTGCTGTGGCCCTCTGCTTTGGGGTGAAACACGAAATGAATGGGTATCTAATATTTCTTGGGGTTTTTATTTAAGGCTGCCCACGGGCTCTGGAGGTCATCACCCCTGCGTTAATTCAGTTTAGTTTTGCACGCGGGCCCTGGTGGTGCTGCTTTCGGGGCTGTGTGTGTGCGGCGCTCGGTGCGCCCAGCCAGCTGATTCCTGTGCTCTCCCCAGGAGAATTCGTTCCTGGCGTGATGCAGGTGGGTGCTTGGTTTATGCCTTCGTGCCCGAGGATTTCCAGGGCTGTGCTATTAGGGGAGCTGTGTGCGCGGTCAGAGCAGGCTGGATCCCATTGCTGTAGGGAGGAGCAGGAGGAGCCCAGTCCCACCTCTTCCTTTTACCCCTTTTCATATCTGGGGGGTGATTCGTGCCCTTTCCCCTGGGCTGGCCCAGCTGCACACATGCTACTGGCTCTGGATCAGCATGCCTGTTGCTCCTCTGAGAGCGCCGTCTGTAGGTGATGTTCTAGAGAAATCAGTATGGAGTGAAAATGGGTAGCTTTGGCTCGCTATGTGAACGACAAGTGCCTCATTATTGGCCCAAAGCTGCTTTATTTTTTATTTTTATTTTGGAGAAGGGGTAGAAAACGTCAATGTTCTGCTTTTCTTTTTAAATGGCCTCACATTACTGTGGCAGTTTTGGAAATGTATTTTATTTTGTGTTTAGCACCATCTTCATTAGGCACCAGAGCAATTCTCTCGATACAGCCGAGCACATCACAGAGAATTAATCGGCCTGTTCAGAGCTCGTATTTTCAGAAGTCACTAATAGTGATGAGTGTGATGCTTCCTTCAAATGGCTTTATTTTTCCTCTAAGAAAAATAAAAACCAATAAGATAAATAAAGAAAGTATAAGGTAAAGAGCATCCTCCTGATGTGCAGCGCACGCCTCACTGGGCGGCCAGGCAGATATCTGGGTGCAAGGCTGGAAGTTTGGCATCCTCTCTGGGCATTGGTTTTGGTACTATAAAAGCCCTCAAATTCAACAGGTTTTATTGACGCTTACCCTGAATGCACGTTGCTGCATTTCAGACGTTCGGTCTCGTTTATCATCTCGTTTATCGTTCAGTCGCCCGTTGCCTCCAGTGTGCTTGCAGCTCTTCCCCAGCTGACGTTGTCTCCAGACTGTTTTACCAGGTCAAACAGTGAAAACAGTGGCCCGGCGCAAATCCTCACCCAGTGCATGCCGCTGCGTCCCTCCAGTTTGAGGGAACATCATTGAAAACTGCTTTCTGAGCATGTTTTCCACCTCCTGCACAACCGCCCTAACTGTACTCCTGTGGCTTGCTTCAGACAACGTCCTGCCAGCCAGCCCCTGGCTGGGGACAGCGTGTGTGACAGCCACTGCCTGACCTCCCTGCGAGTCCTGCTGCCCTGTCGTAGCAAAAACACTCAATTGGCTCGATGTGATTTGTTCTTGACAAATCCGTGTCGGCTGCTCCTCATTGCCTTGTTATTTTTCAGATGCTTGGAGAGTGTTTGTCCAATGATTTGTTCCAATATTTTTTCTGGGAATTGGAGCTAAGCTGGCTGGCCTGTAATTCCCCACTATGTTTGCCATTCTCTGCTCTTCTGGGACTTGCCACTGTCCCTGAGCTTTCAGCGATAAGCGCTAACAGCCCTGAGATTGCCTCCGCCACTTCTAAGTACCTGGCAGTGAACCTCAGCAGACCCAGCTGATTTTGAAAACATGTAATTTATATAAATATCTTCCGGACTATTGCTTCCCCCTTGTAGTCTGAATTCTTACCTTCTTGTCATCAGTAACAACTGAAGTATCTGTATAAATGAATCAGTCACTTGTCATAGGGGGGCATTAGCCTTTGCGGTGACGGCTGGTAACTGAGCTTGGCTGAGTTACAGAGGAATTCTTCCCTTTGCTAATGCCTTATTACTAATTACTAACTTATTATTATTCAGGTTCCTTACAAGCTCTATAGAACTGTGTATCTGGACCTGTTTTTTTTTTTAATATATATATATTCATAAATGCATGTCCTATTTGTTTATACTGTCCATAGCCATTTGAATCAGTTTTTACAACCTATGTTCACCTGTCCTGCCTGTGCTCCAGGATGTCATCCTCGCCAGCCGCTTTTTGATAGCTTATATACAGGGTTTTTTGTACTGTTTTTTTAAGGTTCAGAAGCGGGTGGGCCTGAGGGTGGGAAGATTTTAGGCTGGAGTTGGCAGGAGTGCCCTGAGGTGCCCCAGCATCTCGGCAGTGCCCTGGCGGGTGCCGGCACCCGAAGGCTGGGGTGGGCTCCCTGCCTTACCCCACCAGCCACAGCACCTCGCGGGCAAGCTCATGGCAGCGAAACGGGCTGCTCTTCTCGAACACCTCACCTTTCCAGGTGCAAACACGCCTTTAAAATAGGCTGGAGGAATTTTCACTTTGGAACTCTTTGAATTTGCTTTGTATTTGTCTACTGTTTTGTGACACCGTGTTAATAGTACAGAACAGATTCCACCAACAACGGCGTACTGTGACAAGCTGTTAAGTGAATCACAGTAATGTTTTCCTTGCATTAAGGATGGCTGGGATCTGGCTTGCTGAATGAAACCTCAGCTTTTTCCCGTGTTTCAAGGCGTTTCCCATCTAGTTTGCAATGAAATGCCTTGACAGTTCTCAAGCAGGCAGCTCTTTGATCTGTGTGTCAGCTTGCTTCAGCTTGCTTCGTTGGAACAAACGGGAGATGTTTTGTTCTAGAGAAGCATTTGGTGTGCGCCATCCCTGATATTTTAGAAATTGATAAGTAAAAAGCCAAGCGTTTCAAGCCATACATTCTGTTATGGCAGACTTGTCAGTCACAGTAACGAGTAGTATAAGGTATAGTGGACTTGTCAGAAAACAGCAAAAATACAAACAAATCTGTAGGACAGAATGACAATGAAGACCTCACAATTCTGAAATGAAGTTTTTAACAGGAAATTTGAGACTAGGTGCTGCCATGTCATTTCATGATTTCTTAATGGCAGTGATAGAAAGGAAGATTCTTCAAACCGCTTCAGTTTCAGTAAAACTGAATCTTTTTTAACAGAAGAACATTTAGAAGAAAGAACAAAACAAAGAACAAACAAAGAACAAACAAACTGGTTCTTGCCTCCATCATGAGATGGGTTGTGACCACTGAGAGGCTATGGGGGTGCTAACGAGACTGGATTGTGATGGGAAATGATTTATCCTGTGGCTCACCCTCCTGCTTTACACGCTCACGGGAAGAGCCCAGCTCTCCATGGAGCAGCCTTGCTGGTGAACCAGGTGTTTCCTCACCCATACGAGTGCTGCCCTTGGGACAGAGCCAAAAGAAGGCTCAGGGCACTGACCTGGCTGTCCTGAGGGTGGTGGCACCATCATTTATACCTCTGAGGTTGGCAAGGTGATCGCATTTCTTTTGCATAAGTCTAAGGGTTGCCTGTAGCCACCCTTCTGCAGGAATCCCAGCCTCTGAACCGCTGCCTGCTGGTGCCTCCTGGGACCTCTCGGTGGTTTTCCCTGGTTGGGAGAGGCCTGGAGGGAGAGAGGAGAGAGCTGAGAGAAGGGGAAACATGAACACAGCACCCCAAAATAAAGGGAAATTGCCCCGTACTCCAGTTTGGTGCCATAGCAAAAAAAAAATAAAATCCTGATGTTGTTCTACAAAGGATGATGATCAAGTAACTAATTAGTACCATTTTAATATATTTCTACAAGACTGATTAAAAGATGAACCCCACAGAACTGATTCTTTATCTCTGCTTTTTGCAGCTCCTACACGTTGCAGAAATCCACTGGATTTGTTCGATCCCTGCCCCACCTGGTTGCTTGTGCCAGAGAAAATGTGTGTGTTTCTTTGCAAACGATGTGCATTGGAAGGTGGTGGTTTGATGAAATCATACTCTTCTACATGTGCAGCATGCAGAAATGGTATTGATTTGACAATTTAACTTCTCAGGAAAAATAAAAGGCAGTATTTTGGAAGTTGACTGGATTCAAATGACAGGTTTTGATATTTTTAGTTTGAAATAACCTTTTATTTCAAAATACAGGCAAGCGAGAGGGAGGAGTCGTCAAGAGCCAAAACTGAAGAGAAACATGTCAGTTGACATGAGATTTTTTTTATTCCCTTTGGAAGGTATTTCACCATTTAACAAAGGAAAATAAAAAGATTTCTAATTTTCACCTAGGACAAAAATCCCAGCTCTGTCTTTGTGGGGAATGGCCAGCCTTACACAGGATGTTAACCAAGAGCAAAAGAGCTGCAGATACAAAGAAAAAGGGTTGTTTCTGTGCTGTAAGCCCTTCCTTACCTTTGTTTTCCATGCAGTTATGGAGAATGCTTATTTTGAGAAGCCGTCAGGATGGATTTAGAGCTGTTGTGACCTGGTGGCCATCCTTGAGACCCCAAGCAGCCCCCTTTGCTCCGAAGCCTGGCATCCTGCGGTCGTGCTGCCAGCTGGATTACAACTAGTGCAAAAGTCTTCAGCTTTTTAGGCTTGGCACGTAGCGAGGCATTCTGGGGTTTGCATGGGAATAGAGATGTAGTAACAAGCGTGTGCGTGAGCATTTGTCTCGTGGGTAACCGCTCAAGCCAGCATCGAGCTGCCAGACGTGTGCTGCGTTCAGGTTATGCAGGGTTGGGAAGGATCGGGCCTGAGCACCACTGCTGGTGGGACTCCGCACGGCCCATCTTAAGCTTGCAGGCCGGCTGGCTCTGTAAGCAAAATAATAATGAAGATAATTGCTCATAATTTCCACTGTCTTGTTGGTATCCAGAAGCCAAGCTGAACAACCAGAGAATCCTAATTTCCTTGGTACGATGATGCCCTTGTCAGGATTGGGTAAGCAGCGCAAATTGGTTTCCTTTCCTATTCCAGTCAGGCTCCTAAAACAGCTCCTCTCTGCTCTTACCTTTGATGAACAGACCGTCGTTATTAATACTGATGCTTGTGGTGCCAAGGGGCTTCCGCCGAGCAGGGCTGCTTCGTGCTGAAAGGGGCACAGGAAAGCCTCCGGTGGCGCCTTATCCCTGTCCTGTCCGGGGCCAGGACACAGCAGAAAGCTGCCCCGCTGTTCAGAGGTGGGGTTCTTCGTGATGGGGCTGTTTAGCCCAGGCTCTAGCTGCGATTTGCTTGCAAAACAAATAGCGTGGAAAAATAAAAAATAAAATAAAAATGCACCCCTCCTTTGAGATGGGGATGGGGGATCTGGGAACGAAGCGGTGGCTGTGGCTGGCTAGGTGGGGCAGAGCTGGGACAGCTGGGACCAGAGGGGATGGGGCTCGTCTGGGTCCTGTGTGGCAGCACTGCAGAGCACACAGCTGCAACCTTTTTCTTATAAGGCCAGAAAGGCGTCCCCTTCTTACAGTGGGGAAGAGAAGCTGTGAGCACCCTGCTGCAGAAGGGCACGTGGAGATATGGCCGTTTGCTGGACAACTGGTGTTGGGGTGTGTTTGCTCTGCAACTGGGGGGCGCACAGCCGCTGGGAGCAGGTTTGCACTTTACACCCTTCCCCTCGGTCTGCTGCGATGCCAGCACGAGATCAGTTCCCTTCGGTCTTGAGAAAAGTGCTGCGGGATGACTGTGAGCCATCAGGAGAGCATCCTTCTCATAAGGGCTTTTCTTTGCTATAGCTCTCCAAATATATTTAAGATCTCTAGCTCTTACCTTTGACGGTCTGCCTCCAAAGCCCCAAACTAGAAAATATGTAGGTGTGTACACAGCCTCACCCACACGAGGACTTGTGTGCATTGAGACATAACCCTCAGCGAAGGGTTGGGCTCTGTTGGGGTGCTTCTGGGGGCCGTGGGCTGATGCACGGCTGTGTCCTGGGACAGATCCCCCCTGATTTAGACCCTGGTGCCTTCGGCTTGGTGAAAGGAGCTCATCTGATTTACGGTGCTGGGAGATGGAGCAGATAACCACAACGAATAAACAGGCTCCCCTCTTCCTTGCCTACCTGGAGGTATGAACTCATTTTAAGTTATGCTTTCACTGCTGCCACTATTTATTTTTTTTTAATTATTATTTCCAAACTAAAAAGTATAACAGGGGAAAGATAAAGCCTGAAATCCATTAAAAGCTTTTTTTTTTTTTTTTTTTATTCTGTGGACTTTTAAAATATTCTCACCTTGATGTTGTTTGAGTTCTTGGTGGCTAAGCTGAATTCTAATTGTGCTCTAGTATCTCTGCTGGCCAGCTATATCTTTCAGGCTCATATCACATGGAAGATTAAAAAAATCATCCCGATTTCATTTTTAATCTCCCTCTCACTTCAAACAATTCATCCTTTTTGTGATACCTAATTACCCAACCCCTTTCAGATAACCACATGATGTGTGTGTGTGTTACATCTGTGATCGCAAACAGAATATCCGATCCCCATGGAATAATCCATTGAGGAATGAGGGTAATTAGTCTCTAACAAATACAAATTTGGAAACATCTGTGCAGGCTTAAGCTTAGGGAACTGGACTTGGGAGCAGGTTTCAGCAATGGAAAGAGAGTGAGAAGGCAGAGCTGGAGGTACCAGGTAAATATTGCAATTAAATTAGTCAGCTTGAGGAAATTAAATCAAGGGAAATTGGAGTGTGTCATATTTTTCGATCTGGATTTCTGACTGTTATGAGATTTTGAAGAGAGGCAGTGAAGAAAATAGAAGCTAATAAGTTTTAATTCTTTTCCCAGTGACTCAGAGGAGGGCTGGATGAAGCCCTTTCTCATTTTGTGATAATTAATGTGACTCCCATGGCAAAGGGAAGTGCAGAAATTGCTCGCAAGTCAGCTGAACAGCAGATTTTCAGACAACTTCTCTTTGTTTCAGCTTGCACAACGGTGTCCTATCTACAGGGCAATCTTTGCTCCAGAAAGCTGGGGGCAAACTTCTGGCAGCTGGTGAATGTTGCTGGAAGGGGCAGATCTTGGGCTCAGGTGGAGGTCGGCATTAGCTAATAAGCACAGCTGGGAGATGGAGAAGCAGAGACACCTGAACCTTCTGCCATCTTTTAGGAACTGGTGACTGCCAGTAGGGCGGCAGGGTCTCAGTTTGCTGGAGTTGTGTCTGGGGGGGGTTTTGGGGGACAGGTCAGAGTTGGTTGCTGATGAAAGCGCAGTGCTGCGTGCACCCTGCCACCTCTTCCCACAGCTCACCTTGCACTAGCTCTGGGATGCATTGTACGCCTCCAGGAACCAGTTCAGCTCATTAAAACAGCAGGAAAAACTAGGGCTTGGCAGGATAGGTGAGCTGAATCAGTTGGGGAGGGTGTGAGGGCTCCGGGGTGTCCTGAGATGGAGGATGGGGCAGAGCAGAGGGGCAAGTCCTGTCAGACTTTAAGGAAAGAAAGAACTTCCCTGACGTTTAGAGGATTTAGATCAAGCTCTTTTACTTGTGTATCAGCATTACTTATCTGACTGTTTGCCAAGGTCTACATAGGGAAAAGTTGTTAAGCATGTGGTTAGTTTAAAGCGCGTGTTTAGGTATCGATAGATATGAATAGATGCCTAGGGGCGTTCATGAAAAGGGCACTTCCGAGTTGTGAATGTGTGGATCTAACTATCCCTTTAATAAAAGGTGTATAAGCTGCAACGAGTGCCTTTGTAGCAGTGCCCATGTAGCCATAGGTAAGTCATATGGTCAAAGCTGATTTTAAAACAGGCCGAGGAACTTCTCTTAAAGATTTCTGCTTTCAGTTTCTAATGTGACTGAAGTTTATGACAGTTTGGGTACAGCTTTGGTATCGTCTTGTAAGCCAAGAGGACCGTGGGCTCCCGTTGTAACCCACAGCTCCTGGGCTCTTAAACTCTAAAGAACGGAGCAACACTTCGTTAGTAGTGCAATTCATTTCCCTGGTGCTGTACAGGAGAAAATGGCCTGATGTCCCCAGCAGATTTCAATTCAGCAGCGAGAGAAAAGGAGGCCAAAGGGCTTTACACAAAGCAGAGGAGTTACTGCTTCATTTTTCATTATTATTCAAATAGACAACGCCGTGCTGACAGTTAATATAGAAAATGGGGCATCTCCTCCTCCATGGAGAGAGGGGCTGAGGAGGGACGGGATGTCAGAGACTCTGGCAAACCCAGAAAAGCAGCAGCTTTTCCTGTTGCTGTGCACTCTGGTTAGAACAAACGAACAAGAGAATTTGTAATTGGTATCCAAGGAGGTGTAAATTAGCCTTTCTGAAAAGTGTTACCACCAGCTCCTTCCTGAGCCTCATTTCTTTTTGCTCTGGGATGATGTGGGAGAGGAAAACCACTGATGTACGTCTAACAGCGTTGTGCCTCCAAAGACCCACAAGAACCAAGCAAAAGTAGCATGTAGCTATTCTAAAACTGCAAAGCTGCTTAAGTTAGAAAGTTGGCAAAGCCTGAATGAGCTTGCTGACAGAGCAGGGAGAGGAGAAGGTGGCAGAGCGAAAGCAAAGGCTTAGTGTCTCCCTCTTCCAAGCACCCAAGCGGTGGCACCCAAGAGCTACAGGAGAAACGCAGTGGAGTCTTGCTACCTATGCACTTCTTTTGCAAGAGGGGGAGAGCAATGCACGGAGATATTGGGTGACCTTCTGGTGGGCAGCAAAGCAGGCTGTTCTCCCTTAAGTGTTTTATTTTCACTTTGTTTGTTAAATCTGTTGATAATGTGAGTGGAAAGGCTTTCAAGACTTCACGTCTACAAAAGGGAACTCACGTTCCTTAGATGAAGCATGTGCTGGTGTTGATTCTTTGATGTTGCTCTTGTTCACTTCTTGACACAACCTGTGGGTAACTGTGGGTAAAATACCTGAAAGGCAACTTTGGGGTATTTTTGCACTCTAGAGGAACTTTGCTTTTGGGAAGAATAGGCTGGAAGAAACTTGAATTATTATTTTTTAAATGGTCAACTCAATCTCTTAGACTTTTTATTTTGAAAAGACCATGATTCCAAAAAAATGTGTGCAAAATCTTTCCAAAACAAGACATGACCTTGGCTGGGAGCCAGATTTGTCTTGCCCAAAGAGATTTATGTCATTGCCTTAAAATGAACTAGATATGTTGCTCCTTAATCACCAAGGTAATGAAATGCTCACTTCCACAAGGTGACGCTCTTTCTGGTCCTCAGCTGAACTTGCAGGGAGAGCAAATAGGCCCAGATCCCCTTTTAAATCGACGGCAGAGCAGATGAGGACGTCTGCTCTTTGTCCTAGTGTGGCACAGGGCAGCAGTGACGTCCCTTTGTTCCTTGCTTTTTTTATTCTTTGCTCTGGGGGAGCAAAGCATGGACTTCAATTCCACAGCTTCCTCTCATGTGCCCCTTGTTGGTCTCTATTGTGATAAATGGGGACAATCTGGGCTCTGAAGTGGGTTAGCACCTCATTTTGAGCAGCTGAGCTGGGGGGCCACCAGCTTGGTGGGGTGAGGAAGATCCAGGCTCCCTCCCCAGCCTTGGCTGGCACTTTTTAGCTGATCCCAAATCTTTGCAGGCAGCTGCCTAGGTGGAATCAATTTTGGTATCCATTATGTGCTAACTCCTGCTTGTAGAAAAAGAAAATAAATGCTTGTGGGATCACTGTGGAACAAAGTGAGGGGCTAAGTTTGTTTTCATGCTGCCCCAATGATTTAATGTTAATACATGCCATGAGATTGCTATTTATTTCTATTTGCACTTTACTGCATCTCAGGTATTTATTACAGGCTCTGAGAGCTATCTCTAGCTGCTTTGAACAAATGAATCACGCATTGTCTGTGGGATGCTCCCCAGGGTATGGAGCAAGCGAGGTACCATGTTCAGGTGGTGTAGGTCCCCGGGCAGCCCGCTGATTGATTTCTGCAGTGCTGGGGATGAGCAGCATCCCTGCGCTGCCAGCCGGGGCAAATGACCTGTCAAACTCGATGCATTACCTGGTGGAAATGCAAACCACATGGATGCGCAGAGAAGGCTGGGATGGTGCAGTCATCTGGGAAGGGCAATCTCGCTTTTGGAAGTGTGTTGTTTGGTTTCTCCCTGCAGGCTGAAAGCGAGAAGGTTTTCCTATGGTCTCTGAAGTTCTGCAAATGCCTCTGTTAGTTTGGGCCTGACTTTCTAGGCTGGAGGAAAGTTAACGTGTAGCGAATGCTGCACTGAGGAGACAGAAGCAGGTGAATTCCCCAAGGAGACAGTGTGCCTAAATGAAACCAAAGGCTTAGTTGAGACAATTAAATGGGAAAGAGGAGTCATCTTCATTACTGGGAGTCTTTAGCATAGGTGCCCTTTGGGAAGGATGGTTTAGTGCGCTGTCTCGCATCAGGGCATCAGAGAAGGCTGTGGTTCACATGGCTGCAAGCAGATTTTGTGCTGAGAACTGTTCTGTCCCACTATGAAAGAAGGAATTTCTGCTCGTTGCTGCTCTTCCCTTGTTCCTTGGTCTTTGGTAACTAAAAGTGGTGACATTGGGAGCAGGAAGAACACTGCATGCTTCCCATCTCCTCCACTTACAATGTCATTTCTTTGTGAATGTTTGCAAGTAAAAATAGAAAAATAAAAGATGTTGAAGCAAACCCTAGATATGATCTGTAATTAGATTAAGACCCACAGTTATGGAATAATAAATTATCTAACTACCACGGTACAGCTTTACAACGCTTTTAAGATTGATTTTTGCCTAAGGCCCTGGGAAAGTGACTTCAACAAAACTTAAAGAGATTAAGTCTGATTATTAAGTAAAAATACTTTTTTGATGCCCATTCCAGACTCACAAGCAACTCTTAACAACCCTGTTAAAAAGTGATGCTCTGTGCAACTTTGGCAGCCGCTACATTGCGTGGAGCATGGCTTGGATATATGTGGCCAGGCCATGGGGAAGCAGAAGTCCCTGGAGAGCTGGGCTAGTCATCTAAATCTGGGTGAACTGTAGCACCAGTGGGTGCAAGCAGCCTGTTTGGGGCTGGAAGGGGATCGGGAGACACGTGGATGGGTGGCTGGCTGGGTAGTGTTATTTCTTTTCAGATAAGATTGACTTGAGCCAAAGGGTCTAGTCTTGCTCTTTAGATAGAGATAATGCCATTTTCATTAACAACCCATAACTCCAGTCCCTCTATTTTTTTTTCCCATTATCTTTTATTTTTATTCTGCTCTGAGAACAAGCAGACTGGCTGGTTTAGGACATGCTTGCCATCCAGCTCCAGCCTAGACACTGTGGTGGTTACACTTGTCAGGGTCTCACAGAATTCATAACTCAGGGCTCTTTTACATGTGCCCACAGCAGGAGTTAGCAAGTCAAATGCTGACCTGGAAATGTGATGTTGAGATTTTTTTTTTTTCTCCTCTTTCAGTCCTTCTAAATTAAAATGCATGTCCTGGTGTTTCAAGTACGGGGACTCTGCAGTCCTGCCATTGTGTTACCTCTGTAACTCAGAAGTGATTTGCGGCATTGTCATCTCCAGCCTGCTACTCCTTTCAGGCTGAGCCATGCAGGGTCTGTGGCTCACCGTGAGATTTTGTTTCATCTCCCCTCTTTGTGGTGTCAATCAGCAGCACGTTTGTCCCCAGCTGCTTGCTCTCCCAGCCATGCCAAAGGAGGGCTCCTGGAGCACAAACGGGGAGCCCAAACCCTACAGGTCACTGCATCGCTCTGTGCATCGCTTCCCCCAGTCTCCATCCAGCTACTGCCCAGGCACCCGCTGTGCTGGAAGGGTGCTTGGGTGCTGCGTGCGAGAAGATAAGCCCCTACTTGGAGTCTCCCATTTTCTGGTGGCTTTGGACAATAGAAATATGTGCCTGGCTCATAGAAGTGTTAACAAGCAGTAATTAGACCATGTTCGTGCAGGGCTTTGAGAGCTTGGTGCTATTATTTCTCACCTGCGGTGTAGTTAACAATCCATACACTTTTTTTCTTCACAGCACACTGCAAACAACGTTTAGAAAGAATTCACTATCTGCCACGCAGGAGCATTTGGAAGCTATTATTATTAAATTAATCCAGATGGCTTGACAAGGCCACTGCGTAGTGCATTGGCCTCTTACCTCTGGACATGCAAGAACACTCAGTCTCATATAAAAACACATTGCTCCCTATCCATCTTCACTGCGAAACTCTTGGGTCTTGCCACTGTCCAAAGCCAGCCTGGCTCACAAGAGCAAGGGGAACCAGCATGGGGCAAGACACGTGGAGAAATGGTCCTGCCTGGGAGCTGTTAGCAAAACTCATCCTGATGTCCACACAGTGGTGACTTCCAGGGTCCTGCCTTGAACCCTGGGCTCTGACCACAGGTGCAGTGTCTGACAGCTAAATGCAGCTTGTTAATTGCCTGTCAGCATTCATTACTTAAAGGAGGTGAGCAAAGCTCGGAATAGCTTCTTCATGGAAAATCAGTCAGTAGATGGAGCTTTAAATGTACAGCAGGTATCTACGGGGGTTGGCGGATCTCTAGGAAGGCAAAGGGGCTTTGTTTTGATGATGCTCGCTGCAGAGTCTGGCAGGTGCTTGTGGCTGAGCTGTACGCAGGCTGTGTAGCACCTGGCAGCAGAGCGTGCGGGAGGGGACGTGGTTTTCCTGCTGGGCAGGGGCTGTTCTCCCGATCTGTAGTACTTAAATCATGGCCAAGGAGTCAGCAGAGCCATCTGAAAACAAATCTTTATCTGTGTATTATTTGACATTGGCAAAAGTGACTTTTACCACCCTGCACACCCAGCTGAGCTTGAATGGTGCCTCTGAAACTCCCTGGCCTTTTCCAACAGTTGGTAGCCCCAGCAATTCCGTGTCACCTCTGGATTTGGCCTCCCCAGTTGTAGCCCAGGAGACAAGCTTGGTGGTGGAGCACTGTGCTGTTGCTGCCCTGCCGTGGTCACTGCTGCCAGACCCGGGAGAGGAGTTAAAGTAAAATAAAGGCTGTGGCTGTGAGGGAGGGCAGTGGGCGATGGAGGGGTGGTGGGGCTGCCCCACGGCAAGGCAGAGGCTGGTTGGGCAACCGGGCCCTTTCTCCTTCAAGAAATCAGCTCTGGCCTGGGGCTCTGTACACCTGAGAGCCGTGTCACAGCAGCAGTCAGGATGTGGTGCTGAAGACAGTGTAGGTGGGCTCAGCTGGGTGCGCTGCAAAGCTGCTAGGAGCATGGAGAGGTGTGGGGCAGAAAAACCTTTGTGTCCTGGTGGCACCTCAGTGTCCTTGCCGGGCTTAGCAGCGGTGGTGGCAAGGCCGGTGCTGGCACCCCTTGCACAGCCCAGGCCAAAGCAACTGCTTGTGAAATGTGGGTGGTTTTCTTTGCTTGCTGGTGGAGAAGAAATTCCAACCTGCTTCTGCCAGGATCCACATCTCCCCGCCTCTCAGGCGGTCCCATGATGGGGTTGTACACTTGTCAGTCACAACTTGCAACGCCCAGAGTGCTTGAAATGGAGAAAAGTGAACAAATATCCCTCTGCAAATAGTTCCCAAAGGTGTTGGCAAGTTTGTGGTGAGAGAGAGCACGTAATTCAGGGGTATGTGATTCGGTGGTGTGGGATTTAGGTACAGTGGTCAGTACGCGACGGGCTGGGGCAACGAAGGCCCCAGGAGGAGTTTGAAGGCCTCGGTCCTACGCTGGGTGCGGCTTCTGCCCGCGTGGAGCTGGAGCGGGCGTTTCTTTTTAAGCAATGCTGAGGACAGGCAGGTGCTAGCAAGTCCCTATGTGCTGCCTCTCCCAGAGCGTGTGGCCTTCTTCACAACTTCTAAGGGCTGTCACAAGGTGGCAAAGCCAACGTGGAGGAGCGGGGCCCTGCTGCTGGCAGCGCTTGCTCGAGGCTGCTGCGAGCTGTCACTGAGACTCCTGCCTCGCTGCTGCCTGCGCGTGCGGGGGGAGGATGAATTGCTTTTTCTGTGAGTATTAAATATTTTATTTTGTGACCTTCCTCTAATCGGATGCTTTATCTCAACCATATATTAAAAGAAAAGTAATAAAAAAAGGATTTTAATAAACGTAACCTCCTTAAATTGTGTAATTGTCACTTTCCTAGGACATTAGGGAAGCTGTAAGGGGGAAAAAATATGTACAGAGCAGTTTTTGGTGCATTGATAATTTATTATCTAATAATCTCTTCTCTTTCTTGCTATTCCCAGTTTTCTCATTACGGGTACATAGCAGAAAGCCCTGTTGCTAGCAGCGGGTTGCCGTGCTCCTGCCGAGCCAGATCTGCTCTGTGCCGGTGTCAGGTGATGTCCAGCCTTCCTCCCCAGCCGTGAGCAGCTTTTCTGAGATGTAAAAAGGCAGCAGGAGGCTCAGCTCTGTGCCCTTGAAAGCCTCCCTAGAGGAGCACAGGTTGCCCCCGATGCTCTTGGGTTAAGATGCTCTCGGGACCACACGTGGTGGGGACTGGCCATCATGTGCAGCGCTGTGTCCAGGCACAATTTCCCTTCCTGCGGCTGTTCCTTGCAGAAAGGTTTTGCGGGTGCTTTGCAGCCTTGGGAGGAGGAGAGGAGCACTCCAAATGCAGACCAGGTCAATCTGCACCTCTGCAAGCCTTGCGGGGTCATGGGAAAGGCGAAGCTCGACAAGAATCCCCTGGGCTACATCCTAGTGTCCTGGGGCCATGGCCGTGCTGAAAGGAAGCACAGCTTGAACTTTGAAAGAAGTTGTGATTCAGGGGGTATAGCACACCCTGCGTGGATGTCACTGTATAGAGGGCAACTGAGCATGGAAGCAGTGTGTGACTCTTCATTTGTTCCATTCCTTTCCCCAGCACTCCTATCTGGGCATAAGCAGGGTAGAAAAATGTACCAGAGCAGCTCCAAGTGTGGTTAGGCTCTGATCCTGAGCTGCCAGCGGGCAGGACTGTCCCCAGCTGCGATGAGCATGCATATCCTCAGGAATGTACTGCATGCTGGTGGTTTCTGGGAAGCTGCTAAGCTAGTTAAGGCTTGGGTCTGGATCTGTCACTGTGGAGCCCCTGTTTCTCCCAAGGAACCTGTCCCAGATGAGACATCCTTCAATTTAAGGTGACTAATCTGACTGATAAGGATGTGAGTTTGTCTTCACTGTGTCGACCATTGCACAGACACATAGAAAGCATGACATGGCTGCTTGGAGGGCTCATGGAAACCCCAAGCACAGTCTGTGCATCTGCTGCAAAAAAGCTCGTGCTTGGGTGGAGGCAGAACCTGAGATAGCTGAGGCTAGCAGGATCCTGGAGGAGACAAGGCAACACTTTTGCTTTCTCACTGCTGGCTCCTGGAACTGCCTGGAGGAAGCTGGGATAAAAGTGACCTGCTTTGGTCTTCACAGGGATGTGGGTTTACCAAGTTGTCTTTCAAAATGTAAAAATGTGTCTGGTTTTGGAGTGAAGAGGTAGCTCCAAGACAGGTGATCTGACAGGAAACAGAGGTGCAGATTGCAGGTGTGACTTCTCTTGCTAGCTCCCCATATTTTAAAGTGGAGAAGTCTCTCCTTTTACAGTTTACCTTCATATGAGGATTTGTGTGACAGCTTTACCTACCCCAGAGAGCTTCTCCCAGAGTTAAATACATGCAGCAAGTCACTTCTAGATCAGGAGGTTATTAATGAAGAGTGAGCATGGGTCAGATAGCTGATGCCTGCTGCAATTTGCTATTATTTACTGCATTTGGGAACTTACATGAAAGTTTTACCATCGTTAAGCTTTGGGCTGGTCAGATTGATGGATATGATTTGATTGAAATTGTGTAGAGGGTGATTACAATAAGGAGCTAGGAAATTAAATGAAAATGCTACTGGTTAGAAACAAAATGCAAATGATTTGCTTCTGTTCTTCAAAGCTTTATGTAGGCTGATTTGCATCAGCATTGCCAGGGAAGGGCATGGTGAACAGGAAACAGAAGATTACATGTGCTGAAGGCAGATAAATGTGCTGCGGCTGTGAGTTATGGAGCAGGAGCTCAGCTTTGACTGCCAGGCAGGCAGATATTACTCTTCAGAGAGCAGAGCCCGATAGCTGTGCCTATCAAAGAGGAACGCAGGCTGGTGCAGGGGCTGGTGGGGGAACTGGGGGACCTGGGTTTTGGCTGTACCCCGCTATGTGGTCACCGGGTGCCCCATCCTCCCCCAGTGCCTGTGAGCGGCCTGCGGGGCTTGGTGAGCTGCCGGTGCTGGTGGCAGCCCCTTGGCTGGTCCTGAGGGACTGCAACCTGGCCCACACCCCTGCAAGCACTGGGCTGGGAGATAAAAGCTCACGGAGCCTTTAGATCAGGTTGTATTGATTCAAGGTAGCCATTGTCTATGTTTTCTGAGCAATATTAACGAATCGAGGTGAAGCGTGGCCGTGATTTGGTTATTCTGCTGTGGTCCTGAGATAGGAGTTAAATTAAAACAAAGTCTTTTTATTAAAATAAATCTCTGGATTTCAGGCGAGCAGAGATGTGCTGAAAGATGTGCCTAGCTCCGTCCTCAGGCTGACTTCTCAAAGTGGTTCTCAGTTTGAGATAACCCCCTGGAGGTACACAAAGGCGTGAGCTGGTAAGGACAGAGGTGTCCCAGCCCAGAGCTGTCCCATTGCCCTGGTCACAGGGATAACCAAGGGACAGGGTCTGTGTGTGCAAGCTGCTGGGGCTTTGTGGGGGTTTATTTAGGTGTTATGCCTTAAACACACAGCAGGCAGCCTGCCTGATAGCTGGGGAAATAGTTGTCTCAGGGATCTGCTTTGGTTTGAAGGCACAAGTGGATCAGTGGCCAAGTTCAGACCCAGACCTAAATTCAGCTGTGGGGTGAAAGGGCTTGGACCTTATCACTGCCCAGCCTGCCACAGAAATTGCTGCCTCTGCCCCTGCCCTGCTCTCCCCTCCGTTCTTGTGATTTTAAAGTATGAACAGCCTTATTATTCATGAGAAGCTGGGATGTCTCTCCCCACCAACAAATGGGATGCTGATAAAAGAGTCAATAAGGCTAATGTTGTTTTCAGTCACTAAATTTGACTTGAAGCTGGCCTAGGAAAAAAGGAATTCATCTCTGAATACATTAGTTGATGACTGACAGGAAAATATTGCAAATGATGTAGTTGGCGTGTACGACCTGGCCGGGCACCTCGCTGTGGGCTGGGGAGCAGCGGCCCCACGGCCACGTAAGGGAGGTTTGCGGCTGGCAGAGCCACCCTGCAGCTGGTCTGGAGCAGGGGAAGAAGTCTCCTGGAAGAGTCAGTGAGAATGACAGCTAGAAAAGGTAATAGATAATATCGGCAGACGAGAGAGCAATGGAGTAGGGAGAGGAGGAATAATCCATGAGGCAGCTTGTGATGGAGACGGCGGGTCTCAGGGGATGGCCCAGCCTGTGTGGGCTGGATCAGCTCCTTGCCAGAAGGACCCTTTATTGAGCTTAAGACTTACAGAAACAGCTTTCCTTGGACCCTGGCCCCATCTGCAGCCAGGAGGGCAGCGGAGCAGTAAGGTTCAGAACAGACCTGGAGACTTCAGGTCAGATTTTCGCTCGCTCCAGTAAGGGTTTGGTGAGCTGATTCTGGCTCGGTTTCCCAGAGGAAAGACGTGATGTTTCTCCCTCCCTTTAACCCACCTGCTTTGCATGCTAGGGCTATCAGAAGACCTAAGATTTCTCCAGAGAGCCCCAAGGGAGAGCCAGGATGGGCTGCATGCCCTGCCTCGTGGACCAGGGCACGCGCTCGCTCCTGTTCCTGCTGGCTGGATTCCCAGCACATGCATTCCCCGAGGCTGCTGATTTCTTCTCCGAGCTGTGTCCCCTGGATCCAAAATGAAAGCAGTGTAATTGGATGCACCACCATAGTGGCCAATGACAAAAAGCGTTTTTCTGAAAGCATTTTCCCCCCCTGTTGCTGAAAGATTACATCTGATGTTATAAACCAGCATCGCTCCCAGTTGGTACCACCGCTAAGTAATTTACCCTTCTGGAAAAGCTTCTTGTTATTGCAGCATGTTCACTGCAGCCATCTAGGTGAAATTATTTCTTTCAAGCTAGGAAAAAAAAAAGTCAGGATTTTTGTCTTGTATTGTCCAATATATAAAAACCCTTGGAGAAAAATGAGATATAGATCCAGACCAAGAGGGGTGAACACCCGTTGCTAAGTTTGGCTTTTAAAATAAGAGAGAAGCCAGGGGAGCAGGGTGCTGGGGGCAGAGGCGTGCAGGCAGCCCAAAGGGATGCTGACCCTCCTCGGAAGGAGCCTACGTCAAGAAACCTTGAATTATGCGATGCCAAGTAGGATTAGTGTAGGATTTATTCCTGACCACAGGTGGGTGTTTCAGAGGAAAGAAACCAAAATATCATCAAAGTTGCCTCAAAGGTTTGGTGAATGAATGTTTGTAGGAGAGGGGAGGTGTGATCTGATTGCATCTGATTGTCCTTAATTTCACCTTCCTTCACGCAAAGAGGAAACTTTTCTCTTTGCTGCAGACTCTTGTGCTTACTTCCTCTGGCTCTGCTTTTCCCCTGGGGACCTGGACGTGATGTGAGATGTTTGTAGGAGGTGTCCGGCCGTGCCTACCTGATGCTCACAAATCTGACGCTGCCCCGGGTTCTGCTTTGGGGGCAGCAACCCAAAAGCAGCTCGGTGCTCAGCGCCTGCTGCTGGTGCTGAAGTCCCCTAAATCTGGGAGTCCTCCAGGACAGGGCAGATGGAGCCAGGGTACTGGGGCCAGATCCAGAGGAGTGCAAGACCCAATGTCGATCCATATCAGGGTGCAAACTGGAAAGGCTTCCCTGGTGCAGAGCTGCTGAGGTCCCAACGTCTCCTGTGCTTCCCTCTGATTTGGGGTTGCACCCTCACGGGGCTGATTTCAGCTCTGAGCCCCCAACCAGACCTTGCTGCTCGGGGCTGCTGCCCCTGGAGCACCAGCGTCGCCAGGCTGGCTGGGAGGTGTGTTGGTTGTGGGTTTTGTTTTGCTTTTGGTTTTGCTATGCTTCCGTACCAGCAAGAACAAAGGCTGTGTGAATACTAAATGCAAGTGTGTCTGCCTGTCAGGCTGTTCTTGTCACCTTCTGAACAATTGGCCAATTTTAATGCGTTTTGACAGGCAAGAGCTCAGAAAGGTAATATATTTCTGAAAAGCTCTGTAAAAATAGCTGGACAGGTGAAGAGGCTCTTCCATGGGCTCAACAGAGAGAAAACCTGCAGCATGAACTTGTGTCTTGGGGGCTGCCAAAAAATCTGTTTGGGGCTTTCCATGAGAAAGTAGGACTTGGTCATTCTGCTGGCTATGCAGGACCGTGGTAGTTACCTAAATTAAGGTGGATACTGATAGGAAAAAGAATCAAGAAGGGGCAAGACCATGTTCACTGGGACGGGGAGGGAATAGTGGGAGTAAGTAATTTTAAAGGAAAATGAACATCTTGCAGTTCTTTAACCCTTCCCGTTCAAGGACTCTGTGTACCTGTTGTAGGAAGCTGCTGCGTATCTCTGTCACCTCTGTACAAGTGCAGAAATGGAGGCAGAAGGGCATGGAAAGTCTGTGCCAGCATCTGACATGGTTTCTGAGCACCCTGGTTCTCATCTCGGAGCCTCAGCCACAGGACACTGTTTTCTTGCAGGCAAGGAGAAGTTGGAGGTAGAGGAAATGAAGAAACTGTTGGTAGCTGCCATTTCTCATGAAAAAATTGAGTGGTGGTGTCTATTTTTATAATAGGTTTTTCAGAAAGTCTGCCAGGATTGATTTCAAAACTGTAGAATTAGAGAATCTCTGACATTGCCAGGTCAGTTGCTCCAAAGGTTAATAATTTCTATTAAAAACAACCCTTTGCTTCTCACACAGTGTTTGGGGATGGGGAATGAAGGCACGGGTCTGCTCTCCTCTGTGCTCTTTGCTTTGCTGGCTGCTAAAACCAGAATTTCTTCCAGAGCCTCCACATACTGACAGTGCAAGTGCACAATTCAGCACTGCTCCCAAATGCCCAGATGTGATGGGAGCTGACCTCCCCACCTAAATAAATCTAAATAAATCTCCTCTGCCCTGCTAGGAGCTCACATGTGAAATCCCTGCAGCAGGGCCGGTGGCAGCCTGCCCTCCTAGGGGAGTATTTTGCAAGCTAGAAAAGAAAAGCTTAAAACCATCAGGATGTCTCACTGTCTGAGAAAATCTATCTGAGATTATTCCGAGCCTTGTTCCCAATCAACCCGAGGCGACGGGAGAATTGCATGCTCCTGTGATTTAATCAAGAAGGACGCAGTGTGGTCCAGCCGCTGTTCGGCTGCTGCTCAGAGCACAGTTGTGGCAGCCGGGCAAGTCCATTCCCAAAAAGCAGCAAACAGGCCCGGGGGGATCAACCGCCTGAAAAAAAGCTTAGGCTGCACCCTGCTTAGCCCCTGTGCTCACAAAACAGCCAGCTAATAACAGGCAGATCCTCAAATCACCATTGAAGGTGTTGTGAGGGAACGGCCTCACTCTGCTAACTTTCAATAATCGGCGAAGCACCAGCAATAGAGTTTGTGCACTGCGGTGGAAGAGATCTATTAAGAGTACTTTCCAAGTCTGTGCTGCTGGGGAGAAGAGTTAATTGAAACTATAGTGCTTATTTTAATTGTGTCTGTCCATAAGCTTTAGCTGGGATTGCTGTGCCGAGCTGGCTTCCCCACTCTGATGGCTCCGGCTGATGGTACAGTATCAGCAGCTTTGGATTTATTTTCGTGAAGTGCAGCAGGACTTCAGGGCCGACCAGAAATCAGTCCTTGCAGAGGGACAGGGCTGCCTTCATCCTTTCCACAGTGGGCTCTTAGGGCCATGGGGTTTTCCTCCATCACCGCTCCCACCCAGGGGCAGGGGGAGAGGTGGGCAACTAGCACCGAGACGTGCCAGCCGGGAGCCAGGCACAGCGTGGTTCTGTGGCAGGTTTGGGCTCACCACCGCCAGCTTTAGCTGCTGGGTGGCCCCGGCTGCTCTTAGCCCAGCACCGAGCTGTTTGCCGGGTGGACGTAAAATAAAAAGGAAACCCAAGTTACAGTTCCTGTTGGGAAATCCCAGTGCCCGGGAGGTCGGAAAACAGGCTGCACGGTCCCTGCGGTGGGGTCCGGGTGGGGTCCATACTGATCTACGGGGAGAGGCAGCTGCTGCATTGTGATACCTACAGCGGTTACATTAACGAGTGGAGTCTATCAGTGTCCCGTGCCAGTCCGTATCTCCACGTCCAGCCATGCCTCCCTCCAGGTAAATAAGGATTTTGCCCTCCAGGAGGGTCTGGCTGCTGCTGTGCTGCCCAGGAGTGCTGCTCCTCATTTCCGGCCAGAAAATATCCACCGTGCCGCGGGGTGGCCTTTGCAAGTCACCTCAGCCCTGCCACCTCGCCAGGTGCCCGCCGGGTGCCTTCGTACCCCAGCTGTGCTCCTCGCCTCCCGTGCCCTGCAGGGGAGGCGACGCTGTGCAGGCAAGCCCTGTGCTCGCTCAGCCTGCGCCGGCACGGGGAAGGCAACCTTGTGCAAATCGCACCGAGTGTAAATTATCCCGATTTCAAAAGGGCTCTGCTGTGCTGAGAAAACATAAACCGGTTTTAAGGCTACACAGGAACCAAGCTTGCTGTTTTAAAAATCTGATCACCTTGAGCTCGGGACCCCTGGGAGGTTTCCAAAGTCTCCAGCAGAGCCTTGCTTTGTTTGCGTGGATTAAAAATGTAAATATATTTAGGCTATGAATGCAGAATGGGGAGAAAAGAAAAGATTAAAAAATATTATGCATTTCCGATTTTTAGATTTATGCTCTTTCTCATAAAAGCGTGAATGACATTTATTTGGCTGGCTGCATAATCCATGTTAACAAGACAATTAGTATGTGCTGAAAGTTATTATTTTCCTCGGCACGTCAAAGTCAGGACTGCTGCTGGATTTGGAATGGAGCCTTGATTCATTTCTTCTTTGTGGTAAAAGATAATATTGAATTTTTCTCCAAAGATCTTGACAGCATGTAATTAATACTTTTTTTTAACTTTTTTTTTTTTTTTTGGTCTGCCTTAAATAAAATGGAGCAAAACACAACAACCTAGCCGGGGAAAAATTCAGACCAAAACGAACATTTCTTTCTTAATTGTGTATTGAGTAAATTCCTTGCTTCCGAAAAGCAGCAGATTGGCAGCCACGGGTGGCTGCAACTCCCTCCTCGTTCCCTGTGCAGGTACGGGGCCCGTGTGTTCTCCAGACACCGTGGTGTCCCTAAGGGATGCCTTTGCTGGGGTTGCTTTGCTCTGCTGTAACCAGCTCAAAAACAATTCAGTGGCTGAATCTGGAGTCTGGAAAAAAAAAACAACTGGCTGCTGCCACGTTAAGTGATTGTGCATCATTTAAAAGAGTGCAGAAATCCTGCGGTCGCTGCTCGCTCCTGCCGAGGGGAGCAGCCGCTGCTGGCGTGGCCGCGGGTTTCTCCCCATGCCCGGAGATGCTGGGGCTGGATAAAAGGCCAGGCACAATGCCTGGGGATGCAGGCACTTGTCTGAGAGCTGCTCTGAGCAGAAAGGTGTGGGGATGCTGGAGAGCACCTGGATGTCTGGTCTGGGGGTTTCATGTTCTTTTTTAGTATAAGGCTTTGCTTCCTGGTGGTAGGGGGAAGCAAAGCCTGGCTTGGCTGGGGAGCGGTGGTGGCTGAGGCCAGGAGGAGGCAAGCGCTGGAAATCCAGACATGTTCCATTTAACTTCTGTTTGATCTGACAGCACTGACCCGTGCCGGTCCTTCCCAAGACCCTGCCCAGAGCAAGAGCGGCGGTGCTGAGGAAGGGAACCCAGCCTGGCCAGCAGGCGAGTTGCTGCATGAGAACTTCATATCAAAAGGTGGAAGGGGCATAGAGAAACAGGGGGTTTATTCTATGCGAGGGTCTCCCCCTGTCCCTGTTAGGATGCTGGCTCCACCACCACTGCTGGCTCTCCTGGGAAGAGGCAGCGCAGGGCACTGCCATCCTCACGGCTGCCAAAGCAGGGCGAGATGGGGCCAAGCGCCTCTGGCAAACAGCAGCTGTGGTGGGGAGATCGATGAGAAACTTCAGGGAGGTGAGAAGACTTGGGGTTAAGGATGACAAATGGGAGTGCTCCTGGCAGCACGTCAGTCTTCACAGCCATATTTCAGTTCCCAGATGGGCGCTTTTTATTTAGGGCCACCGGCATTTCCCAGCCGGCCACTGCTGCGGCTCGCGTGGGGCTGGGTTTGCCCCCTGGACACCCAGAGGGGCAAGCAGAGTTGCAGCCTTTGTTTTCTTGTGGGCCCAAACCAATTCTTTTATCCATGTTCCCTGATTTTTCTGTGAATCGTTTGTTGATGAGGGATTTTCGTTGTCCCAGAGCGGGTGCCCTGGGCGCAGCTGCGTTCCCCCACCTGTCCCCGTGCAATGAACTCGGTGAGGCCGTACCCCATAGTGGGAGGAGGCGCCAGCCTCTGGGAAAAGTTGAGGGGTGACAGGCACACATCAGCCCCAAACAAATGTTAATTGCATTCATCAGAAGATGAGGTTAAGCCACTTCAGCTGATACCCATTGTTCTGGGCTGTGTCCACCCCGAGCATCCACACAGACCCTTTCAGGAGGGGTGATTTCTATTTTCTCTTGCTGTCCAAACACAAGAATAAATTAGACCCCAACAACCATAAATGTAAACAATTCCTCCAGTGTTTTTCTCATACCTCAGCCCATCTTTGTTATTATTTCCGTAACGAGCCATTCTCTGCCTGCTGTATGGAGCTAATGCCTCGCTCCATCAGTCGCTGTCCCACCGTCCTGCAGCACCTCGGCAGCAGGAGCCTGCACGGTGAGGCTGTTCTCCAGGCGTTTAGGCACCAGCTTCACGTGTCTGTCTGTCCATCCTCACCTGGTCCGCCCCTGCCTCATCAGGGGAAACCGGGGTGCTGGTGGGGATGAATCCTGCACCTTGCCACGCCGGTGTTTCAGGGTGTGCCTGGGCAGAGCCACAGTGGCATGGAAATGGCGGAGGGGGGCTTTGCTCTCTGGTTCCTCTCCTCCCCCCAAATCTGAAACGTCTCTGCAAAAGGAACAGCCGAGGAGAACGCTGCAAGAGCAAGGCAGCCACTTGAGCCATGCTGAGGGGTGGGCAGGGGAAAAGCCCCTCTTTTCCCATTTATGTGATGATCGCTTCCAAAGAAAGCAGGGTGGGGGCAAAGAGCTGTCAGGTCCCTGCTGGGTGCTCCAGGAAGGGTCAGTTGTTGTTGCTGCAATTCTTTTAAATGAGCAGAGTGCTACTAGCGTATTTTTTTCCTTTTTTTTTTCTTTCTTATATTTTCACACTCTGGCATCACTGTAAAGGAGATGACCAAAAGCGAGGGCAGGGTTGCCATGCAGGGACCCTGTGTGGGTGAGCTGGGTTTAAACGTGTTGCCAGCCACAGAGCCTGAGCAGCAAAACCTGCTGCAGATTTGGACAAAGAAAGCAGAGCACGGAGCAGCCCTGCTCTGCCTGCCCGGCACCCAGTGGGGCTGCTCAGCATCCCCAGCAGCTCCTGATCCATCCCACCTCTCCCCAAAGCTCGTTAGCGCAGCACCCAACCTGGCTCAATTAAAGGCACTTGGAGCAGCTCTGCACAGATGTACCCTTAGGGGAAAGCACTGCTTAGTTGTTCTGTGCAGCAGTTTGGATACCTGTAAACAGGCATGCATCCTGCTAAATGCATCCGTGGTAATGAGCTCTTACGTAATTAATATTTCAAGCATTCCCATGCTGGATTGATATACTGTAAATGAACAGTGTCAGATGACAACGGAAATTAGATAAGGAGCAGCTGGAAGTGATCTGCATGTAGTTAAGATCTAGCCCTGCTAGGAAACTGCTTTTATTAGCAGCAACCTGAAAAAAACTTCAGGGATTTTCGGAGCGGTGCCTTACCTGCGGGGCGAGAAGGGGGGCTCGTCGTCTGGCTCCCCAGTGCCCATCATCAGGACCAGATCCTTCATTAGCACCAAGCAGCATCCTTTGCAGCATGGTGCCAACCACGTTCGTTAGCTGCTTGTAATTGGCCCATGATTTGGAAATTGCATGCAGGATATGGGGGCAAAAGAGCTTTTTCTGAAACTCATGGCGAAATGAGGAACTGGGTAGCTGAGTGCAGGGATTTGAATTTCAAGTGTGGATGCTCTGCTTAACGAAAGGTAGGATTTCTTCAGTGACTACTGAGGGTTACCATCCGTGGGTTCCCTGAGCAAAAAATACAGCTGTGCCACCCGCATCCCAGTGACAAATTTGCCCATTTCTCTAAGTTATTACCCACCTTGGTGTATGGTTTGCAGTTCATTTTTGACATGTTATTTGTAGACTGTGGGTTTGGTTCTAGATCTTTGATTGCTAATAGATTATTCGGTTTATTATCGTGTTTTATGTTGTGTGTGTTGTGTCTCCCTTGAATATTTGCCAGATTTCCATTATTTATTTCAGAGGAGATGCTATGGTCACTTCAACATGAGTGGTAAACAAAAGTTTGAAGGCTGGCTGATTTGTTTCTGTTAGGATGAGAAAGCAGAGATATGTAGCAGCTTCATTTTTTATGTAGCCTTCTTTTTAAATCATTCATCTTTTTTTTTTAATATAAAAAAAAAGGCACATCAGTCTTGTTTCCTTATGCACAATAGGGATAATTCAAGCAGATTTTCGAGCCAGAATTCAATGCATCTGCCACACCAGCGAGTTCTGTGACAGGAAAGTTAAATGGCTCATGCCCCACACCTGGGACTTCCCTTGTCTTACTGCCCCTGAAGCGCGGAGCAGAGGGGCAGCATCCTGCCCCTGCCTGCCTCCTCCCACACCTCCGGTGGTCTCCTGGCCTGCAGGCAGCCTGGCAGGTGAAGAGTGCCCGGCATAGCCTGAGTCTGTCTCAGAGACAGGCTTCAGGGTGCTCGTTCTGTCCCAGATTTTGGAAAACGCAGCTGGAAGATGTGATTGTCCCATATGATGCCATCTACAAGATGAGATTTATGTCTCAGTGGTCAGACCTGGAATATACGGGAATCATGATCGTTACAGGAGGCTAGGAGCTGCCTCCCACTTCTCTGCTGATAAAATATATTCTGTTCAATCTTGGAAATGTATGTATTCTATGCAATACATGTGTAACATTATGGGCTTCAGGTGTCTGTGAGTATTCCTGGGCCCAAAATATACCTGGTAGCAGCCATTAGCCACCTGGAGCTCATGTCCTGGTGGGAAGCAAAACAATTCTTTAGTCCTTCACAAGGCATGATATCAAAAAGAAGTAATTTATTTTCAGTTTGGATGAAGAACGCTTGCAGAAGAGAAACCCCTGTGATAGTAAAACTCATTTCACCAAAAAAAAAAAAAAAACAGAGAGAGAAAAATGTTCCTTGTATAAAATGTAAACTCCTTGCTGTGGAAAACTATTGAGGCAAGTAGATGAGTAAGATTATAAAAAGGATTAGATACGGATTATCCAGGATTAAAGCAATGAACTCTCTTGGATAAAATTCAGAAGAGGTTTTCATCCTAGTGTGTTTAGGTCCTAGATAAGCTATTACTTCACGTTAGGAAAAAACACACCTCTCCTGCATGGCAAGGATCAACAGATTGTTTGGGTTTTCTCCGTTGCCTCCTTGAAAAAAAAAACACCAAACCCTGAAGTGAACAAGGGCTGAGTATGAAGAGGCAGAACATGAGTGAGTGGCAATATGGTACCTGGTGGCATTCAATGTAGTTCAATCTACAGTGAGCACATGGGGGTAAAAATACTGTTAACTGTATGTGTGTGGGTGTATACATGTATATTTACACGTGTGTATGTGTAGCGATGCACTCTGATGGGCCTGGACCCAACCAGTGGCCTGGGATGCTGCGTGTAGAACAGGTTGTCCCTGAGAAAGAGCCAGCTTGGTGCTCAAAAGCAATCAAGGAGGTGAATCAGGTGCAAGGTGTCATTGAGGAAGAAGCAGAAGGAAGCAGGAGGTCTCCTCCACACTGCAAGAGCTGCTGCTTCTGCCCCTGTGCCCAGCTCTGTGGGGTGCCTGGTCCAGGAGTGCAAAGGGCACAGAGGGGCTTCTTCCCCAGGGACTAGCAGCGAAGGGGCCAACAAGTCCAAGCTGGGAACAAAAAGGTGGAGGGGAGATCACGGTAGTGCTTGAGAAAAAAAGTGGCTTGACTTGGAAAGAGAGGGTCGCTGCCACTTCTAATGCTGTGCAGACTGCAGGTTCCCAAAACCCCAAAGGAGGGGCTGCTGCAGGCTGTGGATTGCTGCGGTGTGGAGCTCCTGAGCACAGACATCACGATGTGAAAACCTGGCACTGAATTTAAAAGGCTGGCTAGCAAAAATGTACGGAGGAGATAAATCACAAAGGATTTCCCAGCCTAGAGGGCCGCGGCCCCTGGCTCGGCAGTCCCTTGAGCCAGAGGTTCAAATAAGCCAGAGGCTTTGCATAAGCCATTCTCCAAGGCTTCCAGCACTGTCCCAGTAGAGCGAAGGATGGTTTTCTGTGCAGGTTGATACAGAGCTGTAGTCCACAGCATCATCTTCCCCAACTGTTTGCTCCTGGAACTGCACTGGTCCAAGCCATCAGCTCCATCCCCCTGTCTAATAAAGGAGCTGTTGCCTGGTTGTAGACAGCGAAAAATAATTTTCAGATGTTGCTGCTACTCTCAGCAGGGTGTAATAGAAACTCATTACCGTTCACAAGTCTAACTTAATTACATTTTTTCTTGAAGGATGTTATGCTGGCTCAGCAGGAAAGGGGGACTCATCTGCATACGTTCAGGGTCTGTCTTCTCAAAACTTAGTAATATCCATGGTAAATGCTGAAGAAAGGTGGGAAATGACTGTAGGACCTCCTTTGATCAGTGCAAACTGTGGCATGGATCTGCCAGACTTACAGGAAACAATATCCTGTACCCAGATCAACTGAGAATGAGACATCACCTTGCTTCTTCTATGGTTATTGTTTTCATCAGACAGTCACAAAAACTGAAAATTAGTGTTTTCTCCATTGCTTAAAACTTGAAGGCTTAACCTGGTTTATTCTTATTTCCTTTGCAGATAGAAATGGTGCTATTGAGAGGAGAAAAGAAAAGAATTGGAATTCCACCTGGGGTGATAAAAGCAATCTCAGGTTACCTATAGATGATGTGAGTATAATTTGGCTTTGTGTGTGTAAGGCGTGTTCTGGCATCCTGTTGGGCACTGACCATGGGGTGCATTGCTGCAGGCCCCTGAGCAGCCGGGAGCGGGGAGCCCTTCTCCACGGGCAGCTCCTCCAGAGGCTTCACCTCCAGTGCTGCTGCGGCATCTGGCCCGGCTCGCTGCAGCTGGGAGATGAAAATTCCTGTGCTCACACTGCCTGTGAGCATTTTATTGATGGTTGCCTATTCTGAGGGCCGGCACAGCCCCATGAGGAGCTCTCAAGGTCAGCCCAGGAGGGCTCTGAGGTCTGGCCTCACTCAGGGAGGCGATTGCTGCATCACAGTGCATGGGGCGCAGGAGATGAGCTTTGCTTGCAGGCTCCAAGACAGGAACAGAAAGGAGGTGAGAGGGGAAGAACCCACCCCTATAATTAGCTGTGTAATTAAGCTTCCTCTTGGGCAGGGAGCGCTGGGCCAGTTCTGCCTCCCATGAAGTGCGGTGACACCTCCGTCACCCCTCACTTAAGAGAAACAAGTCGGTGCCCAGAAGGCTTTCTCCAACAGGGGACACGGATACAAAAACAATTCTTGTTGCAGGCTTAGCAAGTGTATTTGGGGTTAAAATGGATGGATTTAGCCACTGATATGGGATAGGGGATTGCCTAGTGATGCATGAGGTCCCAATGGGGAAGAGAGAGAAAGTCTGAAACAAAGCAAAAGTAATTAAATAGAGGCAGAGCAGGCAGCACTTCTGTGCTTGATAATCTATGCAAACTACAAGGGTTCTTGTTCGGACAATCAATAAACCAGCCCGTTTCATTTTATTTTTGTGTGGTTGCATGTACTGGCTATATTGTGGTGGAAACATTGTGAAGAATTGATTCACAGATAGAAATATATGTGGGTTGCTTGTGGTTTATTAAGAAGATCAAGATAACAAGTGCTGCATTATTGATCAAACCCAGAGGGACACTTCCTTTTTTTCTTCTTGTCGATGAAATCCAGTTGTAATTATTTTTTCCTTTTTCTCATTCTTCCTTTCCTCTCACCCCTCCCTAACCCTCTGGAGATGCAGTAATGAAGTAAGTGCAAAAAATGTCAGTCAGGGCTGGCAACGGGCAGGAGAGGGGTAGAAAGGAGACAAGCAGAGAGATTGGGAGGGAAGAAAGCATTTGTCAGCGTGTATGAGAGTGCTTCGCTGCTAATGTTCCTCACTGAAGCTTAACAGGGACAGGAGCTTAACAGGAGCCCAAGCAGCCTTTTTTATTTGCACTTTAGGAATCTTTTACCGTGGATTTAAATCGTTATTTATAGCACAACCAGGCCTGCCCACTGGCTCCTGTGCAGAGCTGGATTTACCAAGGATGGGCATTGCTGTGGGCAAGGGGAGGGGACAGCTGGTGTTTCGGCAGAAGAAAATGGAAAGTCTTCTCCTGGGGCCCTGCAGAGACTGGCCGGTGTGTGCTCACCCCTCCCGTGAGCTGGAGACCAGCAGATCAGAGCAGGCAGACCCTACAGCTTTTCCTTTTCCATCTCTAATTCTTGCACGTAGCTGTGGGTACCTCGGCTGCTCTGCAGTGATGGGCACTCCTCGGGGACAGCGTCCAGCTCAGCCACAGGGCTGCTAAGTGCCAGTTATGCAGATCTGCTGTGAAGAAAACCATCAGGCCTTGGGACAGACCACTTGTTCCTTCTCTTCTGTCTTTGCTCCCCCTTGCCTCCCTCTCCTGGAAGCAGAGGAGAGCCTGCAATTCTGCTGATCTGTCACATACCAGGGACACTATCAGCTGGGCAGCTCACTGCTGCTGTACAGCCCCTGACCACATCAGTGCTGCTTTTCCAGCTCTCATGATGAACCTGGAGCCACAGGTGGCTGGGCACTTCACCGTCACATCCCACCAGGACTGACTGCTATTCCTTCTGCTCCTCTCTTTGTTGCCCAATTTGTACAGGTTCAGCTCTCTCACCGCTTACATCCCACAGCCCCCTAAATTTGATGAGACTTGGCTGGGTGTAACTGGGCTGAGTGCCGTTTGTATGTCCGCACAAGCAGTACATGCAAGATACCAGGGGACCAAAGTCAAGTGTAGCGGTGACAGGAAAAGGCCAGAATTAAATTGGTTTATATGCCTGCCTCGTTCACTTAAGTGTTATGACCATGGTCATGTTTCAAAGCTCCCTGCTAGCACTTTGTGTCCCTGCCAGGAAGGATGAGATGCTCTGACACTCCCAGGGAGAGCATCACCAGCTGGTTTGGGTTTATTTTTAGCTTAGGAGTGATTCTGTTTGTTTGGTTTTTTTTCTTGTTTTCTGAAATACCTGACTCATTTTGGCTGAGCTATTTCAAACCTCTTCAGCCTGATCTGGGCACTCAAGATAGAAAATGTTAGCCTCGCAGAGAATTTGGCATTGTAATGCAAAGCAAACAGGTCTAGCAAGGGGCACTTCTACCGGGGTGGTGGTTCTGCTCCTGGTGATAATGCTTGCAGCCGAAATATGTTTATGTATAGAAGAAAAATAAAGGCAGATGTTGGTCCTTAAAGTCCAGAGTTCCCTTCTAACTTGAGAGCAGACAGCGAAGTAGCCAAATGCTAGAGTAAACCAGTGGCCAGGAGCTCATAACACGACAAAGACAGATGGCACTGCACGTTAACCTTTTTGTTGGGCTCAGCTTTGGCACGAACACCTAAAAGGCTTAGGAGAGGTGTTAAGACCCAGTGGTCACTCGAGGTTTGTCCTACTGACAATGAAGAACAAGGCAAATCCTGGAAGCATTTCAGGCTTCCTCTCCCCAGCACATTTACGCTCCTAATTTAGGTTGCAGTCCCAGGAAGGTAGACTTACTTTTGCCTAAACAAAATGACTACAGCATGTCCTATAGAAGCTCCAGCATCACTAGCAGAGGTGGGAGAGGGCATGAATCAGAGAAGATAAATTTTATATTCAAAGGTAGTCTAGCAAGTTCTTATGGCACTTAATAGCTGGCATACTCCCACTGCAAGGGAAGCAGAAAGCAAATTCAATCATTTCTGTTACAAAAATCCCACCGCTCTTTATTATGTGCACAGATGGTGTCTCAGGAGCTTTGCTGCCAGTGCTCTGCATGCCTAATGCCAGGCAGGGAGCATTGCTTTTCCAGCCCAGGTGACAGTGGGAAAGCTTTTTTTTCATTTGCTCGAAATGTGTGGATTTCCATGCACTCCCATTTATACATTTAATCTAAACCAAGCAAAAAGTCCAAATATTACTGCGGACCATATTTAGTGGAGATGAAAGCAGAGACACAAATGAGAACCGATTATGCACCATGGAGGTGAAAAGCTGTTGCAAACAGAAAAACAAATAGAAGGGTATTGCAGGACAACCAGTACAATGGGAAATGGAGTTGCTTTATCTTAAATCCTTCCACATGTATCCTACCCGTAAGGGTAAAATGTGGAACCAGCTAGACCTCTGGAAATGTTTCTACTCCAGAAATGGAATAATCTCACTTAAATGCCTTCTTGTTTTTGATGGAGGCTTCTTAATGCAGCATTGCCTTTTGCAAGAGCTGCATTTCTGCAGCTATTTATAAATTCCCCTAAACTGGCCTTTTCTAAAAAGCACCATCTCTTTTGAGCTGGTCACTGTGTGCTGTAGTTGTGTGTCATGAGTTTGTGTTACTTCACTGCCAGCTGGGCTTGGGATCTTCTTCTGAGTAAAAGTTAGAGGACTGTAGAAAGGTCAGATCTGCTCAGCCTCTTTTTTTAAGTGCCGTACAAAGACTACCATTTACTTTAAGCAATAAAACACTCTGTAGGTTTATGCATTCCCCCTCCAGCCTGAAGCTCTTCTAGCACTTAACAGCTGTTGTGTTATGATGTACAGCACCACTAGGACACAGCAAATCACTATCCCAGGTTCAGAGGTAGGAGAAAAAGCCACAGAGGACTTGACTGACTTTTGAGAATCATGGATCTTATCTCAAAAATGCTTTGGGCCAGTAGGATCAAACTCCAAGGTCCTCCAGCTGGCAGAATTTGCCATAGCTCCATCTAATTGTGTGCTGGTAGAATAACTACTGCCAGCTGAAAAATGGGATGGGCATGGCTTTTCTTCTTTTTTTTTTTTTTCTTTTCTCCCTTCTCCTCCTCCTCCTTTACCAGAGGAGATAAATACCCTCATGCTGTAGTTGGTGGGCTTTGCCCTTGGCTGTGTAGGTTGTGTGTTGTTGAGTGGAAATATGCTTTAGAGGGGAAGATGAAAACAGTCAAAAATCCAGGCTATATGAGTAGATATTTTGGGTTTTATGCACATGCCTGGAGTATCTTTATATTCAGGAGCTGGACTCGATGATCCTTGTGGGTCTCTTCCAACTTGGGATGTTCTATGATTCTATATTTAATATGTTGGAGGTCATACATTTAATATGTGTGACATCTTACAGGACCGTGGCCCAACTGAGATATACTGACTGCAAATGATTTCAGGTGGAACAGCTTCTGTTGCAGAGCTTTTGACCCTTGGTCAATTGAAAACCAAAGGATGTAGCACAGAGCCTCTGAGCTGCCTTCATCGCCTACAGCTGGGCCAAGGTAAAACTGAGCTCCTTGGGAACTTTAGATAGAGTTTGAAAAACAGACCTTGAGTTTTTGATTCACCAGGACCAGTGCCTCTGCTTCCTTTAGCATGCTCAAGAATTCAGGTTTTTCTCATAAAGCAGGCCTAATGGTCTCCAGGTTGACCAGCCAGAAATGGCAATATTAGAACTTCCTGAGAATTTTGTCCTAGATATTTTACTACCAGCATTTGCTTCCAGATTGCTCTGCTGATCTTAATCAGTTAATCAGTTCTATTAGACAATTGCAGAGCACACTATGGCTCTGCAATCTTTTTGTGTTTACTGCAATGTCATTATGCTCAGTGCTTTATTTTCCTCTTGGTCTTTCTTTTTGTTTTCTGTTGTTTGTGGATTAAAAGGCGTAGGACTTGTTAGCTGTGCTCAGTTTGCCCTGCCCTGTCTTGGAAAACTGAAGTGGATGCTCAGGGAATTGAGGGGCGGTCATTTGCCTTAGCATAATTCTGCTGACTTCTGAAAGAAGTTTAACATTCCTCGCCTTTCACCTTCAATGCCACTAGCAGAGCTGACCTGAGATGCTGGCCCAGAAGAAGTTAATAAGATAGCTTGCACCATGAAGCTAAAGGAGTCGATAGTAATGAATATTTAAGTGGTGGAATTTTCCACTGCCATCACTGAACTTTTTTTCTACTAATTACTGCCATTAATAAAGTCCTGCCAACACCTGACTAATGAGGACTCAGCACCAACTTTACTTAATCTATGGCCTTTTGTCTTCTTGGTTGTGCAATGCGTGTGACAATTGCCAGGTTGCTGAGATAGCTTAAGGAGAGTTTGGGGATGGAGGTTTTTAGAGAGTTTAATAGAAAGCAGAAGCTGTCTTGCAAGAAGTCTATGTTGATGAAAATTAAACTTAAATTAAAGCTTTCTAGAGTTCAAGTAAATGCTAGCTCTTCTTGTCTCCTGTCAGATGTTCAGAGAGATGGCTGATGTTTTCTGCTTTCTAGGATGACTCTTGATGTCTGAAAGAGGAAGAATTTCCTGAGTTTGCTCTCTGCTCCCGTCCTCTCCCTGCAGACACCTGTGAATATCTGCTCCAGGGAGAAAAGAGGTGAGGACACGCATGCAAGGTTGGTGGCTCTCTACTGTATGGTAGCAAATGGTGAGGAGATGGAGCTCTGCTTTCTGCTGTCAGAAATCAGAATGGAGTCTTGAATTCTTTCGTTTCAGTTTGATTTACTGTACGTGCCAGTTAAAGAAACGAAGTGCTCCCAGGAAGAAACAATTCTCCATTTGCTTAATTCAGAGCTCTAGGTTGAAGCTCTTATTTCATTTCCAACCCAACTAACTCTTTTTTTTTTTTTTTTAAGAGTGTTTAGGCAGAGGTGGAGTTCCTATAGTGCATGCAAGATCTTCCCCTGCCCCTAAAGATGCCTTACCACAAAAGTTGGTTTGTTGTGTAAAATTAGCATAGCTGCAGTTTATTGGTGAATCTTTTCAAAGAGGCAGTTCGTAGCTGTAGGATCATGATTTTTCTCATGCTGTTAGCTGGTACGTAACACACTACATGCAGTCAAATGCCTGGTATGTGATCCTCATAGGGAGGATGCTCTGTTTTGAAGGATGTGGCAGCAACCTGGTGGGAGTGCCTTCCATCTGAATTTTGGATGGCTTTAGGGGAGGCTGTGAAGAGCAAGCTGAGAGATGGAAGTCAAATCCTTCACTCAGGAGCAGGTCTGAATCGTCTGAGTATGTGGAATCACTGCCACCTTTGAGAAAAGCTGGGGGTGTAATTGCAGAACTGAAAAGCCAGCCTGACTTCACGAGATGGGGTTTGGGACTGTGAATTGCAGTCGACACCAAGCTCTGACTCCTATCATTTTAGAGTTGTTTCATGTTTAAACACCGCAATTGCTGTTAAATGTGAGTTCTCTGAGCTTTAATAAAAATAGCATCACATTAACCTAACGAGTTTTTACAGACGAGATTGATAACATTTATTAAAGGGCTTATATAATGCATTTGTCTGCAATAAAGGATGATAGGACTCTATGACCTGAGAGGTCTTTCTACTCCCAGTGTTTCTCTTGCAGGTGGACCAGCCACGAGAGGGCAACAAAGGCTTGTGGGCTGTAAACAGGCTGTAATTAAAAATAAATTAACATATAACAAACCTGTCAGCTCAGGAAAAAATATTGCTACTGTCCACTGGAAGCTGGCGTGACAGCCTCCCTTATCAGCACCTCTTCACAGAGGTGGTGCCTTTGGAGAACGAGGCTGGGTGCTGTCTGGAACTAAGAAGGAAATGGGCATCAGTCATCCTTTTCGTTGCAATAATTACCACTGGGAGCTTTGGAGAGAAATGCGGTCCCTGAAGTTGTCTTCTCCTTTTCAGGGGGTGACCAGAGTAGTGTATCCCAGCTTGTGAGTCATTGCCCTTAGAAAGCAGGGGGGCTAGAGAGTGGAGAGCCATGAAGTGTTTGTGATGATTTCCAGCCTTGTTTTCTCTTTAGTAATAATAATCAAAAGTCAAAAGACGCTTGTAATTGAAAAGAGCCTGACGGTGATGGGAGATTTCGCTGGATGCAGTGGAGCACAGGTCAGTGGTAGCAGTGCGGTTGTGGCTGGACCCTGTAGTATTGCCTCTATAGCAATCATGTAAGGTCTCCCTTCACAAATGCATTGGATGTTTTTGCATCTCTGGAGTCCTTGGAGGTAGCAGTTAAAACAGCTTTCTGCAACTGTTGGTGCTACAATTTCTTTAATCTCTGGATTCGTCTCTTCAGGTTAACATCCATGTAACTTTTGGGTTTTCTTCCCTGGATTCAGGAGCCCCATATAATTTCAGGAATTCCCTCCTATACTTGCCAGCGATTTGTGTGGGCTGCTGTGATATTGCAGTTGTTCCAAATCCCCATACGGGCTGCAGTTGCCAGAGATGTTACCCTGAGGTGCTGAAGGATTTTATGGGGTTTAATCCTATGCATCCTGTTGCCTAGCCTAAGCGCTGGAGAAGTGGTCAAAACTTGCCTCTGCTGTGCTAAAATACTCATTGCTAAGGCATGCACTGCTACTGAGAGTTTGTGGCTTGCATCTTGCATTTTTCTCTGGTGTGTTTTGTTGTTGTTTGCTTGGGTTCCCCCCCTCTCCCCCCCCTTTCTTTTTTCCATTTTTCATGGAGCTCAAATGATTATCTCCCTTTGAATTTCATCAGCAGTTAATGTACAAGGGTTGCCCCACAGTCTAACCACCTAACAGCTCCTTGCTCGTTGGTAGCTAGAGTAGTGGCATGAGGCAGGTCAGAGGGTTCCTTAATGGACTTAAAATCCTTTTTTGACAGAACTGAATAAAATGTACGTTAACATAAAATCACTGGAACAGCCCCATAAGGGCTGTGGTAGAATCCCCATCACTGAAAGCTTTCAAGATGCAATGGGACAGAGCTGTGGAGAATCTCGTCTAGGCTTCTTTTTCCCACAAAAGATTGGACTTGATGATCTTTTGAGGTCCTTCCAACCTGGGCTGTCCTGTGGGAGAAAGGGGGAAGATTGTAGTGAAAGGGAGGACAAAGAAAGGGTGCAGAGGGGGAAAGGTGGGGACTGTTGCTTGGGAAAACGGGGAAAGTAGCTGGAAAAGAGGTGGCGGAAAGTTTATGCATCACGTGGTGGACACTTTTCTGTCCTTGGTGGTCCAATGATGAGCAAAGTATCTGTAAATATTTAATATGGAGGGTCCGGGGGGGAAATTTTCTGCAGCCTGTTTGTCTGGGGCAGTATTTGACGCTCTCCTAACGCGGTATGAATGCAGACAGCGTACTGTCAGTCAGCTACCCGCGGCCAGCAGGGAAAGGACGTGACGAGGATTGTAACTGCAAAAGCTAAAGATGAAAAACTACTACTTCCACAGACTTGGAAATAAAAGCTTCATGTGGCGTTTTTTATTTCCTTGTGCTGTGTCTTTGTTTTTAGAGGGAGAGAGAAGAACAAGGTTATTTGTGGAGGTGTTAAGTTAAGCAACTGAAAAATCTCTGACTTGGAGTTGCTGCTAGTTTCTTCTCATTTTGTTTTTTTGACCCTGACACATTCCTCTCCAGCATCTTCATAGGCTAAGGAATAAAACATGACATAACTAAGATGTACAGTGTGCTTTTTGGCTAAACCGCGGGGCTGGCAAAACATTACCGTCATTTTTCTGGCTTTTATTTGAAATCATAAAGAGTTAAGCGCATCAGTTTGCTGTGGTTATTTTTTCCTTCCTTTCCCTGAATAAAAAATGAAGGAAGAGCTTGGCAGTTAATTTAATAGTTTGTTGGGAAAATATACTGATCTATGACATCATTAATTGAAATGAAGGGCAGAGAACACTCAGAGCTGCAGGAAAAAAATATAAAGGAATGTTTGGCAAATGACATAAAATAAAAAATGAGATCTTGGGGCTCAAAGTTACTACTAAGATAGTTTCCCAAGACTGTTCAGTGCTGAATGTGAAGGGGCAGGAAGCAGAACAACAGGAAGGGCTTTGGTAGAGGTTCTGATTTTGAGGTTTATTTTTTTTTCCACAGAATATCACAAATTAATAGATATTTGTCAGTTAATATTCACAGAACCCTTTCAAAGTAGCAGCCTTTCCCTGTTTTAAGGATTACGCAGTAGTTGCTGAGCCAGTTCCAAATGCAAGCATTTATTAAGGTAGACACTAAATCCATATGTAGATACTCAATATCTATTTTCAGTATTTTACCTTCGAAGAATGACTGCAAATAAATGATAAAAGGTATCTGCAGGGGGCTGGGATGGTTCTTTGAGCATAGCTTTAGACATGTCTGAGGACCTCAGGTGCAAGATAGACCATGATGGGCTCATTTATTATAAATCACATCTGACTAATAGTACTGTAAATCCAAAGTGCTGCTGTTAAAGCTGGCTTATTCATCTTCACTTCTTTTGGTTATTCTTAATGGTGCTATAGGACTAAACAGAGAGTTCTGTGGTTTCACAGTACCTGCAGCCATGTAACAGTTCTTGTTTTTCCATTAAACGTCGTGGAAGAAGGTAGCATCTACCCTTAAGACTTGATGTCATTTTCGTGAGTGGTATCTGAGCTCAGGGAGAGAGGGAGGAATATTCACGTGGTGTGAAGGTGAAACACGTCCCCATGGGCCAGCAGCCCGGAGCATTTGTTGGAGGTTTAACATCGCTGCCTGCGAGCTGAGTGCTGCGACCAGAGGGGCTGCTTGGGGGAACCAGGTTCCGCGATCGTGTTCCCAACTCTTCTGACTTTGAGGGCTTTATTGTCCCACTTCGGCGATTACTGGCGATGCTAGATGTCTCAATTTGTTTTGATAAGTACTGTGCCTCATACTTCAGTGGCACTTCTTGTCTAAAGGCACCTGTACCTGGGCAGTAGCACATGAACGGCTCTCGTGTGCAGCCTGTGCCTTGCAGACAGGGTTAATGCCTACCAAGAGTAGATGGAGACAGATGTCTAGGAAACATAATTGTACACCTGTGTATCTTTTTCAGAAGATACTCTCCTTTGAAATTTAAAACTTTAAGGGGTAGGATGTTAGCACAGAAATTAATTTTTAGACATCAGTGCTATCTGGTTAGAGTAATTGCTTATTATCTACTTCCCTGGGGTTTTAAGCTCTTGGAAATGACTATTTGCATCTCTGTGCGTGCTTAAAGGAAGGAGAAAATTGCACTCTATCATTTCAAGGCTCTATTCTGGCTCTCTGATATGCTAGGAGGAAAAAAGAATTTAGAAAAATCTTTCTCCTGACCCATCTGTTCCAAGGAGTAGCAGAGTCTGACAAATTTCTTTGACTGGTGGGGATGGTAGCTAGTGGACTATGAGATTTGCCATTATACCTGGCCTATCTTGGCTAAGCCCTGCTGGCAGCCCAAAATGATCCCCATGAGCCCTACTAATACGTTTAATACGTTAAAAGTTTTTTTTTTTTTTTTTATATAAAAGGCAGATCAAATCATCGTGCAGGTACTGTGGAAACTTGTCTCATCAGAAACCCAAGACAGGCAGAGAAATCTAAATTAGGAGCAAGCATTAGGCCTCTGGATAGGAAGGTGATGGTTCTCCTTGTGTCATCAGCAACTCAAATTTGCAGCGGGTAGTTGGAAGAGAGTATGAGATCCTGTTTGTGTATATCCCAGCCCTGGTGTCAACCGGGCTTTCAAGCCTTATGCCCAACAGGTGGGTGGCTTCTGGTGGCTGTGTGGGAGCTGGGTTACAAAAAGAAGATGGCTCAGACCATTACCACCAGGCGCTCTCAATGGAAGAAAGTGGAGGATAAGGGTTAGTCTCAAGAATTGTTTGCTGAGAGTGCTGATAGAGACCAGAAGCAGGGTCAGGACCCGAGGTGCCATCCAAATGGATAAGTCAGAGAGATAAAAGTGTCAGCTGGGGAACCTGAGCACACAGAGGGAGAAACCGCCCCCAGATCACACGTGGAGTCTGCGATGTAGGGAAGGGATCAGGATCTGCATCAGGATCCACCAGCTATCCAAGGCAAGCCATGCCCCGGGCTCACCATGCTTACTGCAGGGCGTGCATCCTGGGACGTGAGGTTGGGAGTGATGTGGGACACAAACCCTGTTGTTTCCTCCTGTGTTGCACTTTCAAGGTCGGAATCCAGTATCGTTTGTGGTCTCTGATTTTTAATGTTGTTTAAGCAATGATTAAGCACGGTGCAGGTTTGTGGGCTGGAGCCCCACTGGAGTGTGGGTAATAGAGAAGTTTTTGTCTTTCTTTTTGTCTATTTATTTGTTTCTCAGTCTAGAGTAAACACTGCTATAAAATATGCTGATGTAAAACAACTGCAAATTGAGGCATTATTTCATGGTATTTGTACCACAATTTTATTGCATTCATAGTTATTTACAGTATGTAAATAAGCTTCGCAGTGTAGAAAAATGTTCTGCTATAACTCAGTCGGTTGAGCATTTTTAAAAAAAAGAGGGGGGGGGGAATCAACCCAAACCCTTAGATGCAAGTAGCAAAACAAGATTATGGACAATATTATGGATGTCTTTTTTGTTACGGGATTAGGTCTGTTTGAAAATAGTACCCATTTCCTGAAACGCTGAAATTTGTGTACTTCAACTACCTGCATTGTGTTATAAATCCATAATGACTATTTTCCATCAAATATTGTGTTACAATTTGAATTATTAAATGCTAAATGGCTGCGTATAGATTGCAAAGCAATGAGAATTTCCTTCCAGTTGAAAGAGAGACCTAGTGTGGGTAAGAATATAGCTTTTGATGAGCATTGCAGCATCTGTAGACTCAAGCAATTATATGCAGATGGTGCACAGGCAGTACAAAGATAAATGCAAGGTCCTTTTAAATCCTGCTTGCAGTATTCCCTACATGAATATGGACTGCGGTGTGATTGTCTGGCTTTCTTAAGGCTTAATTTTCATCCCACTGAATGTAATGGCAAAACATCTATTAATTTCAGTGGCAGCAGGGCAGGGTACTTTGGCTCTAGCAGTCTAAAAAAATTGTGGGGAGAGAGGTAGCAAACTACTTTGGCAGAAGAATATTGCTTGGGTGGCTGTAGTTTGAAGAGACTGTTCAAACAGGGAAGAGGCTTCTGTGTTAGCCCTTGTGCTTTGTATTAGCAAGTTGGGCGTATTTCCAGGACCATGATCTAGGCTACTGTTAAGCTTTTCTTTTTCTCTGCAGAAATCATGATGTTTCACAAATATAGCATGAAAAGAAGCCATTGTAATGCAGCAGAAATGAGAGATCCATTCTGGCTGACCCGACTAAGGGAGAGTTTTGAAAACTAGGTGAAGTTTGTTTGATGAATCCAGTGCATCTACTGCCAATAATGGACCAGGGACCTCCAGGAGGTCTGTCCTGCACAGCCATATGTGTTTGGGGGAGCAAGTGGCCAACCTGGAAAGGGATGAATGGTGTGTCCTGCAGCTCCATGTGTGTTCTGAGGTTGCAGGAGGGTGAAACAGCTGCTGTATGGGATCTGTGGGCAGTCATAAGAGTGTGTTTAAGGAAAGCAAAGTAGCACGCCAGGCTGTCGTGGGAGATGCTAGATATCCTTCTGGGGTATCCTCCAGCCACTGCGTGTTTCGTGTGCTCTGCAGGGGTACAGGCAGGATGTGGCTGCTGTTAAACATGAGCACAACACCATCCTGCATGAACTTTCAGCTTCCCTGCAAAATATTTAGAAAACCAAACAAATCCCTTTTGTCAAATTTAATAAGTAGCCACGGTATGGAGATGGCTCTTTTTGCCACCTCTCCTTTCCATTTCTCTCTGCCTTGCCTGCAGAGCTGACCCAGCATGCCAGGAGTGTGCTGGAAGCTGTGCTGTCTTGGAGGGACTTTGAGCCGATAAATCTCCTTTTTGACCAGCAGCTTTCTCACTGCTTTGCCCACCAGCTGGATGAGCGCACCTGAGCGCAGCGTGCTGTCATGCTGGTGGTTCTGGCTGGGAGTTTGGCACCTGAAGGTCATTCTCTTGGAAACGGAAAACCTTGAGGGCCTGAAAGGTAGCAAGAGCAAATGTGCTTAAAATTCAGCAGGGAGAGCAGGTGGAGATGGCTCTAGGGTCCCCAAGGGCTGGGAGGGTCTGCCCTGTTGTTCTTGTTTTAGTCCTTGCTATCCTTCTCCCCTAGCTTCTGCTTTCAAGCCCTTTGTGAAGTGCACAAGATGCTCCAGTGGCTGTGCCGTGCCCTAGGACAGTGCCAAATGTCTTACACCAACTCTGCTTCTGAACTTGGCTTCTAATGCGTGGAGGTGGGTGACCTGTGATTCATGCTGATGTCTTGAAAGCAAATATATATATATTTTTAATGAAATCCGTCTGGGTAAAAAATATGGAAACTAAAGAGCCTAGCCCTGAAACCAGCTTCCTAGCCCCTCGTTAGACTTGTCACCGCAGCAATGCAGAGAAGAGTTTGAAGTGGTTTGGAGGCAGCCTTTGAAGCGCAGAAGGAAGCAAAGCCATTCCTTCGTTAATATTTTTTCATGTGGCACCTAAATGGCCAGCTGCAGGGCTACGTTTCCTTTCACCCTCAACTGCTTTCTTCAAATGCCTTATTTTCTTCCTTTCCCTGGTTCCCAAGAGTCAGGGAATGCACCCTCATTCCAAACCCAGTGTGCTGGGCTCTTAATTGGTACCAGAAAATAAAAAAGCAGAGTAAGACGAGCTCTGTCCAGGGTGTTTCTCTTTGTGTTTTCAGTGGTTGTCATGATCAGACCCCCAGTAATGTTCAGTAATGAATCAGAACCTTGCAGACGTGAAATAAATTAGACTTGTGAAAAGAACTTTGCCATAGAAGCAACATAAACTTTGCTATATTACCCTGAGGTGCCCGGTAATTGCTGTTGATTGTGGGGGGAAAGTCATCCAGAGGAGAAATGCAATTTGTTGCTGTGGCTACTAGCTCCCAGATTTATTATCTCTCCTCTTTCTCCCTGAGTGTTGTAAAATACACCACAAATTCAGCAGCTTCAATGGATTCTTTTTCTTTAGTGGCTGTTTTTTGTGTGTGTATTTTAGAGTAAATTCTGTGTGCAGATCCACGGCACTGGTGAGCGCAGCATCACTGTGGGCTTGTGCTGTCATCGCTCAGTGCTTGGTGCTGGCATCTGGCAAATGAAAAGGGACTTTGGTCCTTGTCCCAACATTGGTGCCAGCGCTGGTGTAGCCAGGGGCTGGCGAAGCAAGTGTCCCTGGAAGCCAGCCCTGTGCCGACCTCTTCCCTCCTGGGAGAAAAGCACTGATGCTGCCTTGTGTCCCCTTCCCAGTGCTGAGGCTGCCAGGGGTGGGTGGGTGCTGAGGAGCAGGCTGGGTGCCCTGGCTGGGTTTAGGTCCATCTCTGCTATGCCTCCTGCACCTCTCAGTTTCCCTCCCAAAAGGCTTCTGGATGATCTCCTTGACCTGCTTTCTGGCTGGCTGGGGAATACCTCCTGTGACTCTTCATCGCCAGGGAGAGAAAGGGATAGGAGCAGACGTAGGAGTCGTTTCCAGCAGTCTCCTGCAGGCAGAAGGGGAGCGTTCCTGGTTGGTGGGACTGAAGCAGCCATTCCTCTCTTCCTACCAGTGGCTCCTCTCATCTTCCTAATGTCACGTTACATTTTCTGGAGCGAGAACCACTGTACACAGTGGCATCCCACACCGGTGAAAGGGACCCACTGCAGCCTAGGCTTTGCCACTCAAACACTAAGTTTGGTCATAGCAAGAGAGAATTTTCAAATTTTCAGAAAAAGGTGATTATTTCATTTTGCATACTTTTTATACTTTGTGTGTGTATATGAATATATTTCAAAAATAAATTACACGTGCTCTATATTTTAGGCATATAAAACTGGGAAGGCAGCATGAGACAGGGAATGTTCTTCCAGTGTGGGACAGCAGCATGTAGCACCAAGGAGACAAGGGGAGCCATTCCTTGCAGGATTTCCTTGCCAGGGAAGTCCCAGGGCTGCTTCTCCTGTTCCTCACTGGGATTTCTGGGTGCTCCTTGGTGAGCCCTTTCAGCCCCTGTAAGGCTGAGGAGGGTGACAGCACTGTTCCTTCGTGTGCCGCGAGGTGGCCAGGTGTTACTGTGATGGAGTTAAAGGTGACAGATGGGCCATTATGGATGTTATTGCTTTTCTTTAATCTCATAAAATCATCTCTGGTGTCAGAAGATGACAGCAGTGTATTTCTCCTCTTCCTTCATCTGGATCTGCTTTCCACTGTTATGATTTTGCTTTTCATGGGGTGAATCTGAACACGTCCCAAAGATATGGCCCACAGGATGGAGTCTTGTAGAAAACACGGCACAGAAGCTGTCATACCAGGAATGAGAGCTAATGCATCAAGAGAGCATACTGTTTTCTTCAGAGTCCAATTTGTAGCACAGCAAACAGGGAGAAGATGCTGTAGGCTCTTGCATGGTCTGGGAGTTGGGAAGTCTTAGAGATCTCCTTGCCAGGAGCCTGGGAAACTGGCTCTTGATGCAGGAGCCCCCTTGGGTCTGAGACTTCTAAGAGATTCTCACTGCTTTAGTAGTTAAACTCCCAAGTATAATATCTTGACTAAACTTCCTGAATTATAGTTTTATTAAATGTAATTTCTTTATTTCCCACCCTTCATTATGGAAGAGAGTTTTTGGTTAGGTTGCCTTTGGAAGAGAAATCCAGTAGGCTGCAGGGAACAGCAAAAATGCTTCTCATGGCAGCTGCATAACTTGGCTGGAGATATGGGAAACAAATCTTTCCTGGATAATGCACCTAACTTTCCCTTTATTGCATGTGAGCACTGGGTTCTTGTCAAAACATCCTTCATCTTCATCTGTCAAAGGCAGAGGCTAAAATCCCCCTGCTTGCCACTGTCTCATGCTGTTTGCCTGTTGTTTCTTTATGGTTTCTTACTGTTTCCTGCCTTGTGGATCCCAGCCTGAGTATACATCTGTTTTCAGGCAAGTCACGTTTGTTGTATCGTATCAGCCACTCTGTGACCTCTGTCTCCCAGCCTAATGCTTTCATCCTCAGTCCTGTTGCTTTGTGCAGCTCCCGGTCAGGTCAAGATGTGCCATTTCCAGCACTGCAAACAATGAAGCTTTTGTCTTTTTGCAGCCCGCTCAGCACTGCGGCTGCGTGCTCCTCCTGGAGAGCCAGGCTTTTGTTATTTCACTAACCATGGGGCTGGGTTTTTCCAAATGATTCAGATTTTGAACCGGTCAGGCAGCAAGAGAAATGCCAGTTTGTTGAATGTGCTTCACCTGTTAACTCCCTACGACAAACTTTATAGACTGGTTTCCAAACACCGGGAGCACAAGGGAAGTTTAAATGTGTAGATTTTTTTATATACATGAAATACGATGGTGATTTGCTCTGGTATCTTCATGGCAGCATGAACTTTTCTGCAAAAAACATCATACGATGGGTGAGCAATTGGCTAACGGGCAGGGCCCAAAGGGTTATGGTAAATGGGGCTGCGTCAGGCTGGCGGGCGGTCACCAGTGGGGTCCCTCAAGGCTCCATTTTAGGGCCGGTACTTTTCAATATTTTTATAAACGATCTGGATGTAGGAATAGAAGGTATTTTGAGCAAGTTTGCTGATGACACCAAACTTGGAGGAGTTGTGGACTCGAATGAGGGTGGAAAGGCCTTGCAGAGGGATCTGGATAGGTTGGAGAGCTGGGCGATCACCAACCGCATGAAGTTCAATAAGAGCAAGTACCGGGTCCTGCACCTGGGACGGGGAAACCCTGGCTGCACGTACAGACTGGGCGATGAGACGCTAGAGAGCAGCCTAGAAGAGAGGGATCTGGGGGTCGTGGTAGACATCAAGTTGAATATGAGCCAGCAGCGTGCCCTGGCAGCCAGGAGGGCCAACCGTGTCCTGGGGTGCATCAAGCACGGCATCGCTAGTAGGTCAAGGGAGGTGATTGTCCCGCTCTACTCTGCGCTGGTGCGGCCTCACCTTGAGTACTGTGTGCAGTTCTGGGCACCACAGTATAAAAAGGACATGAAACTGTTGGAGAGTGTCCAGAGGAGGGCTACGAAGATGGTGAAAGGCCTGGAGGGGAAGACGTACGAGGAACGGCTGAGGTCACTGGGCCTGTTCAGCCTGGAGAAGAGGAGGCTGAGGGGAGACCTCATCACAGTCTACAACTTCCTCGTAAGGGGGTGTCGAGAGGCAGGAGACCTTTTCTCCATTAACACCAGTGACAGGACCCGCGGGAACGGGGTTAAGCTGAGGCCGGGGAAATTTAGGCTCGACATCAGGAGGGGGTTCTTCACAGAGAGGGTGGTTGCACACTGGAACAGGCTCCCCAGGGAAGTGGTCACTGCACCGAGCCTGTCTGAATTTAAGAAGAGATTGGACTGTGCACTTAGTCACATGGTCTGAACTTTTGGGTAGACCTGTGCGGTATCAAGAGTTGGACTTGATGATCCTTAAGGGTCCCTTCCAACTCAGGATATTCTATGATTCTATGAAATGCATTATAGCCACTGAGTGCTGTATACTTGCGGAAACATGAGTGTTGATATGAGGCAGGGAATGGCTCTGCCACCCACAGCCAACATGGCATGTTGACTCATGCATGGGAAGTTCACGTGAGCCAGAAAAATGGTCATCATCATGGTTCACTAATTATCCCAATTACTGGGAAGCTTCCTGATTCAGCGCCAGCTTTTCAGCTTGCTCCCTGATCCCTGTTTAATGATGGTGTGCTCCCGTAGTTAATTTTATATTTATGGCCCCTGCCATCATATTCCTTGGGTCTGTTAAATTTTACGTACTCTCAAACTGTTGGGTTCATGGTGGCCTGCGTGTTACTCTCGTGGTTGTGTACAACTGTATAGTTGGGTACTGAAACTGGAACCATCCAAGGATGCTAGGTTCTTACAGAAAAAGATCATGAAACGTAAAACTCTTGGTATAAAAACTTGAAAGTTGGCAAACATGGGAGGTGTCTTAGGACTTCCCCCCCTCTCAAGAATTAGTGTCTAGTTCTGGTTTAGGAAAATGCTCTTAAAGGTTACGTAAAAATCTTTTTCAACCACTTAAAATAGGCATTATTTTTTGTAGGAACTCAGTGTAAAAATCTGTGCATTTTGTCAGCAACCTGGGATCTTTTAGATTCTTGTTTGGCTCATAGTTTTTGTCAGATACTAAGTTTAGCTTTTTAAAACAGTGATGACATGCTATAATTTATGTATGGTCATGATCAAATACTATTTAAGCTGCAGTGGTTGTAAATTCTTATTTAATGTATATAAAAACAATGGCTTTTGTCTCGGGTCTTGATAGGTTCATAGGAAGAATTGCTGTTATAATTAAAATGAAGGCATTTTTTTCTATTCCAAATGAAGTTATTAGTTCAGTAATAGGTTTTTAGGAGAAGCAGAGATTACTGTTATAAGCTGGACTAATATCTTGTATAACAGAAGTCATAGGATTTCACTCGGTGTTATATCTATCCCAATAACTTCTGGTTGACCTGGAATGAAAATGTGTGTATGTCTATATAAAATTCAATCTTCTTTGAAAGATATGAAGTGATGGAAAACCTACCACATCCCTCAGCAATCTGTTCCAATTTGTAAAAATAAGTTCTCCTAACTCTTCTTCCAACCTTCATTCAGATAAGGTTGGAGCCATTTAAACTGCCTGACTCATCACTCCTTTGCCTGAAAGTGTTTTGTAGTTGCCAGCACTTCCAGCTGCTGTTCAGGTCGCTCTTATACTTAATTTCAAGTGTTCTCTGGAACGTCTCATTCTCTGTACAGCCTCTGGGGTTTTGTCATATTTGAAAAAATCAAAGAGTATTCGATTGGATTCACTAACAAAGAAAACCTCATACAAGAAAACAGAGGACATCTCAGCAACTATCTGAAGGTAGAAAAACGCCAACTAACCCTGAACACTGCCGGTGAGACGAGTAGCAGAAGTGCTGCTCGTGACTGTGATTTTCCAACTGTAAGTAAGAGTTGCTTTTGGAGGCCATGCCTGATTAATCCCAGCATCTCGAGCTGTGCCTCGGTGCCTCCATCGGGGAGGCTGCCCTGGTTCCTGGCTGCTTGCAGGCTGCTGTCTGCACCGCGGTGTTCCCCGGAGTCAGGAGGGGAAACTGTTGGCATTGGTATTACTGAAGTTGCACTGCACTGCGCTTCACACAGCTCCTGAGGCTGACCCCACCAACATCAGCATCTCGCCTTCAACTGCCACGGTGCCGGCATGCCTGCTCTCAGTTTGCCCTGCTACCCCTCGAAAGCAGAGCTAGGTCACTTCATTTTATTGCACTCAACATTTTGCTCTGCACTTTTCACTTCCTTCTGATTCTCTCCACTTTTCATCTTTGCTTTGCTTCCAGGCCCTCCCCCTCTAGCCCTACACTTCTACTTATCCCTTATCCTCGTGCTCATGCTAGCTGTCCTTTGCCTTATTTTTCTCATAGTTCAATGTTTCCTTGTACATCTGTATCAGGTGATCTGTGCCTGCCTTATGCCTCCAGGCACTTCCATCAGCGCAGTTTCTGAAAATTTTGTTGATGCTTCGATTGAGTTACCCAGCTGATGTGGGAGCTCGCTACATGAATTTCTTGTGTCTTTTCTTGGCTGGTCGCATTTTTTTTGCTAAGCGTGTAGGGAAAACAAAAAAATTGTTACATGGCACAGGTGTCAGTTTGTTTAGTTGTCTTCTACCTGGCTTTACCAATCTCTGTGTTGGCCGATGACCATGATAACAACATCTGCCTGATTCTAAAGCTGAGCATGTTATGATCTGAAAACCTGGGTATATGGCTTAACAAAATTTTAAAATGCTATTTTGTGTGTTTGAAGCAAAGTGTTTTTTTCCTCGAGCACTACAATTCTAGAACTAGAGAAACCCATCAATAAACTATTTAAACCCATAAATTATGTTGCTACCGAAATTGGTAGCCACTGCTGCTGCGTCCACATGAATTGCAGAGCAAGGATGCTTGCGTTAGTTGACGCAAGACCTGCCCAATACCACATCTGCCAAAATTCAAACAACGCTCTTATTTAACAATATGGAACTGTCAAGGGATGTGCTGATGGAGCTTGCAGGCTCTGCATAATGTGACCCTGGAGTCTGATGGGCTCCCAAAGAGCCAGACTTGCTGTAGAGGCTCGGTGGCCCTCCAGGGATGATCGCCGCGAGGAGCGCTGCCTGCAGCCACAGCGTGGTGATGCCTGCAAGATCCCCGTGGTTGCAAGGCTAAATGCAGTTCTGGAGAGGAGGCGAGTGCTGGTGTTTGGCCGTCACCACTGAAGCTGATGGCATCCCTTGAGCTTCAGTATTTAAACGGCTGCTGAAGTATTTTATTGTACTTCTCTGCATCTCTCAGTAAAATAGAGCTGAGACTCAGACTCCCTTGAAGATCCCAGCCTTTGGCTATGCAGTCCTGAAGCGCTCTCCTGTTGATGGAAGTCAACAACAATAATGTTAGAGAATTCAGTGGAGATGCAGCTGCTGAAAATAAGCAGGGGAAGTCAGCACGGGATAAAGATTTAAGGAGGACTTGCTCATTTCAAGTGATAGACTGCTGCATCTCTGGGATTGTGCCATCCCAAGGTACAGTAAAGACTGACTCTGCAGAAGCAGCCATGATGGATGATAATGAATGCTTCTTTGCATAAGGTTTTCATTTTCTAGAGCGAAACATTTATTATTGTGAGTGATAGTGTGGCCTTTGATTTTTCACCTGTTATTTGCTAATCCACTGACAGATCTTAACGCTTCAATTCCTAGCTGTTCTTAATTATCTAAAAGTTCCTCTTCAAAGATGACTGGCATTTGGACAGGTTGGACATCCTGGCCCACCAGATGTGCTGGAAATCTGTTTCAAAGGGAAAAGCAGAAGAAAAGCAGGGAAGGCAGCTTTCAGGTGATGTGGAGTCACTTCCTTTGGACCTTGATGCCAACGTCACCTTTGCCTTTGTTGTTGCAGTCCCCTGGGGCTTGCTGGTGCTGCTGAGATCAGCACGATTCCTGCAAGACCACAGTTAAGCCAGGGCAGGTTCTTGGGCACTTGAGTGGAGGAACTTGGTTCTGGTCTTTGTCTAAAACCCATCTTTTTCAAAGAGACTTTGGTGGCAGCTCCAAAGCTATGGTGTTGCCATCTCAGGAAAGGAAGGGGGGAAATAACCCCCCACTGAATCATAATCTTTAAATCACAAGATTTGGAAAACAAACAAAATATGATGAATTTTTATTCTGTCATTTGGCTTTTAATCTTCTTACTCTTGTGTGAGATTATTCTTCCATCTGAAATTAACCTTAACTGCACGTTCCTCTGACGGAGATAAGGATAATCCTTTCTGAGGGGAGTTACTGCACATTAATTGCCTGTCTTCACTCTTTTCCTTCATTTTTTTTTTCTCCATGTTCACCTATCTTTTTTGTGGTGCAGAGACCTGCACAGGAGCTACAAAATGTGTCTGCAGAAAATTACCAAAAAAAAAATAGTATAACTACTTCCCACATATTTTCTGATTATTATTCAATAAAAAATTATCTCAGTGGCAAAGAACTTATACATAAGAGTATAAGAGTGTAATTGTATCATCAACCACTTTCTAATTGCTAGAAAAAAAAAATAGCCAAAACAGAGCTTTCTGCAACTTAGTGCTATAATTAGATTTAGAATTTTCAATATATTTTATGAAATGTTTCTCACATTCAAAGCACTTAAAATAATTTAAAATCATTTTCATTTCTTCATATGATTTCTATCAACTGCATGATGATAAATTATTCAGTAATTACAATAAACATAAGCTTAATGTGTATATATATATATATCATTGTAATTAACTGTCCATATAAGTAGAAGTAGCATATTTTTGTTTTATTTCTCTTTTGATTTTGTGGCTCTAAGAGTTGCTCTTTGCTTCAGACCCAACATCTGTCCTGTAGCTTAGCCCCATCAGTAGGCAGTGCTTGATTTTTGTGCTCTTAGTTAACTCTGGGAAGACTTTATTCTGTGGTTGTGGAAGCAGCTTGGCTCCTTCACCTAGAATCATAGAACCACTAAGGTTGGAAAAGACCTTCAAGATCATCTGGTCCAACCATCAAAAAAAGAAAGTGAGGTAGTCACTTTGTCGATCTGTTAGACAGTCTTGTTTTCTATTTTGCAATTATGGAAGAAAATCATATCCATAATGTTTGGGATATTTTATGTATTTTCCCTGGAGCGGGTATACTCCTTCCTCCCCCTTCTAACATCTCATGTCTCTCTTTAGGAACCATGATGCTGGTACGCTCTTTGGTTAGCCTTTAATCTTCCATTTTAACTGGGAGGAACAGTACTTGGACGGTGGCAAGGCTACCCAACCATGCTCTGTTCTTGCTGCCGGCAAATGTCAGCTGTCCTCTGCTTGAGCAAAATGCCCCAGGAGCTTCGTGGTGCTTTTGGGAAGCCTTAGCCCAAAGTCTTTGGTGGCGGTGGTAGTGGGACAGCACAAGTCCAGGGAGCAAAGTGAAGGAATAGAGATGGATCAGAAAAACAACTGCAATGTTAAACCCATCTAAAGCTGACAGATTTTTTATTTTTATTTTTAATTTCATGGGAAGGGGAAGGAGAGGGGGCTCCTGATACTTTTATTCAGCTGACTGAAGAGCTCATGTCAACATTCGCTTTTTGAAATACAGCGTTGGCCCGTGTGTAAAATGAGCTATGAAGCGCAGAGCTGACAAACCCCAGGGGAAAGCATGTCTTTTATTAACAACTGCTGGTACACTTCAGGAACCTTATTTTAATGTTTAGTGCAAGCGTTTTCCGTGAGAGCATAAAGAATTGCTGGGCTGAGAAATCCCCTGGACGTGGCAGGAGGCTCTGGTGCCCACTCGCCCTCCTGCTCCCATCTGTGTGGTGGTTTGGAGCCACTGGAGGGGTGGGAGGAGGACCAGCCTGTGATGGCTATCGCTGCCGAGTTTCCCTGGATAAGTCATGGTGTGTTGTAGCTACCTGCGTTGTAGGCTTACGATGTGGCAGATATTCAGGGGGATTTTTCATTTTATTGAGTGCCGAGGTGACTTAGGGCCCAAGGCTGACCTTGGGTTCCAGTGACTTAATGGGTTCTGGTCCTTCAAAAGGTGCTTAGGTGCTTCTGGAAAATGTGTCAACAAAGCAACAATATTACCGTGTTATTCATGTATACCTCTGCGGATTTATTTTAAATATATTTTTATAACGCAGCAAGTTCACCTGTTCTTTTCCTGTCTTCAATCTGCCTCGCACAAGTGTGGATACATCTGGGAGATGCAGGACTGTAGCCTCTTCTTACGCCCCCCCAGCAGTGCTGTGCGTCCTCGTCAGTCCCACGGGCCTCCAGTGCAGCGACGGTGCTGCGCGACGGTGCTGTGCGACGGTGCTGCGCGACGGTGCTGTGCTGGCAGCACGTGGCTGGAGGAGTGCCCCCATCCCCTGCTGGTGGTCGTTACTGTGAGCAGGGCTGGAAGCTGGAGTGGGAAATAAATTAATTTTTAAAAACGGTCGCAGACCTTGATGTTTAGGCTCTGCAGATCAAACCCTGCCGGGGCTGGTGGTGCTGTGACAGGAGGTGCACGTCGCTGCCGTTCTCGGTATGAGGCCGCTGGTCTCTAGCAGGCCCTGTAGGTGTTGGTGTCACGGCCCCACTTCCCCACAGCTTCGCTCCTCGCTGCGCGTCTCAGTCCCTCCTGCTGTGGTGGCATCTGTCTGTGTTTTCTGAAACTCGAACAAGTTGCTGTAATCCTTCCCCATCACTGACCTTCTGAAACATGAGGAAGTTGCCTGCAAGTTGGAAGTGCTCCCCGCGGTCAGGGCTGTGAAGGTAGGGACGCACGGGCTCCTTGGCTCCAGGATTACGATCATGGGCTTGCTGGTGGGGCGCAGGCCACAGCACGGCCGGTCTGGCTCTGCCCAGTGTCTCTGTATCTAAAGTATAAACAGTGCAAGGGACAAAACATGCTTGCAAATTGTCAGGGCAGGGTGAACGATGTGGATTTCTACCTGCAAATTTTCAGTTGTAAGTCCATAGGTACCCCACAAAGCTAATAGCCAGAGCCACCAGGAGATGTGGACATAAAGCGATCTCCTGAAAAAACAGGTGTAGTTTCAGCTCTCAGGTCCTTGGACCAAACATTGAGGTTTCAATCCAAAACTCCAGACCCACCGCTAGCTAAGTGCTCTCCTTGCAAGTGTCTCAAATTCAAAAATTATGTATGACCTCACAGGGGTTTATTAGAGAGATTCTTGTCTTAAAGTTGTGGCAGACTAAATGACTTTTCTGAGGCTGGAGAAAGAGGTCAGTATGAATGCTGTGATTAGACATTTGCCATTCTTGGCTTTGAGATTTGGGGATCAGAGAGTGGCTGATACAGAATGAAATACGAGCATCCTGAATTTTTTATGTTGCAGTTCAAGTATATTTGGGCTAGATTCATCAAAGGAATAACTGGGAGAGATATTTTTCATTTGTAGAATCCTAATGAATACATGACATTGCTATTCATTATTTATCTACTTTCACATTTTAATTAATAGTTCTGCTGGCCATTTATGATTTTTTTTTTCTATATTTATAGAAAGACATCACTTCAAGAGTATTGAATTGTGCTGCTGGTTGTTACTTTTTGTAAAACTTCCTTAGTATTAGGGAGGACTAAATTTTGTTGTAACTTGTAGGTGCATAAATGAAGGAGAAAAATGTCATATTTTTCTATTCGTTTGAGTCGTGTCATATGTTTGTGGTTTTCCTTCCCCCAAATGCTTTTTACAGTGCAGCTGACACAAATTAGCCAAGGAATCTGGTGTTTCTTGTACGGATAGGAACCACTAGAGGACACCACCAGACGACTCATGAAGCAAATAAGCACAGCTATAAACTGAGAAACTGGGAAAAAAAGGTAGGGATGGGGAAATGCTATTTCCTATAATTCCCTGGGGATGGATGGAGCGAATCCAGCATTTCCTTATTGTCAGCCAGCATGCAGAGGTTGGGAATGCACAGGTCCTTGCAACACCTCTTCATCCTTACATCTCGTGATGTCAGAGCTTATCTGCCTGGAGGAGCAATTCATTGCCTGGGCATGGAGAAAGTCTCCAAGCCTTTTCTGGCCAGAGCTGTTTCAGTTAGCTCAGAGGCTGCAGTTGTTGGAGATTCACCTGGTTTTGTTTTGATGTTTCCTAAAACATTAGGCTTAAATGAAATAATTCAGAAGAGGGCTGGGGTAGTGACATCTGACTTGGTCATAGGCTGAATCTGCTGCAGCCTGGGATCCTGCTGCAAGCATGTCTGAGAGCCTGCTGTGATGCATGACTGGAGCAGAGCATGGGGCAAATCTGGGGCAAATGCAAAAAATCTCTCCGCAGCCCTGGGGCTGTGGGACAGGCTTCCTGGGGAGGTGCAGAGCTTCTCCCATAGACCTGGGGAGGCTCTGAGACATACACAACAGACTTCCCTTGCAGGTTCTCCCTAAAAGCAGAAAATTCAAGAGCTATGCAAGGTTTATAAACTTTGAAATGACAAATTTAAAGGCCGTGTAATGATGTCAACAGAGCCGTTAGGGCTGGGACCTAACACCAATGTGAGAATTTACAAACACACACACTCTTGTGTGTGTGGTACCCATACAAACGTTTCTTCCACTTGTGGAAAAACATTCTCTGTGTGGTGCTGTGCATTTTAGAGGGGCAAGGAGTGCTGAGGTTTTCTTAAAGGTCTTTTAATCCCACAAATATTATGTAAATTGGGTGAAATCTTGGCTCTGCTGGAGATCAGGGCAAAAGCTCCACTGATTGCTTCAGTTGCAACAGGGTTTTGTGTTTGGCCTTTAACTTCTCCGCCTTATTCTCTGCATTGATACAGCTAAACCCCCAAATACCAGAGATTTCAGAGAATGAAAAAGCATCTAGGAAAATGTTCCACTTATCTCCAAAATGCATTTTTAAATGGCTTTGAGTTTGCTTCTGAAAACCAAATAGCATACGCATGGAAGTACCTGCTCACCAAGAGCTGTTTTTAATGCAAGAAGCTTTGCCCATGAGTGGCAGGGCTGTGATGAGCCTGAGGGCATTTCTACAAATAATTTTAACCAAATCCACCAATACATTTCACAGTATTTCCCCCAAGATGGCAATAAATAAACAAATAAATAAATAAATGTTTTGGTTATTGATTACATCGTGTTGTTTGAAATAACCAAGTTTATTTTTGCTGTTAAACTTCCAGAGGTTTTCAGGCCTAAAATTGTATGTATAACAGAAGATTTTTAAAATGATTTCCAAGGTGGAGCTTTTGTGCTCTCTCTTAATTAACACACTAAAAAGCTAGAAGTTCAAAACCTTTTTTTCCCCTTATTTCAATGAAAAGAGTTTGAAGAACGTTTAGGTGGATTCTTAATGAATGTGCAGGAATGATGTGGTTTTCAAAAATATATACTCATTTTCTTTGTTCTCACTGGAAGGTAGGATGGAGTTTTTTTCTAGTTGCATCATAGACTGGGAACCCCCTTGGTAAATACTCCTCCACCAAATGCTCATAATCTCCCGGGTGCTTTGTGTACGTGAAAAGTTGACCTAGCAAAAAAAAAAGTGTGTGTGTGTATACATATATACATATAATATACATATATGCAAACTTTCTTGAATGGAAAACTGTTTTTTGCTTTTCTCTGAGGATGGTGTTTGCTTTCCATGGGAACTATTCTGCCTTTCTTTAACTTGAACCAGAAGCGGGGGTAAAGCAGATCCTTCAAGATGTGGCCCTCGGTGGAGCAGCAATAACTTCCCCCAGAGGCTGTTGAGTGGCAGGTTGCTCTTCAAAACCTTCCCAAATATGCTCACAAGGCATTTCCTGAAGAAGCAGAGCATTGCCTGCTCGCTGTGGGTATTTTCAGACCCAGAGCATCGTCTCTGCTTAGACTGCCACTGGGGAAAAAGCAAAGCCAGCCTCGGCACGGTCGCTGCCCCGAGGAGGTTGCATCGCATCGAGCAATTTTTCTGTATATATTTTAATTTATTTTTAATGAGGGGTTGAGCTTTTTCTTATCCCTAGCCGTGCAGTGCTCACGTCTCCGTGCCCGTCCCGCTTTTGCACGCCACCCCCGGCCCGGGCGGTGGGAGCCGCAGCATCCCCGCGGGCCGGGCTGCGCCCTCCGGAGCGGCTCCTGCCGCTCTGTCCTTCCGTGGGCCGGTCACCAGGGGGGGACAAAGCCCCGCGCACGCCGCTGAGCGGTGACACCCCCCTCCCAAAAAAAATTCGCCTTCCAGGAGCGCCGGGCCGGGAGCCGCAGGTGCCACTCGCACCCCGGGGTGCCCCGGGGACCGGCCCCTCCTGCCATCCCCTGCCCCAACCCCGGCTTCAGCCTGGAAGAGATGCTTGTGCTTTAAAAAACTAACAAAAAAAACCAACCGAGCGAGCAGAAAACACCGCCTGTCCTTGAAACTGCTGTAGGTTTGCTGGGGTAAAGGAGATTGAGTTATGTTGCAAACTCAGTTTCAAAACTGATCGGTCTTCCCTTCCTAACGCTGCAATCGCAGCGCTGCTTAAAAAGGGCTGTTTGTGTGCAGAAAGGTAGCTGCTGCCCCTTCTGAGCTGATTCACTGAAAGCTGGACTGGAGCTGATGCGCAGGTATTTAAGTTGGCACTGTTGGTCCAGGAGGAAAAAAAAAATATATAACTTCTGGCATTGAAAATGAGAGGAAAGGCAAATTTGATGAGTATTTGGCTTTTTCAGTAGCTAGCTCTGCCTGATTGGAACCTGTAGGGAAAACAACACAATTATTTGTGTGAGATTGAATTTCACTTCCAACCAAAAATATGAGATCTGTCACCTGTGCATTCACTCTAAGCTGTGGTCATGGGCTGGAGGATGCTCCAGCAGTGACGCTGGCAGGTACCTGAACCAGGGTGCGCACACAGGAGTCTGTGTCCTCCTGTCCCACACATCTCCTAAAATGGGGGTCACCCAGGTGGCAGGACTCAGCTCCCTCCCAAAAAGCACGGAGATGGGCAACACGTGTCCCCCAGGGGTTTGCACCGCAGGCTGCAAGCCTGCATCTGGCTGCTTGGGTGGCCAAGCCTGCTTGAGCGAAGTCTGTTGTGAGACCCTAATACGTACGAATTACATTTGGCTTGGGTCCATCTCCTCAGCACCGGACAGCTTGCTGCTGAATGAAGTTTTTTTTTTTTTCCAGGTCCTCAGAGTCAGACCCTCGCCCGGATCCAGCTGTCCCCAGTAATTAAATTTTAATGCCTCAAGCTGGGAGTTTGCATTGGCATTTGAAGCGAGGCGTGCGAGCAGCCCGGCATGGTCACTGCAGGCTTTGAAGCTCCCTGGCTGACACCAAGGATGGGAGGGAAGGTGCCACCTCCTCGGTCCCGGCTGAGCTGGTGTGGCACTTCGCCACCCATCTGGGGAACCGAGGGCTTCCTCTCCTGCAAGTGGCAGGGACTAGAAAGCTAATGAGGGTTTATTCTGGAGAAAGGTCTGAGTCTGAGGAATGCATTATGTTTTTCCGAGATGGCCACAAAGTGGTGGATGTCTGTCCTGGGTGTTTGGGGCTGTCTGGGAGGAAGAGGAGGAGATGTCCTCCCTCCTGGCACAGCCTCTGGAAGGAGCCCTAGTGCGGATGCAGCTCGTGCTGTGCGTGCAGCGAGCTGACGTGGGCTATAAATAGTCGTTCTGTCACTTCGAGTCAAACGGTTCTTCCTCATGTTGTGTTTTGCTGATGGATCTAATTAGAATTGGGAACGGCGGTGGTTGCTCGGGCTCTGCGTGGATGGCATTTCAGGAGCTTGCTGGCTCCCACGCCTGCAGTGGCTCTGCCCACAGTGCTGTTGGGACACCTGAAAGCATCTTCCCTGTCTGCGTGGTGGCACCTGCGGAGGTGGCCTCAGTGTAAGTGTCAGGGATGGGGCACGGGGCCACCCACAGCCCGTCCTGGCAGCCCGTAGAGCTGGAGCAGGTCCCCGGAGCTGTGGCCAAGGGGGGCACCAGACGAGCAGGTCCCCTGGCTGCAGGGGAAGAAGCAGGAGCACAAAAGGGAGGTGACAAGAAAACCAACCGCACCGATCTGCTCTTTTCCTCCTTCTCCTTAAACCATTTCATTGTAATTACCGTGCGAACAGAAGGCCTGGGTAATTATTCCATGGTACTGTGGGTGTAAATTTAACGAGTCATTCCTGCGCAGCTTCGCTGGGAGGGAAGACTTTTTCCTTTGAGTTTTTCTCCTTCACTTGGTGCTCCCTCGGTTTCTGTATGGGTGAAGCACAGCCAGGTGATAAGCCGAGTGGGAAATGGCTCCAAACACAGAGGAGCGGCAGGGACTGGCACTGCCATCAGCCAAACCCTGGTTGCAGGAGGATCTGAGAGCAGCAGCAAATGTGTTTGCAGATGCAGGATGTGACCCAGCCCGAAGCACAGGCTGAGGGATGCCAAATGTGGTTAGAAGGCTTTGCAAGGCTTCCGAGAGTCTCCTTGTCCCTACCCAAACCACTGTGCCTAACGAGATCAAGGGGACGCTCGAACGAACAAGTCCCATGTTGCAGTGCTGGGGTTTATATGAGGACCCGAGGGAGGACAGCACTGGGGTTCACCTTGATGGAGCCCTGGTGGTCGGGGTTATTGAGCTGAAGCACCAGCCTCTTCCTCACAAGCTGGCAGAGAACAGGCGATGGTGAAAAGTATCTTAGCGATGTTCTTTTGCATTATTATTTCTGACTTCAGCATATTGCACAAAAAGTCACGGATCCCAGCTCACATTCCTTTATTGTTAGAGAAGTTTGCATGGAACTCTGCGTTTCCCCTTTCAGCTGGTCATAATAATCTGTTTTTTTCCTGTTCAGCACTAAGCACAGCAACAAATCAGAGCAGATGTGGCTCGATGAAACCATCGTGCAACTCAGGATGAGAGAGGTGGTTACAAACAGCTTTGAATATGTGTGTACTTGTGTGTCTGTGTACAATATAGCTGAACAAACCTCCGCTGCTGTTGGCGCAGCAGAACAGATGACTTGGAAAAGGCTCTTGAGTAAGTTATAAATTGTTTCCTGTCACCGTGCCGCCGTCTTGTTCTGCTGCTCCGCTCTTTCCTATTGCATTTGTTTCCTTCCTCCTTCCCTTTCCCTATATTAAAGCAAAGCTGAAAGTGCCTCTGCTGGCGGCGCCTGTGCTTATGCCTTGCTCGCTGTATTGTTATTAAATCCCCCCGGGTGCGGGCTGCCCAGCTCTCGCAAGTAAACCAGAGCCCATTGCTGAGCTGCTGATTTTCTGCTGGTGGGATAAAGATGCTGTCTGAAGCAGTTTTTTCTTTTCCGTTTATCTTTTATTTCCCACGTGTACACTCGCTGGCATAACATGTCCTGCTGAGTATTAAGCTTGACAGTGCTGATGGACCTACCTGCACTGCCATAGCTGATGTTTTGTTCCAAGTCCCATGTCATCCAAAAATCTGCCCAGCTTGTCATTCTGAGGTCCCCATGGAAAGCTGGAGGTATGTGGTTGTGCCACAAAGTCCTGGCTGTCCTCTGGAGTGTCTGAGGGTCCCTGATCTACGCTTGGTGTCTGTGTAAGGACAGGCCTCCTGCATTATGAAGGACTGGCAGGGGAACTGATGAAGCTGAGTAGGTTGTGCTTTGGGCTTAATAAAGGAGGAATGGGGTTATGCTTTTCTTTCTCTTCTTTTCATTTGTGAAGTTCACTGAGTCCATTTTGTCCTTGGACCATGCAGGAGATGAGTGGAAAATTAACATGCAGAATACTCATCAGGGAAAACAAAACAAATAGTTCTGAAGGCAGAAAAAAATTTACTTATGAATGGGAAAAGTGCTTTCAATAAGGGATTATGAAGTATGATGACAGTATTTGAATTGGTAAAGTGTATGGGAAACAATTTTTTTCTTGCAGGAAATTGTGTGATAATCCGGATGCTTTTGCTAACCAGTTAATTACTGTTGTTCACTTGAACAAGTTAATATTTTTCTGCAGTCTTTTTAAAACTGTTTGACTTTAAGTATTTTAGTTGAACTTTAAATATACCTTTCTGTCCTTTTTTAAATCAAGAAAACTTATGTAAGTGACTCTTCTGATCACTTTCAATTTAATAGATGTGCATTTTTCAAAGGGAAGTTTGCATTAAACTTCTACTGGTGGCCAAGAAAAGCGACTGGCTTAAGTCCTGCTTGTGTTGGTTACCCTGTCTGTGGAGTAAATGGAGAAGCAGTTTTGTAGGTGACAGGATGAGATGGTGAAGAGAGTGTGAGATACAAGTCCCTTATGCTGTTTAGATGTTGCTGTTATTTTCAGAGTTTGGGGGATTTCACCGTGACTTGTTCTGGATTTGAACCTCCCCAAAGTCTGGGAGCTGCTTGCAGCCTGGCCAGGGCTTATCTCTGCAGGAGGCGAGCAGAAACGCTCCGCGCTGCTGCCGTGCCTTTTAGATGTGAGCGCAGGGCTCTCTTGTTCAGTGCCTTGGAAAATAACTGATGACAAAAGAGATTTGGAGTTCGGATAAGATAAAAATTAAATTGAATATTTGTCCTGAAACAACAATGATCTTGAACTTTTCAGGAGATTTGAAAAGTTATGCTTGTTTCTAAGATAGATTTCCAGTTTTCTTCATCTTTTCTTTGTCTTTTGTCATGGCAAAACACCACAGGAGGAAAAAACACCACACATGGCTCAAAGCCTTTGGACATTTTTATAATTTGTAAAGGAATAGATGGCTCCTCAAGGCTGCTAATTTCCAAGATGGACCCAAGCTGAAAAGTTTGTACTGTCCCAGCCTCTAAAGGCATTGAAGCGTGTACTCAGCTTTAAGCCTGTGATTCCATTTACCTGACTGAGCAAAGTCAGTATAATTAACCACATGCAAGTGCACCCCTGAATAGGAATTACATGCTTCAGTCCCAGGTCTGTATCTTTGAGCCTTCTTGCTTGAGTGAGTTGGAGTTTATTCCTCTTGGACCAAGGCCTACTGCCTTCCTCCTTGGGGATGATTCCCATAATTCCTGTATAATTAGATTAGCTCCGACTAGACATACCGACAACAGGCAGAATAAATTGTTTCTAACCTTCCCAGATCCTATGGAAAATGATGCCTGTGGTCCTGCCACATGGGAGCTTGTACTCTGACAGATCACAGATACAGAAAACAGCCTTTTTAATCACAGAATCACAGTATAGTTTGGATTGGAAAGGACCTTAAAGATCATTTAATTCCAACCCCTCTGCCATTGGCAGGGACACCTTCCAGGAGACAAGGCTGCTCAAAGCCCCATCCAACCTGGCCTTGAACACCTCCGGGAGTGGAGCATCCACAGCTTCTCTGGGCAGCCTGTGCCAGTGCCACCCCCCTCAGAGTAAAGTATGTCTAATGTCTAAACTAAATTGCCCCTCTTTTAATTTAAAAGCCATAAAAGCCATTACTCCCTGCCCCGTCACTGCACTCCCTGACAAAGAGTCCCTCCCCAGCTTTCCTGCAGGCCCCCTTTAGGTTTTGGAAAGCCACTGTAAGGTCTCGCTGGAGCCTTCTCTTCTTCAGGCTGAACAATCCTAACTCCCTCAGCCTGCCTTCATGGGAGAAAATGAAAGAGTTGTCATTTTTAAAATGAAGAGTTGTATAGCAGTAATAGCAGATCCAGTGAAGCTTAAGAAAAGAGGCTGCATTAAATGAAAAAGGGTCCCTATGTGTACTTGTATCCCCTAGGGCTCAGCCTGGTGGGCTTTGCATGGAGCCAAGGTGATGGACTTCAGAGGATGCTTTGCAACCTGGCACACGTTTCCCCAGCTCTCCTGATTTTGCAGGGAGCCTTGGGAACTCAGTTGTTTTATTTTCCTTTATTGTCTGAATCCCCTAAACTGAAGGCCAGAAAGAAAGAGGTTGGAGTAGAGACTGAAATAGACTGTTCTTCATTGCCTCTTGGTATTTATTTAGAAGAAATGGGAGGGAATGATGCATTTTATGACAAACCTGTTAATGAATATACCCAGTAGGCAAAAAGAGCGAGCAGGATGAGGAGATTGCCAACACACCGTAGTCATAAATGTTTGTAAGCAATTCAAAGTTACCATGTGATAGAATTAGGAGAGAACTTAATCAAGCACTGAATCAGGGTCTAAAAACCTAGGGTATCAGTTGCAACATGCTACCTAGTAATCAGCTACAGGTAAATGCATCTTGCTCGGGTTGTATTTCTAGTTAGTACACAGTGCAAAAATTAAAGAATTATCATGTTTGGGGCAAATAAAACATTATGCTTTCATGCAAGTGACTGTCCTTATTTAATGTCTTGCTTTGTATTTAGGGTAGCTGCAGAGACGCATCCTATACGTGCTCAGTAGAGCCAGCTGAATTATATGTTTAGAGTAATTCATCAGATAAATTCACGTCCATGAATAATCTGCATTCAGAGCACGACCTTTACCAAGCTGTGCATTTTCCAGGGCTCCAAGCTTTCAGCTGATGCTGAGTGGAGACAGAAGCAGCACAGAGAAACTTTCTCCCATCTCCACTGTTCCAGGAGCAGGACAGGAGAGCCTCAGCCACAGGGGATGCTCCAAAAAGGAAAGAAGGATTTTATGAGCATTTGAGCACTGGGAGAGGTTGGAGGTGAGGGAGCTGCTCCCAGAGCCTGCTCCCAGCCAAGGGTGCTGCTGATGCCTCTTGTCCCTAAGCCTGGGCTGCAGAGATGACCCTGTCTGGTCGATGGATGGTGTTGGAGTTGTTAACTCTTGTCTCATGCTTGCTGGACGCTGGGAAATGAGGCAGTGCACTCCATCCAGCTGGTGTGCATCCACATATGTTCATTCATCAAAACAGCTGGCTGCTTACCCCAGCACTAACCTGACGGGGAAAACCCTACAGAAGCAGCTCGCCGCTGATGGCAGCTCTCGCTGTGTGAGCTGAGCTCATTTTGCACACCTTAGTGCATTACAGAGAAGAGGATAAAATTAAAATAGTGTCAGGCGCCATGGGCAGAACTTAGAGGAATACAGATGAGAGCTACAAGAGGTTGTAAGCCTTGGTAGGTTTTACTCCTCAGGCCAAAAATGAATAGGAACTAAAATAGTCAGAAAGCAATGGGGCTACGCTGTGTCAGGAACAAGAACTGCAGATTTCCATTTAGCAAATATTGGTAAATGCCCTTGACCACAATGAGCAAGAGAGGTACATCGCCTTGCTGATATGGATTTAAATCACTCTGTGTTAGAAATTAAATAGCAGAACAGCTTGCATGATGTTCCTATAATAGTCATCTGTGGAGAGGTTTCTGTCTGGCCTGTGTTGTGCTTGGACCTTTGCTTAATATTAAATAAGTTTGGTGATAGTGATTTTTGAAGTGAACTTTCACATTTTTAGTATTCTAGTATCACTTGTTTTCAGTGGTTTTACAGTTTTGTACTGCTGTCACACAGAAACATCAATACTGCAATGGTTTTTTTTGCTACTTGTTTTTAAGGTTGTCTGCAAGGTTTTGCATAGCTCACTGCTGTGGGAGCGGGGCTCCTTTGTGACATGTTCCTCAGATCCTCTGGCTCATCTGGGTGAGGGACAACTTCAAAGTAGTTGTTGAATTATTTGGCAGGGGCCACAGTTCGTTCAGCTCGGGGGGGACTTTAAAGGTTTGATAAAGCTGGTCCTGGTGGAGCCGCTCCTGCGAGATGAGCAGGAAAACTCATTGTTAGGGTTGGCTTAGATGTGGGGTGTAGTTCTGCCTTTGCTGTTCCCCCTCTGGGTAAAAGCAGTGCCTCAGTTTCCCTGTCTGTAAAATGGGAGAGCAGTAATTATCTCTCACCATAACAATTTCCAGAGTGGATGAGAAGCTCAAAGCAAAAGATGTCGCTCTGTAGGAAATGCATGTGAAGGAAAATTGAAATGGATACAGTGCACACTGTATACAGCGAGGTTTATTTGATATTTCAGCTTGTTTGTTCTTTCATTAGGCAATTGAACGATAGTCAAAGAATGGAGAAGATCATATATTTTTTTACGGGATATTAATGTTCCTGTGGCTTTGAAGCCAATTAACTAGCAGCAGGTTTGTAGCGAAGAGTGGAACCGCTCTGGATTCTTCCTGTTGGGGCTTTTATGACTGCTACAAAACCATGACTGAATGAGGCTTTCATTATTTCATTTATTTTTGAATTTATTTTAGGTTGCTGAAGAATTAATGTGAATAATTTTCCTGTTTTACCATCTGCTTTAGACTCCATCTCAAAGGGTTCCCAATGAGCGCGGCACGTAAAACCATTTAAAAATGATCCTCTCCATATTTCCTGCACTCAGCAGTCTGCTAATGTGGCCAATAGATCTAGGTGATGGGGCTGCATGATTTAGAGAGGATCATTAGGGTTATGATGAGCTGTGCAACTGTCTTGTTTATTCACAGTTAGCAATTTTATTGCAGTGCCCCTTGTTTCATGAAGAGTTTTGCATTTAACCATTTACAGGGCAGTGCCAGAAACATCCAGCTGGTGACTCTTCCACCCTGGGCTCAGGAGGGCGAGTTGCTCCACTACTTTCCATTTTATTTCGCTCGTGATTTGGGCTGGAAAAATTGAGGAGCTCTGGTGAGCTCCCTGTAAGTGATGAGAGGGTAAGTGCACGTCTCCTACTGGCTTACAAAGGGTTGCTTGCAAACAGTTGATGTCCTGGCTGTCCAGTCTCTGTCTCCATGTATTCCCCACCCTTCTGGTCTCTTGGGTCTGAGGGTTTTGCCTTTCAATCTTTGCCTTGAACTGTGCCAAAGCCTCTATTAGATGTCTGTCTAGTGGGGCAGATGCCCACTGTCTCTGCGAGGAGAAAGAGGAGAGGAAAGCCGACGTATTTAACCTGTCTGTCGAACAAAATTATTCATGGCAGGCAAGTGGCTGAGCAGTGTTTTGCAAATTCCCATGAATAATCCATCGATTGGTCAGCACTGGCGTGGGAGTGCTACACCAGCTGTAGGATGATTCACAGACCCGAAAGAAAAAAAGTACATATCTTAATTTCCTTCATTTCCCGTAAGCGATAGGAGTGGAGGGATCCGTGTGACCGTGCCCTCGGTGATGTGTGCAGATCGATGAGTTCCTGAGGGGACGGCTTGATCTTAATGAGGTGATGTGGCTGTGGGACTGCACCTAACTCATCCCCTGGCGTCGTGGGAGCAGGAGGAGACGAAATGTGCTGCCTGCCTCAGCTCTTCCCCCCTGTTCTGTTTGTGGTTCACAAGATAGATGGACGGCCATGTACACAAATATACGTGGATTTCTCCCTGAAGAATGATGACACGGCAGGTTTTTTATATTCAGGGTAAAATATTATAATGGCACGATTTCCTTCCTTCAAGCAAGAAAATAGTTGAGCAGATCTATTCTTATGAAAAACCTGTGAGTCTATTACTTTGCTGGGAATTGGATTTTATTTTATTTTTCTTGAAAGAGGCTGCTTTTCTCACCTAAAAAATATCATATTTTGGCTGGCATACAATTTTTACCGTGTTTTGTAATACAATGCATAAAGGACTCTGAATATTTTCACTTTTGATTATATAGACAGAAAGTCTTAGCTTATATTTTGGATTACTGGCATCACATAAATTAAAAACCAAAACAAATGAAACAAACAAAAAAAACCCTTCCAGCTTTCTATTTTTATAAGCTTTTGTATTTACTTGCCCTTTCCTTCGGGCACCTATATCAGCCTTTTACTCACCCTGGCAATCCATGTGCTAAAAAAGGTGCTTGAAAACGGCCCCGTCCCCAGACACATTCCCAGCCCTCGTGGTTTGCAAACCACACTTTGTGTACAGGTTCCTTAATGCTAACATAAACCTGCTGCAAAAGCCTTGATGCAAAGCCAGCAAGTCAAAGAGAGTCCAAACATTGACCAGCTGGGCTTTGGCTTGGGTTCTTTACGTATAGAGGCAAAAGAGGCCAAGACTGATCAGGAGGCTGCGGTGGCCAGCGGGTGGGTGGATGTGGCTGCAACACGGGGACATTGGAGTGTGGCCTTTCATTTCACATTAGGATTCTTCTCGTATTTGTTAGATAGAACAATATTAACCTTTTGAATTTATTTAGAAACTCATTAGTGCTTCTTCTATAGTCCATTCTTTTCCTGATTAGCTCTCCTCATTACAATTCAAATTTCTTTCTGCTACATTTACCACATTGTCCTGCTTTCTCTCATCTCTATTGTTGCTCGGCTTAATTTATTAAAGCAATGAAAAAAGGCAGGGGGGGATCGGTTGACATAGCAGCATCCCTTGGTGCTCCAGGAGGAAGAGAGGAGACGAGTCCCCCACGTGCTCACCGTGCCCGGGCTGGGGAGCGCCTGGGCATCGTCCCTTTGCCCGTGTGGTCCTGCGTTCTCATTTCAGTTGTGTTCTCATTTCAGTCGTGTTCTCATTTCAGTCACTCCCCAGTTTAAGAGGTTTTAAATAGAATTCACTCTGAAAGTTTGGTGTCCTCATCACAGCCTGGAAACATACGCATTTAATGCCCCGCTTTTGGCATCCTGTTTTTAAGGTCATTTGAAAACCATCTTGCATACCTTTAGTAGCATTTCTTTTGTGTTTTTTTCCTTTTTTTTTATTTTTTATTTTTCCTCAGAATCAAGATGCAAGTCTGGGAGCTGCTGTAATTGCTCTCGAGTTTGCATACCTCCAGTGCAACGTGAATTGGTATTTCTGGTCTGTTGTAAGAGACCTAAGCTGTTCTGTGTTTTGGGGGAAGGTGATGCAGGGATGCTAAGCTTCAAATGTACATTTAGAAATTTTCTGCCCTGCTTTGCAACATATTTTCTGTTAGAAACAGGAATTTTTTCTCTTGGTTTTTCTGTTAGCACAGTACTTGTTTCTCAAGAGTGATGCTGCTGTATCCCATGTGCTCGTGATTAAAGATGCATATGCTTTTGACAAGAGATGATTAAATGCAGCCAGATGACTGTAACCATCCCAGTCCTTGTGGTTTTCTGATTATTGGTGTATTTGAACATCTCACAAATGTGAACGAATGTGTTTTCACAGCAGCTATCATAAAACAGGGAAGTTCCAAAGAATTTTATTTGAGGCACAAGGGGATTAAGTCACTCAGCAAAGGTTATAGAGAGAGGTTTTGGCAGAGCTACAAAGGGAATTTAAATTTCTAAATTTCTAGTCCAATGCCTTAATCATAAAATCATCTTTTCTCTGAATTCTTTTCTGTCTGTTGTAATTATAGTTTTGGCTGGTTTTATGTCCTTTATAAAAACCTGTCTTTCACACATCTTTTGAAACTAAAAAAAATAAGAAGATAAAACAATCATAATTTTCCAAGTGTATAATTTTGGACTCCAGCAGAGGCCTAAAACAAGTAAGGTAATTATTCCACTCAGCTCAGCACCGTTTGGAGAATTAGGCTATTTTGCGAATAGTGGTTTTAAAATAAGACACCATGAACTGGAAAAAGTTCAGTGAGCAACACGTAAAATAAATGCTTGCAAATATCAGCTGAAAGAGGAAAGATGCTGTCCGAAAGCCTTTGGCGTGAAGGTGATTGGAAGAAGATGAAAGGACTGATCATAATGGGGGAAGTTCAAAAAAATAAAAAATAAGAGAGAGAAAAAAAAAAAAGGAAAGATTTGATGATTTCCTTTAGGATATGGGGAAAATGCCAGGGCACACTATCTGGGCTGCTCTCATCCCCGGTGCAAGCTAAAGAAAAAGACTTTCCCCAAGGATGAATTTGGCTCCTGGGCAATTGCAGGAGGTTGGGCAGGGGAAGCTGCCAAGAGGCGGTGGGGCCAGCATCAGTGGAGTTGTTAAAGTCTAGACTAGACGTGCGTTTGTTAGTGATGGTTAATTAACTTGTTCCTGGCAATCAGCCACCAGGGCAGGAGGTGGACTCGATTTGCAAGTCGTGATTGCCAGGAAAGTCACCCATAATTGCCTGAGAACTTGTGGCTTTCTGCTTTTCACCTGTCTTGCGTTCCCCTGTAAATCTTTGTGTATTTTTTTTTCTTTCTCCACAGGTTCTTCACCTCATATAACACCTTTTTTATGCTTATTACTGTTGATGCGATTGAACCTCTGCCACAGTCTGATTTTGGATGCCTGTGCCCATGGAGACTGGAGAACATCAGCTATTCATAGGGGGAGCAGAACCAGAATTACCTATGGCTGCAGAGGGGATCTGGGACGTGGTGGCTGAGGAGAGCGCAGTGTGCTTGTACGCAGGACAGCTTTATAGTATTTTTTTTCTAAGTAGTTTCCAGGCTCTAACAGCCCCACCGGACCAGTTTCTACTCCCGTTCCTTATGCAATCCTTCACTTTGGTTCCACATCCACTTTTTATTCTGCAATATCTGAACACCCCCTGGTGTATGTTCAGTAGCACCACTGCCACGCTGCTCAGTGCCTGGGGACAACACGGGGGCTGCCCACCGGGGCCGGAGCTGCTGGAGGATCCCACAGCAGCCTCCCGTCCTCGGCTGCTCATCAAACTGTCCCTTGGATGGAGCACAAGGAAGAACGCAGGCTTGGAGCCCCCACGTAGATGGGAAAACACTGAAAATAATTTCTGTTTCAATGGAGGCATAGGGGTGCGTGTAACAAGGTAGACTGGGCAATGCACACATAATGTGGAGCCAGAATCTAAAGACCAGAAGGAAAGGAAGTTTCTTTCTTGTATTCTTCTTTGTGTTCCTGGAGGCAGGACTCTGATGGAAGTTGTCACGCTGCAAGTTTCTGCTCAGCAAATGGCGGACTGTTGTTTACTTTTAAGCGAAGCAAATCAGGAAAGGAGGGAAAAGGCAATAATATTAATTGACTTTTATTACTTCTTGTATATAGAAATTAAAGGCAAGGTTAAGAAAGCCTGAATCCCTCATTGGGTCCTTCTAGCATCAGGTTTACCCCTGAAAGGAAAGAAATCTCAGGTTATGATCCACACTGAGGCACGGGCATGGAGAAGTCCCAGGGAGATTAATGCTGTGATATTGCAGCAGGAGAGGTTGCTGGATCCGTGGTGAAGTTGTTGGGTCTGGAGTGCTTTAAGGGAGGCTGTTGCATTCTGATGGGGGACAGTCTGTGTCAAAAGAGAGTGGTGAAAAATCTGAGAGACAGTAGCAGTTGCAGATGTAGGAAAAGATTTTGAGGAGTGGGTTGTTGCTGAACTGAAGAGGAATAAAAGCAGGAGAATGACATTAGCATATAATTTCTGGCAGTTGTTACAGTGCATAATAACTTCAATTTAAAAGCTTCTCATTTCCCTCACTTTGTGCCTTATTAAGTCTCCAACCTATATTTAATGGTGGGAATATCACTTTTGCTTCCCTAATTCTATGCATGCAATTGATCTCTGTAACCTGCTAGATCTCCATTTGGATTTCCAAAGTATACGAGGGCTCTCACTTGTGTCTCAAGAGGTGCAAAATTATAACTCAGCCCTCTTTTGTGGTGCATGTGCTACTTTGGTCCTTTGCTACCTTGTGGTAGGAGCAGAGTAATGGAAGAGTGGTTTTGTTGAATCTGAGAAATTTGTCATGTTTCCAGGGGCGTTTTCAGCATGGCAGGTTTCCCCTATATGTACATAAGTACAAATTTCATATTTAAAAAATAAAATAAAATCCCATATTTAATCATTTTATGACACAAACTGTTTTCATAAAAATGAAGCTTGTGAAAATGCATCATTTGGCAAGTTTTCTTTGAATCCATAGGCTACTCACATTTTGTATAGATTGGCCATTTCTACCCTTGCTGAACAAGTCAGTGCCAACTGCTGCTTTCATTTTCCTGTCTGTAGTTGTGCTGTAGATCTCTTCCAAGATATATTTTTTCTGATGTGACTCACCCAGCTTCCTATGGGAAAGTGCAGCTTATTCAAACTATTCTAAATCTATTTATCCAGGCAAATATTTGGACATCTGAAACAGCAGTAAAGTGCTAAGAAGTCTATCAGGGCAGGAGAGCACACAAAATCTGTGAAATTTTAAGTCGCTACCTAGTGTGCTTTATCTGGAGGTATTAATTGGCAAAGAGCAGTGTAGAAATTTTGATTCATACACTCACACGTGCCCATGCAGTGAGCAAAAGCTGTGTTTATGTTTGAGCTCCATTTTCCCAGCAATAAATTTAGGCTTACTGCGCTGTCAGATGCTTCACCACCACGAAGGGGCTTTGGCATTAGGTAGCTGCGTTTAGACGTCTCCTGTGTCACTGGTTCAGTCTCTAAAAGCCATGAGTTGTTGTGAGCTGGTGGCTCTCTAATGGAGTCCTCAAAACCAGCTCGCAGCATGGTCAAACTCTTGAAATTATGTTTTATCCAGAATAAATTTGGTCAAAAATTCCAGTTTAAATTTTGTTCAGTTTCAATAGGTCTTGACAATTACATGCTCTCATCATGGAAGAGAGCTCAGGAGAAGATCCTCCTGTCTCCCAAGCAAGACTAACCTCTAGTTTCTGGAGACTCGCACTCTAAACCATTGTCAGAGGCTACTGGAGCCGAAACAGGGTGATGGGAGGTATAAATGGCCATGTAAGTGGTTAGGAATTTGACAAGATTTCCTTGCTGATAGGGCTACAGATGTGAAAGACTGGGCTTTGTTCTCCTGTTTTGGTTTTAAACTTCTAGCTGCCTGAATTCAAGTATTTCTTAATGATTCTGTAATGAAGTCAGAGGTCTGAATTCATGTGTTGTTTTTTATTTGCATTTTTACTACAGTTAGTCTCATTTCCTTGTTGCTAAAGGCCATTAGTGAGGAGTTGGATGGCTTGTCTAGGTTTCTGCTTTTTGTAATTTTCCAAAGCTCTATACATAATAAATCAGGCACACATTTTTGCTTCTGCAATTAACTAATCCACAATGCAACAGGAACAGTAGAATTGATTGAATATGTCAAGATTTAAGCCTCAAGAAAAAAAAAAACCACACCAAAAATAAACCTATTTGTGGCGATGCTTCTCAAAACAGTCCTCATTCTTACACGGATCTAGCCATAAAATTAGGACAAGTAAAGGATTTTGCCACTACATCACCCTCCAGCCAGTACTAACCTGTGCTTGAAATGAACTTTTGATGTGAAACATTCATCTCTGCAGCACACATGGCTTCACCTTTCCATTCATCTCACCTACAGATGACAACTCACCTTGCTTCCATTAAGGTAAGATGCAGTCCAGCAGCAAAACTATCAGACACGTTGTCTAGTGTGGGTATCTTGACTTGCTAGTTACCACTCTTCCATGGCAAGACCCTGTAATTTTGCCTTTGTGAAGACCCCTCTATCTAATTTCTTTGCCATCCTCCCTCGAGTAAGGAAGATTGAAGCAAAGGATGATTGAAGACCCTTTCTCAGAAACATCTCTGAAGCTGCTGACTGGCAGTGAGCTGGGATATTTAGTCAAATGTGCATTAAGCTGCATTTCATAAAGGAACTGTTTGAGCTCAGTCTGGCCTCTTTTCTTAAATAAGAATTTGAAAGCTGCATAATGGGCTCTGATGGCACCGCACCCTGAAAATAAAGCTGCATACTAGGCTCCCTCTATACCAGTAAGTACTGATAGCTCAGAAGCTGCTAAACTAGAAACTATTTACTTACACTATTTTTGTCATTTATATGGTTAAAATACTGTCCTTTCTTGTGATATTTTACCCCATGACCCCCACCTTTCTCTCTCTCTCTCTCTCTCTCTCTCTCTCTTTTTTTTCCTTTAATGTACAGAAAGCCCTGGGTCACTTCTGGGTGTAGCTCCTGTTCTGAGATACTTCTGCGCCTTGCTGGCATGCTCAAACCCGAATTCCTTCTGCAGCTCAGCCTCAGCTAGCTTTTGCAGTTCTGCTTTGGAAAATTATGCCACAGAGACACTCTGCTCACACCCTTAAATGTGTAAAAGTCCTAGAAATCAGCCCTTACAGAAGGGTGAACCTGCAGGGAAAGAGCAAGAAGGTTCACATCAGCCTCCACATTCTTTTTATGCAGGAGCACGTCAGGGGACACTGCCTGTCACAAAAAGCATGTGAACTTCTCCAAAAGAGAAGTTACCCCTAGGGCTGGGTGCTGGAGGGAGCTCCTGCAGTGCTGCTGCACACTGGCCACGAGGTTTTGAGTTTTCCTTACAGAGGGACAACCTAACAAAATTCATACGGACAAAACTCATAATACAGTTTAACTCACTAACCAGCTATTTTCGTGCAACATCCTTCCTCCTAAAGAAGACAAGTCATACAGCAGATGGAGTGCTGGAGTCCTCCTTTCTTCCAAAGGGGAAGAGCACTGGCAGTTCTGCTCTTTGTAATGGTTTCCCAGCTCCCATGTACACCTGCAAAGCATTGCCTGCAGCAGAACTTCAGAGACCATTAAAAGAACATTTTTTGCAACAATGAAAAATTTTATATGTATTTGGTGAATGTGAAAATACTAACTGAATGAGATATTAATTGTCAGTAAAAGATCAAATGTGACTTAAAAAGTACGTAAAGGTATTGGAACTTACAAATTATCTGGTAATGTTGGAAGCATAAAGCGCTAAAAGTGCATAATTAAAACACATACATTTGAGGAGGGAAAAATTGAAGTATTCTTGATTTTAATAGATGTATCCTCTACTTCATTCATATTGTTTTGAGTTGCAAACATCTCATGTGTGCTGTATTTTCCATTTATTAAGCTTTGCCCTATTGCTTGTTTGCTACACTCAGAACCTGCTTTCTGGGCTGGAATTGCAGAATGGTTTCTGCTGAAGGTGTGTGCAGAAGTTGGGGCCATATCCCACCTGCAAACTGGGCAGTCATCGCAGTGAGAACCACGCGTTTTTGTGCCCAAACACCAAATAGGAGATGACTACTCGGGGAAAGTCAAGGTAAGTTTTGCCTGGTCACGATGATGAAAACCAGCCGATGACTTCAGCATTTAACACCCAGAAAGGTTAGGACATGAGTCACACTAAATTTTCTTGTGCTTGGGTTAATCCCTTTGGCACTGCCACGGGTCTCTAGCGTGTGGGCTCTGTTTCAGGGCTCCGTTTCCCTGGGAGGTGATTTGCCTTCCCCTCTGGGGGTCGGCTGGGCATTACTCATTGCTGTGCTGGGCCCTCTCTTTACCCTCTCTGGATAAATGGCTTTGGAAGAGGAGGGCAGGGCGGTGAGTGTTGGAGGGGTTGGGGCAGCCTGCTGCTGGGGCTGGCTGATTTATGGAGCTGGAAGGGAGCACTGGGGGCCAGCCACCATGCTAAGCAGGAGGCCAGTTCGTCTTGTTGCACCCCAGGGCTGATTTGTCGTGGTCATGGATGAGGTTTGCTCCCTGGACATTGCAGCAGCTTGTGGAGGCTGTGACAGAGGGGAGTGAAGGTAAGCTCTCATGGGCAGGGTACAAGAGATCACTCTCTCTCTCTCTCTCCTATCTCATCAGTTTGTTTAGAAGCACTCATTAAAAAATGCCATCTTCATGAGACAGGGTTCTTTTATGATGCTTTCCTCTTTCTGAAAGAAATGTCAGAAATCCTGCTTAAGCAGGAGATGAAAAGGCCCTTTACCTGCTCTTGTAGCTAGCAGAGAAGATCAGAAGGCTGCAGCCCCTTCCATGTCAGTGCCGTGCTGTTGGCAGGACCTGTGGCTTTACCCGATCTCTTAGCGTGGTGGTGTGAACGTAATCCCTCCTGATAAAGTTTTCTGGGCCTGTCTGGACGTTTGAGTACTGAAAGGGGAATCCTATACGAACCTATGGAAACCAGCAGGTGTTTTTCCACGATTGGCTCATGCCAGGATTTCACCCTGTGGTGTTTCACTTCCTTTTTGTGAACTTTTTCGTTTCCTTTTTTGCTTAAAGATGATGGATCGAGGCTTCCACAGCCAGTTCATCTCGCAGTTGGCCCCTACACCCCTAGAAAAGGAGAGAAAGGCATGCTGAAAAGAAATAACACGGTAACACCTTCTTGGTGAACTGCAATTAACCTCTGTGTCTTTCGTAGCTTAAAACAATGTTACACGTGAAAAAAAAACAGCAAATACTTTTCCAAAGGCAGTCAAACACCATTGTTTCTTATCAGCTCAGCTCTTTGTTGCCTGGGGCTATCTGAATCATTCCTCTTGCTAAAGTGCAAGGATAATTTTCTCTCTTTTAGTGTGAAAAGTTTACATTTACAAGATGCATGCATGAAGGACTAAAAGGGGCGTAGTTTGGCTGCACGGTGAAATGGTAGATTGGTGGTTTCATGACCTCATTACCCTAAGCTGGTTGTTACAAACCAGCCTCATCACAGCTCCTGCTGCTGCTAAAAACCCGTGGCCGGGTCTCTGCACACTGACACGTGCTGTAAAATGTCCACTTTGCACCCGTTGCTGGCTGTGCTGGTAACAGCTGCCACGTAAAATAGTAATTCAAAAAAAAATGTTCTCTTCCCCCAATTCACGTTACTAAATTTCAGTTGTGCGGGTGTTTGCCTGTATTCTGCTATTTTAGTGACTCCTAAAAGACCTCATGGGGCAACAAGGATTATCAGGGATGTAATAAATAAGGATGGGATGCTTGGGGAGCGCAGCTTGGGGCACAGCAGAATAAACCTGGGAGTGGGGTGGGTCTGCCCCATCAGCCTGCCCTCCTGTTAAAGGAAATCTTCCTCTTCTGTGCACGGCCCTGCTGAGAGGCATTCCTCTGCGCGCCTGGTTCACCTGCTCAGTGTGTCACAGTCCTCCGCCGTGCTCCTAAACAGGACGGGTTATTTTGGATGTGGGTAGCTAGTGAGGGCTGTTACAGGAAGACAGGGCTTGTGGGGAGAGGCAAAACCTTTTATTAGTTAAGGAGATATGACCGGGGGGGTGGAAGGAAAAAAAAAAGCATCTTCTGATGTAGAAGCCTGTCTGCCATGTGCAGCTGGCTGTTTTTGAAGACAGTGTTATCCTTCATGTGGCGACTCTGGGAGATTGACAGGTAACAACGGCAGCCAGATTGGTAAAAGTTTCTGCAGATTTGCTGTCAATAGCATCTAACTGGCTTTCCCTGAGAATGTTTTTCCTTAAACCTCTTTTTCACTTCAACCTTAAGAATGGTAGGAATATTAGATTTTATTGACGGAAGAGTTGCACATGAGGCTTTGCTTTCAACCACATTTTCAATGGAAATAAGTCTGCTGCAACCTGGCTTCTTTTTCTGGTGGTGTTAATCAGTTTTGGGCTGGTTACTCCATGCAAACTGAAAAATAATAACAATTTTGTGAAAAGTGGGGGCTCTCCCTGAAACATGCCATTGTGTAGAAAGCTCCTCTTTTCTTTGGGGGTGGAGGGGGAACACTTGACTGGAAAACTTTCAGCCTGTCTTGGTTTGATTTTTGCCTTTTCTCAGTTTGGCTCTGGTTCCACATCAATTTATTCTCCGTGCCCCCTTCCTCCCCATCTGCCACTCTCTAATGGGAAATAAATCTCCAGGCTCTTCTATTCCTTACCCTCCTGTAAGTCTTCAGTTCTCGCTGACTGACTGCTGGAGATCATACATCTCCTCTCACAGAACACTAAAAGTACCATTTATATTTTTTTCCCCCTCAGAATTCTTTTTGGCTGGTGTCAGATACAGAAATGCTAAGAAAATTAACTTCAGGGATTTAAGGAACCCCAAATCCTTCCAGTTCTATCCACAGTAAGGATAGGATTATTTTTTTTTTCAATAGAGGTTGGGTGCTCTGGCATCTCTACTCCCTCCAGCCACTTTGCTGTCTCACACCCAAGCCAGAGCATTTCAGTCCTGTGTGTGATGGGACAGAGGCTGGATGCTGTGCAGGCAGTGGTGGCACAGCACCACACAGCACGTTTCCCTGTGTTATGTTTTCCAGCCCAAACCTCTTCCGAAGCAGCTGGATCTGGCTAACCACCAGGATGAGCTGGGACGGGCCTTGGACCATGGCTTTCTTGGAGCACAACAAGCCCACACCAAACGTCAGCGTTGGTCCTTGGTGGGATCGGAATTTTGAAGTGCTTTGGAAATCCAGTTGCTCTTTTTGAGAGCTTAGGTTCCCCAAAAGCTGCCGTACCTGAGCTAAGTGTCTAGCACAGGTCAAGGCCTTGGCCATGAAGTCCTCCTCTCCCCAGGGAGCACATCTCCTCCTGGCACGCCCAGTGGATGCAGTGCCAGCTTGGGACGGGCTGACAGATCCCCGAGTGCTTGCATGCACTGGGCAGAGTGATGGGACGCAGTTATGAGTGTGTGCAAGGCGTAGGGAGGTGTTGCTGTTCATTAACCTCTTTTCAGTGCAGAGCTGCACTTGAAGTCATCTTCCTTGCTTGCATCTCCTCCGGGAGGACAAGCTCCCAAGCGGCACGGAGTGACTTCAGCTGGGGCACGAACCCATGGCTCCTGGAAGCACCTCGGCTGTGCCAACCAGACAGAGCTCCAGGACACGGCGTGCTGCAGGGAGCCACGGTGCTGTCAGGGTTCAAAGGCTGACGAGCCATCCTTCCTCTAAGGAAACGCATTGCAACCTTTGGGGCCACCATTCACACCAACCTCCTGGCTTTCCGATGGCTCTGGTTCATTTTCATCTCCTCCGAATATCTCCATCTGTTCTCAGAGGCGCTGAGCCGTGCTGCGTGTGTGGGATGAAATGCAAAGGGAAAGGGGAAAAAAAAATACGATTCCTGTCAGGTAGATGAAAACTCAGTTTCCCCCCTTCTCCTTCCTGCCTCCTGGAGAACACACCGTATGTGGAAGGTGACCTTTTGTCTCCTTTCTCTCCGCCCGAGCTGAGAGAGATTCGGCTGACACATCCGATGACAGATAGATACCAGCATGAGCAAATTGCGCTTGAACTTGCTCCAGAGAAAATTGTTACAAGGCGCGGGCACAGGCTGGGCTGCATTAGGGAGAGCACAGATCACAGTCAAATGTTTGTGTCATTTGCAAACGCCACTGCGAGGGGATGGGGGGGGGGGTGAACAGATGAACGTTTTGAACTCTAAAGGTTATTGTAGAGAATATGAAATAGGGCTCTGTGTTTGACTTTTGAAGAATATTCTTAATGTGGGGAAAGTTCAGGTGAAATCAGGTTAATCCCTACCACCTGGATTTTTTTCTTTCAACTTCTGTTTTATTTTTTTTTTAATTTTTATTTTTTTCATTTTAAAGTTGATTTCTTGTTGGTACACCCCCACTGCAGAAGTTCCTGAAATCTTGATGTTCAAGTAAAACTTTGGTTGATATGCATGCTGTCTTGCTGGTATGAGTAGAAGCCAAGGGGAATAGATTAAAAAACAAAAACAAAAAGAATCTGTTTATGACAATAAAACTCTGATCACAAATCCCAGATGCAAAAAAAAAAAAAAGAAATTTAAATGCAAGCACTTTGAAAGCACATCCTTGCCTGTCCAAATAGCATTTCCAGGCTGACCTATATGAATGGTTTCAGTAACTCATTAATTCATCAGGATTTAATGAAGAATTGTGTGTTTTGGCCACCTCCATCTTTCTGCCATTCGGGTCTTCCTGCAGAAGAACAAACCTGAACCCTGCTAAGCTCTGCCCTCAGGGCGGCAGAGACTACCTTCCCAGGTCCTTATTTAAGAGACAAAGAATATTTTAGGATTAAATTTATATCATGTTAATGATTTTTTCCCCTCGCTCTCCATGCCTGTCATGGTGATCCCATGCCTCTCCATCCTTTGACCTCAGACAGACAGCCATTTATGGGGCTGGTAATGTTCACTCATCCTTCAGGATGCTCAGAGCAGCGGCTCCGCTCCCTCCACCAGGCACCTTTTGAATCTCTTCGGGCCTTATGCATTAAAAACCTGGCCTCTGCAGCCCGCAGGACAGCGAGAGATGGATGGTGCTGGCATGAGGCCACGTCGAAGGACAGAGGCAGGATCAGCCTGCCGTGGACAGGCACAGACGAATGGAACCTGCAGGATGGACACGCAATTACCTCGTTTGCCAAACTCATTACAGGCAAGTTGCAAATTTCCAGCATGCTGCCCCTGGCCTCGGAGACGAAGCTGTCAGCTGGTTAATGAATAACTCCAGGCCAAATTCAGGTAGGGCTGGAGAAGGTGGAGGTTTTGATGAAGTTGGTTGGCTTGGCCGGGCTGATGCCAGGGTCTCTGGCCCCATGCATGGTGGCTCGATCCCCAGGAACACTTGGGACAGCCTCTGACCTGTGAGTTGCACGAGAGCCCTGAGGTCACCCTGGGTGTTTGCTCTGAAACCTGCTCGAGCAACGTCCTGCAGTAGCGTCCTCACCGCTCATGCTCTGAGCCTTGCTGATTCACAGGAACAAACTACAAGTCTGGGAGCAAAAGCCAAATCTGATCCTATGCCACTAGCATTAAAAACCAGTAAAATCCGTAGCACAAAAAAACACCCTTTTGTCTCAACAAAGAAATACAACTGTATTTGGATGATTTGGGGAAATGTCTGTATTTCAGATGCTGGATGCTGTTTTGGCCTTGGCACATTGGTTAAAGTCCAGTCACAATTTCTCAGGGAGGTGCATGGCCACGCTTTGAGAGGGAATCCAGGTAACATTCCTTTTGTATGCCATAATAATCTGCAGAAAAGGAATGACTGGTAGTGCCCAGCAGTATGTTTCCAAGCCCCAGGACTGCTGCTTCGTCTTCCTGATTGCCACCTACAGGCACGTACCCATTAACTCCTGACCCACAGGTGTGCAGGGCTTTGTGCCCTGGTACCCCTGCCCCACAGCCCCTGGGTGGCTGGCAGGCAGGATGAGATGAGATGAGCATCCAGCTCCCGGCGGGCTGCCCGCAGGCTCGTTCCTCTCGCAGCCACCAGCCGTGGGGTTGCCATTGCTGAGGTGGTCCCAGCCAGCAGCCCGTAGCCTGAGCAGACAGCCTGGGGAGCCGTCTGAGAGACAGAAACATGCTCCGAAATGCATGTCATGGCTGTGAAGGCTTGATGGTGGGACATGCCCCCGTGATGGGCTGCTATGGGAAATGACACATTGATTTTGAAAGCCTTTCATGTTCCCCAGGCATACCGACAAAAACCACGTTTCTCCTTAGGCTGCTGAAGCAAAAGAGAGTATATTTCATCTCAGCTAGTAAAACCCCGTTTTATTTTATTTTAGTTTTATTTTGTTTGTTTTGGGTTGCTGCTGCTGTGAAAAAACAACCCAACTTCCCAGAGTGTACCAGAAGGCTGCAGATGTTTCCCATTATCTCAGGATTTCCTCAGAAGCTTTTCTGGGTGCATCCCACCTCCTCTCACCCTTGCTATGGTTTTAATGCTGGTACCATGTGCTGATTGTCCTTTCTCCATCCCAGGGCCTGTTGTCACCTGGCACCCAACCTGCTTTAGGTGAAGGTGGAAGCTCCAGCCCCAGCCAGGAATTGCAGGACCCCAAAGTCAGCACCTGCTCCTTGCACCCAGCAAGGGTCAGGGACTCTCAGGCAAGCTCCTGACCAGTTTTTCATATCCACCACTTAATTTATCTGCTAGTTCAGATGAAACCCCAGCTGAACACTAAGGAAATGAACCAGGCTTCATTGTTCACCTGCAGAAGGCAGACACCAGAGCTATCTGTAGAGTTTCAGTGTGCTCAGAGCTGACTCCAGGTATTTGGAAATGCCTCACCTGATATTGTGTGTGTAACTTGAATTTGGCCCATGTGGTTGCATACATGCACAGCAACGTGCGGCCTTTTCTGCTGAAATTTTGCTTTGTTCCTTTCTTGGGCATGGGCCATGCAGAGTTTCTCCCTGTTCTTCTGGGGTCCTTCACCACTCTCATGTGGGATCCAGATTCACTGCTTCCTAGCTGTGCTTCTCTGTGCTTCATGGTCATGATGTGTTTTTAAAAGATAACCCAGAAGCATCATACATCCTCTTGTTTTACAGTTGGGGAACCAAGGAACAGGAGAGCTGTGAAAACTTTCCACTCAGGGTTGTTTTTTTTTTTTGTGTGTGTTTTTGTTTTTTTTTTTTTTCCCAGCTTGAAAATTGCTGAGGCTGATTATTTATCTGTTTACAGCACTCATTTTTTCTAGTGGGTTTTCACAGGCTTTTGTAAATTCAAATCTGGCCCTGAATGTCTCAAATTGTGGGACGTTTACTAGGGAAGAGCTTGAGACTGGGCATTTTTCTGCCTTGTTCCTCTTACAGCTTTAGTGGCAAATGACACCAGGGTCATCCTCCCATCAGAGCCCTGATCCGTGGCCAGCCCAGCCCCCGCTCTGTGCTGAAGCTAGGGCCTAGGGGCGTGTTGTGAAATGCTTCTGACAATTAGCAGTGAATTTGGAGGTGTTATTTCCCTCCTGCACTTGGCTCAGTGGTGTCTGTTCCTTACAGCTCGCAGCCCACAAACTGCGAGGGCTTTGGTGAACATGATGCTCCCCCATGGCTCAATTTTGAGACATTCAAGCAGAACTTCACCGCCTGAGCTTGGGGATGATGTATGGGAATTTTGTCAAAATCTTGTTACTGAAACTGCTGGCTTGAGCTTATAATGTTTCCTGTCTGATTATGTACATGGTTGGAGAGTTAATTTACTCTGTAATTAACTGCTTGCCGGTTTGCCCTTGCCAATCTTCCCTCCCGATGTTGTATTTTATGACAAGGGGCTTAGTTTTGCAATGTGTATCATCTCCCCTTCATTTCTCTTTCTAGGCGCCATGTAACTTGATTTTGGGGAGGGTGGCTGAGGCAGCCCACCCAGGCTGCAGCGAGCTGTGCCATACCATGCATGTTGCTGGGCCACTGAAGCAAGGCTTTGCTGGTCATCATTTTTTCTTATCTGGAGCCAGGTTCTTGCTCGAATTTTGTGCATTCAGTGCCCTGTGTGGTCTGGGCTGAAGTAGAGTAAGGTTTTCAAATGTCTGTGACTTCTTTGGCTGGGAATAACCCATGGTGATGGCAGGTCAGAATCCTTGAGTTCAGTTATCTTCTTCCTTCTTGAACTCCAATATGTGTTTTAAAACCAATCTAACAGCTCACCCAAGCAGCTTTGAAACCTATCCAGCCTCATGGCCTCGTTCCTGTTCTACCTCTTTCCTTCTGAGCCTGCTCATCTCACTGCATCCTCCCTCACCTCCTTTTCCTGTGTCTGGCTTTCAGCTGCTCCAGGCTATGATGAGCCACCACTCAAGCCTGCCAGCAATTTCAAAGGATTTCTTGAATGTCAGTATCATTTAGGATGCTTTTATCCAAAAATATATTTGCTCCAGGAGGACTTCTGTGAGTTGGAAGGCACCAGGTGGCATTTTCAAAATGGTCTGTGCAGCATAGGGGCTCAGGTCCTAGTGAACACCAGTAATGAAGGGTGTCTTGATCACTTATATGCTATTTAAAATCACTGCCTGTTGTCTTGAAGAAGTGAAGGCAAATGATGGAACATCAGTATGCAAGGATTTGCATTTCTTTCCTGTTGTCCAAACCAGAAAATTATCTGTTTATGTAGACTGTGGAGTCATTGCGTGTTGTGGTTACTGAATGAGTTTTCTGTTAGCTACGAAGCGTGGCTTGGTGAGAAATATGTTGGAGATGGAGGCTTGGGATGGAGTGAAGGTGTGGTTTTCCAGCCCTCTGGTCAGGAGGTTGAAATGACTGCTTTCAGGACATACCCTTCTTCCCCAGAAGAAACAAACCTTAGAAGTAGTTTCTAAAAGCCGTGGTTCTCTCCAGGACTGCAAAGAACCAAGCTATAGACTGTGGGTTACATGAACGTAAAGCTGCCCTAGAGCTGCTGCATGACAGACCAACAGCCAAAAACCTCTCCCTGCCCCGCAGCAATCGCGCTCCAGTGACGAAGTACAGGTTGTGAGCCAGCGAGAGGGTTGCTTTAACATCTGAGCAGGTGGAGCAGAGGATGGCTTGAAACCTTCCAGTTATGGGAAATCTGACTCATGGAAACCATTGGATAAATTTAAATACGTTATTCTAGATTGGAGGAGGAAACCATCTGGGTAAGTAGAGGGACTTGCGTGTCTTAGTGAGGGAAGAGCCCATTCAAATGACAAAAGAACTGTCCCAAGCCTGAAAATCTGACAGACCTGAGATAAAAAGACCAGTTTGAATGTTATTGATTTAATGTTTGCATTTCAAGAATCCAGCTATGGAAAATAATATTTAAAACATTTCAAAAAATCATAAAAGACCTTTGCTGGTACTTGCCAGCTGTTTGAAGAGGAAGACCTCAAAATTTCATCAGAACTTCACATTATGAAATCCTTTTTAGAGACTTTTGAAGAGATCTTGCATTTGAACTCCAAGTTCCATGAAAGCTCTGCTTTGAACAAAAAGCTGGGAGAGAAATGGGAAAATTGCCCCGTGGCCAGATTACAGTGGGCTGAAGCAGGTAAGGCAGTCTGATTTTAACTTGGTTTAGAGAGTCAAGACTCTGGTCTGCAACCTGGCTCATCCCTGTGGGTCAGGGTTAGTGCCCTGGGGACCCAGGTGGTCTTCTCATGGGCTTCTTCCACCTGTGTCTGCCCGGATCCCACAGCCACTGGGTGCACAGCCTGGTGTCCTGGCTCTCTCTCCTGGCACTGGCTTCAGATGACATGCAAGTGGTGTGATAGCAGCACGCCTGGGTAAACTCCAGCCCCAGTCTCGGCGTGTCACGCAGCAGCTATTAATTTCACAACAAGCGGGTCCCACGTGGCAGGATCCCTCGTGGACACTGACTGAGGCCAGGCAGGGAGGTGGCAGCAGTGGAGGTGGTGGGGAGATGAGACGGTTGATGCGAGTAACAACGGAAAGGAGGGTGTTTGTGACTTACCCAGTGCCTCTGTGAAGATGAAGGCAGTTGGGGGAAGATGATCCAAAGTCAATGGCTTGATGCCTCTTGCTGTGGTGATGGATTGACAGCCACAAAGTGTGTAATGAAAGCACCCTCTGTCATTGTCTCCTGGCAGTGAATGACATGGGCTGCTGGTCCCGATGCTCCTGGGGGCTCGGTGACTCCAGCAGCCCCCAGCAAGTCCCAGCTGTGCCCAGCGTGGAGCAGTGCAATTGCTGAGGTGACCAGGGGAACCTAGCCCTGGTGCCCCACCATCCAGATTTGCAAAAACTCTGTGCAGATACTGCTACCCACAGGGCTTCCTGCTCACCCTGGCTTTAGACAGGAATGGCAATTTGAAGTTTTATTATGTTTTTCACAAGCATAGATCTCAAAGCCCTATGGTACAGACTCATCATTACCATCTTACAGATGGGATCGCTGACGCATAAAGAAATGAAATGACCTCCCTGGAACCATTAACTGGGCAAATGATAGGGCTAAAAATAGAGTCTAGATACTCAACCTTTCAAGCAACCCATCACCATGCCTAACTCGGAAGAAAGGTGCCAAGGAAGTTAGTTAAAGCAGGTAACAAGTATTCAACTGCATGTGGTTACTGAACCAGCTTGGTGAGGGGTGTTCACGAGTACTCCACCTAGGACGCTCCAATAACCCAGCACATTTTTGGAGAAGAAACAGTTGACAGAAAAATCAGTGAGCCACATATGGCTGTGCTGTACGTCAGTCACATGAACCCTAATACATTCAGAAGTTCCAAATGCCTTTTAAAGCTAATGGTCTGTGCACTAATAGCTCCTGGCCCTGGCATCCAGGCTAGCAGCTGGTGCCGCTAATTGGTAGCCCGGAGGATGAGCACGTGGGCAGTGGGCAGGCGACTGGATTTCAGGAGCAGCAAAAGGATTGGGATTGCTGCCTTGCTAATTCTGTCGTTCAGTGTAGTCTTTAATCAAGATGAAAAGTCAAGAGACCGTGAGGTGCTGAGAAACAACAGCTTTGCCTGATTACGGGAGCCCAGCTCGCTCGGCCCTGACAGGCATTGCCTGGAACGGGCAGGCCAGCAGCAGCTTGTGAAGCCACCCGAGCTGCAGCTGCTCTTCTTCCCCAGCCGTGTCTGCTGGACAGCGCTAGAAATAGCATCAGGAAATAATATGTCTCTGGCCTTCTGGGGGATGTGGGTTTTATTATTTGAGGTGTGGATGTCAAGTCACATAAAAGCATCCAGACCCCTCCAGCCAAGCCCAGCAGAAATAAACACGCTGTCTGATAAGGGCATTAGCATCTCTTCCTTTTCTCCTTCCTGGTCTCTGCCTTGTGCAGTGTTGGAGGAGCGTAGCCCTCAAAGCCAGGGCCTCAGAGAAAGAGCAAAGAGCACTAAAATGGCTAAAGGATGTTGTCAGAGAGCTGAAGCCATTCGAGGAGATGCCATGTGTTGCTGAAACCAGCACAGAGGGATCCAGCCTGCCGGAGGGCAGTTTGGGAAGATGGTGTGATGTCTGAGCTGTGCACAGTGATGGGTGCCACCTGGTCTCTTAATGGCAGGAGGTGACAAGGCATCCTCTGATAACCTTGGTAATTAAGGTTTTGGTATTCCCTGTGAAGCCTAACAGACAACCTGGAATTAACCCATCTGAGCACCATTTGTTTTTGTCCTCTTGAGAGCAGAGCTGGCCCAGAGCTGTTTGTTGCAGAGTCCCTGCAGCTGCTGAGGGTCTTCTGATGATCTGCAGATGTCTCAAGCCCACTCCAGTCTTCTGGGTGAATCAGGATAATTCCAGACTGGAAATCACTTGGGGTTACTCTCCCTGCTATGTTGACTGATGTTTTGTTACCCCAATACTGATCAGATCTCAAAGCTCTTGCTCTCTTCCTAGTTACTTCATCTTGTTGGATCCAGATCACACAGTGGAGATCTGAGCATCCCAGTGAGATGATGAAAGAGATCACCAGCTCTAAGCATTCACGTAATTAACCTTCCCACCATTCCCCAGAAATATCCTTTTCCATTATACTTGTGACTGAGTCTGAACCTTGCTCCAGATGGCAGTGGGCTGAGGAGAAGAAATTTTGCTGTAGTCAGAGCTCACAGATACACAAAAGAGAGAAATTGTGAAAAATTGCAATGACAAGGTTGTTTGGATATCTTGTGATGTTCTGGCTTTAGAGAAATCCATGCCTAATGTGCCTGCATGGCAAGGTAAACTAAAGACCATATAATTCTATTTAAGCTTAACATAGCAGAGGAAGAAACCCATGAAACCCACATCTCCTGGACTCCTTGTTGTCTGTGAGCATTGAGGCTTACTTTTACACGTGCTGCTTAGTCACTTGATGCTAAAGAATTTAGGATAAAGTCTTTCTGGGATTTTGTTGGTTACTACAGAACTTAGGGCACTGCCTCTGCCTTATTCATACTTTCTTTGAACCATACCATGATCAGGTGCAATTTCAGGGGGACATGGAGGAGAAACACCTCCTGGTTTCTTGCACCTCCCTGTCCTCCCTTCCTGCACCCCTGTTGCTGTAGAGAACCCACTGCTTGTTCCTCTAGTCGTCGTGAGGCTGAGCTTGAGAGAGAGGAGGCAAACCCCTTCCAGAAGCCAAACTGGAGCTTTATATAGACTTTTTCAGGCAGTGACAGGATGAGAATCTGGTGTATGAAGTGCTGGGGTGAACTGCTTATCTTGGGCAAGGCGTGCACAAGTGGGTAGTGTCTCACTGAGCTGGAGGCTCAGAGGGGAGTAAGAAAGCACCTTCCCACTTGTGGGATGTGGTGTGGCATTGCTCTGTGTTGCGGGATGGGTGTCTCATGGGGGCTGAAATCCTGACCTGGATGACAGACAGGGAGTTGGTAGAGTCTGGACAGACCTGAAACTGTCTCCATACATTTATTTCCCACCTCTTTGCTTCTACTTCATTTTGCATCTGCATTTGTCACCGCTTTTTCTCTCTTCTCCCCATATCCACTCCCCCCCCCCCCCCCCCCGTTCTTAACAATCCTATTTCCAAGCCTAGAGCATGTAGGAGTGCTTGAACTTAGGAAATATATCTTGTTCTGTTCAGTGTGGGACTTCTTCAAAGGTTAGCTGCGTTTCCAAACAGCATCATCTGCAGCAGTGCATTGAGGTTTAGGGCGTTGTATATTAAACATGCAAACAGATACTTTTCCCAATAGCTGCCTCATCTTTCACCAGATATTAATAATGCAGGGAGTTTTAGATCATCTGTCCCTGTCATTGCTGTTGCATATTGATATAGTCACAGTGACTAGCTGTTAGCAAAATGTGTGAAGATATTCCCTGACCTTTTCCCTTCTCCCCACCAATAAATCCCGTATTTTCCGTGGAGGCAACCAGCACCGTATGCTGGCAGCAGTATTTTGGTAACATCCATACTGTGGACTCTGGATACAATCAAATATAGGCCTCAGTACTTTTCAGGACGGTCGCTTTGGTGCAGATCTCTGTGATCCCCTGACTTATTCATAAGATCCTCCTCTTTGCCAAACAGCAATATCTAATTCCCGTTCCTGTCTCTGATCTCTGACTCACATCACTGCAGGGTACAAGTATCCATCACCGGGCACAGCCCTGCCTACAAAGCTGTGGGATGGCAGAGAGGAAACTTGAAGAGGTCTGGGGGGTTTTAGTCTGCCCCATAACCCTGGAGTTGCAGGGGGCCCCCACAGGATGACCCAGATTTTTTAAAGACCGAATTTGTGGAGAAGCGAAGTGGTTTATGTCTCCCTTAACAACTCTCCCTGTTGCAGAGGTAGGAGGGAGTTGTAAGGCAACCCTCTATTTTTGTTCCTGAAATTCAGGCTCCCTCGGATACCTGTGGGTGACAGAACTGAGGTGGATAGCACCCTATTGCGCTGCTGTCCGTGTGAGCAGGGCTGGACCTCGTGGCTGTTCACAGGCGTGCAGCCTGTGTTGGGAAATGTGGGTCCTGGGGTGCTTCCTGCAGCTGGCAGGCACAGCCACCGCCTGCCTGCGTGGGCAAACACTGGCAGCTGCTGCTGCAATGCTCCAGTTCCCTTCTCCCTGAAAGCCATAGTGCAGTGCTGCCTCCTTATTCCAAACAAAATATTTGTTAAAGCTCCTCCTTCAGTCTGTTATTTTTTCCGTGTTGACGGCGCTGGCAGGAGGTGGGCTCAGGGTGGATTTTCCTTTGCTGGTGTCAGGCTGGAGCTGAGCCCTGCTTGCATGGGGTGAGCACGAGGAGACTCGTGTCCTCGGGGGGCAGCTGATGAGAAAAGTGACCTCGCTGGAGAAATGCACGCTGGCACCCATGGGCAGGGTCATAGCAAGGGTGCTGGGAGCCAGAGCTGGGGTGGGAGTGCTGAGGGGCACCGTGGGGCTTTCTGCAATGCTGAGGGCAAGGACTGAGTCTCCTGGAGCAATTCCAGTAGCCCCCAGACTGGTGTAATTAATGAGACATCCCGCTTTATGTAATAATGTGTTTTGTGTGACTCACCCTAATGAACAAAAGCAATTCCATGTGACTCCTAATGGGACTTCTGGTCTTTATGTCCCCGTGTTTGCTGCGAATTATTTAAGGCATCTGGGGGGATTTGTGAGTAATGAAATCTCTGCTGATTCTGTCTCGCCTTACATGACTCCAACGATCTGGTCAGTAGTTTAAGGTCTGTTTTGGGCTTGTACTTCACCTGCAGATCTGCCAGCTTGCAATTTTCTCCCTGTTCGTGTTCTCTGCTTTCCTTTAGCTCTTGACTGCATTTCCTTTGCCTTCCATCAGCTTAAAAAATAAGATGTGTTCTTCTGTATTACATGTCTGCCTTGGGTTTGCTGAGGCTGGGCCTGTCAGAAAAGGAAGCAAAGCAATTTAGCTCTTAAATTTAAGGATGGTAGCAGTATTCATGGCATGATCTTATTCAGGCAAGTGTGTGCAGTGCGTGCAAGGTGTGCCCAAGTACTTTCCATAAGTCAGCTCTTGGACCTCACAGACCCTCTCCCTCCCATTGCAGGCAGAGAATGAGGGAAGAAAGCACAGGACTTCTTGGCTTCGATGGTCAAAGGAATAAGCAGATCAAGCATCTTCATGGGTGGAGATTTTGGTAGTCATGTCAGTTTTGTGGTAGGTTGATTTATTTATTTATTTATTTATTTATTAATCTTTCATGTTCACTTTTTCACTCGGTGCCCTGAGGTTGCATTGCACTTTGGACTTTGCAGTTGTGTGAAGACGTTCTTCTAGATGCAGCCTTGGAACAGGGAGCCCAAAGGGGACTTTGGGGAGATTAAAGATTGCTTTGAGAGAGTGAATGAGAGCAGACAGCCGGTATTTCCCACAGCTAAGAGCTGGTGCAGAGCCTTAGCACTTTGTAACAGCTCTGAATCTGCCACTGCCAATGGCCAAAGGGGATAAAACCGAACATCTGCCAGCTGTGACTTTTGACCGGAGAGGGACGATCCTCCTTATTCCAAGGAATGAAACTGATTTAAAGAACTTCAAGCCCTGCTTTTGCTGGTATTAGAATGACACAGATGTTAGGGTCATGCCTTTATTTTTAGGAGCCTGCTTGAGATTTCAAGCCTACAACAGAGCAGTCGAAAGGGAACCAGTTTCCCTTGAAGGAAATGAGTTAAGAGGCTTTTGTGGAAGCAAAACCGAAGGGGTGAAAGTTGCAGTGAGATACAAGTTGCACTTCCATCGGACACAAGTGCCTCAAGTTCTTGACCTTTTCTCTGATTCAGTGCACATTGCCTAAATCCTAAAGTATCCAACCCATGAAATGTCAGGAAATAGTAGTTTAGGGGACAACATCTTGAATCACCTCTTCTCAGAAAGCAGTGGCTGCTAGAAATGGTTAAGGTAACCAGGTGCAGTGGGATATTTTTATCTTCTCTCCCTGAGTAGGAGGATTTAAGAAGACTTCAAAAAACAGAGCTAATTTTATTTTTAAGCACAATAGTTTAAATAGCTTGGGATTTTTCTACAGCCATTATAGACCAGACCTTTGAAAGATCCAACCCCTTTGTCTCACTTTTAAGGTCCCAAAGGGGACTTTAAAGCAGAAGTCAATGGGGTTGGCATGTCAAAGTGGGTGAGGGGACATATCCTGGATGGCGGTGTGGCATTTGGCAATGGTTATTTATTGCTAGCAGTTAAAGAAACCTGGAAGTGTTTTTAAGTTATAGCAGGAGCCAAATAAGGAAGAGTGGTAAAAGCTGCCCTTCACCTCCATTTCCCCAGCATTGCTGAGCCCCTGATGGCAAGGCTCAGAGGAGTGGCTTCATGGTAGCCTTATTCATACCTCTGTCTGGTCTCACTTTCTCATTCCTTCTCTCTTCAAAAAAAGCCTCAAGAATATGAATGTCTGCATGTATAGTTAAAAAGAATACAAATAGTCATGCTAACAAGACTTGTATGTATTCATGGTGTCCCTTTCCCTACTAGGGAAAAATTCGTTTCTGTAACAGACTGCAAATGGTGTTGGTAGACTGGTAGACTGTTGTGCTGTGTGAATTTACAGGTATTCGTTAGAGATGACATGGTCATGTTCCTGATGAAAGCAATAGAAACGTGTGATAACACATGAAGAAAATCCCCCCCAGACCCATAGACAATAAGAACAGGAATCCACCAAAGCATGACTGCCAATTCTTCCCAAGATGCAAAGTTTAAAAACATTTAGATGGAGGCACAAACAGTGCAAGCAAATCCATTTCCATGTGCAAAATTTTCTGTTAGTAATTGTAAATTGGACAGTGAGTTGAAATTCTCCCCAGTGGAGAAAGGGAAAGCACAAAGGCATCTTCCCCTCTAAAATCTTGTTTGTCTCTGTGGTACTTACAGAGCCCTCATTAATGAAGTATTTAAGCATGTTACAACCTTATTGCAGCCCCTGAGAATAACATTCATTTTACAGACAAATTAAAGCGCAGGAGCTATGTTAACACTTACCTTGGCTCAGCTGTCCTGGGAACAGCAGCCTGCAGTTTTCCCAAACTCACATCTGCTCATCCTCAGTGCCCTTGTGGGCAGGCTGCGCTGCAAACCCCAGTGGCTGTAGTGGAAGGTAGCAAGATCTGCTTAGGATCCTGGGGCCATTTTATTTCCCCAGCCTCAGCCATCTGGTGGCTCTGACAAAGCAGGTATGTGGGGGTCAGGCACGGCCCCGGCAGCCCATCTGCCTTGTAATCAGAGGGTGAGCACCCAAACCCCCTCCAAGTGAAGAGCACAGTCCTTGGGGCTGGCCTCTGGCCACGTCTTGGGGTGGTCCATCACTTCGGAGCAGATGCAGATTGAAAGTGCAGCTTCTTCAAGGTTATATGGACTGGCTGTGGGCAAATCTGGCTTCAAGTCCTTGAAAGCCCAGCTAAGCAGCAATGTCGTAGGTCCTCGGGTCTGTCTGCCAAACGAGGGGCCCTTTTTCCCTTGCACAAGTCTCCCAGGCACGGGATGCAGGCAGAGCGCAGCTCGGGGGCGATGCTCAGGACACAGCCCTTGGGGAAGAGGAGTGGGTTCCCCAAGGTGAGATTTGGCTCTTCCCAGGCAAGAGCCCCTCAGAGCTGAAGAGGATCAGGGACCTCGCAAGGAGGAGGACACGCTGTGGGGCCTCTGCCCACAGCCCCTGGTCAGGATGTCCCAGGAGGGTTTTTTCCAGTTCTGAATTCCTATAGCTATCTATCCTCTTTTCAGAGAAATCTTTCTTCAGCCCTGAATTGAGCTGTCTGGGGACAATTTTCATCCTCTTTGTGAATGCCCTCTTGCTTCCAATATTGCAGGTGGCTGAATGCTTTGCAGATGAATCGAAGTGGAGGAAGAAAGCCCTAATTAGCTGCTTGCTTCGCCGTTTCAAGTCATGACAAAGAGGTTCTGAAGTTGTGGCTCAAAGGTACTCGGTAAATAAGATAACTAAATACGATGCTTTTTTATCCCCATTAAATGATATGTTAGATGGCTTTGAAGAAAGTCTGAAAAATAACAAGGCAAAGATAGAACAGTAGTGTTGGTGACTTCACATGGAAGTCAAGAAATTCCCTGTTTATCCCACAGTGCTTCCCTGGACTGCTTTAAAAGCCAAGAATTAAGAATCATCATTAAATACCATCCATTTTCCATTTCTGGCATATATTTAACAATAAATTGAACGTGAATTTTCAGTCCTCAACGTTCACTGAGTATTTCGGTCCTGAGATTTTCTGCCCAGAGGGCTAAGGATAAGACAGTCTGTTCAACAGGCAAGAGATTGTGTAAAATAGGAACCAGTGACTTCAGGCAGAAGTTTTCTTGTGTATTTGAGTGTGAAGCTTGTTTACTGTCACTGACTTGAAAACTTTATTTAACTAGTGTGTGCCTCAGTTTCCGTTCTGTGTCGAGGAAATAAATGTTTGTACACCTTTGGTAGTTCACAGAACTAAATAGAAAAAATCAACCAGAAAAAAAAATACGGCAAGACAGCTCACCCAGTTGCTGTTGTTTATTTGCCTTAATTTGGTGACTAGAACTTGCAGAGCTGACACCTCTGAGCAGTCCAAAGGTGGTGTCACTCTACCAAAGGTGGCATCCTGCTCTGGGGACCTCTGGGGCCCTGGGGGAAGGGACAGCACAGACGGGGCTGCACAACCTGACCAGCTCGACCAACTTCATGGCTGCTGTCCCTGCCTTTCATTCTGGTTCATTTTGATCACGTTCTGTTTTGTGTTGTTTCTTGTTGTTTTGCTTGCCTATTTTCAAAAATTCAGTTCCTGTCCCAGCTAATTCAGAACGAGGAGCGCTGGGGAAGCTTTCTGCAGCCTCTCTAAGCCAGAAGAGAAAGCAGCATCCTGCTTGGGAGGGAAACACAGTCTGGGTGTAGAAACACCTGAATGCTGCAGATGAAGTCCAAATTAAAAAGCTTATTAAGGAGCAGGGGAGAGCTTCCTATAAGGAGAGCAGTGGGAGCCGTCACTGGCAGGATACCCTGCGCTGGCAGGGGAAACAGTGACTTTTGGATGGCTTCTCGTCTCTAACAGGCACTATATTAAATTCACCTAAATTCCACAGCAGCCTTGGGCTACGAAATTAAACAAGTCTGAAGGATGCTGTGGGGAGAGTAAATGAGGAGAGTTCGTGGAACTATTTATTGCTGTAGAATATATGCTTTTTGGAGCATGATTATGAAGAATGTAAAATAAATTATTAGCAGACTAAAAATCAATTTCCTTTCACGTACAGTTATTCTTGGTTGTGGTAATCCCTCCTCTCAATAATTTTAAAATCAAAAATTGGTCCAAAGTTTGCTCTTCACTGGGAATATATGTCTCTACGAGGCATTGGAAATCTTCTTTACTACTTTCCCATAAAGACCAGTTGACAAATATATTAGTCATCATGGGAGTGGGAAAGTATATTTATATTTTTCAGGACATAACAGCGGCTCCCCCCCTTCCTCCAACTTTGGCACTCCTTTTTTTCTGAGCTTTTTGTTGACACCTGGAAGGGAAATAAGAAAACGGGAGGAGCGCGTGGGGCTCCAGCAGCAGAGCTGCACCTGGCTTGGGGATTGGGGCCAGGTTGTGCAACATCGTTTGTGTACAGCTGTTTTTGTGTGTGCCTGTCACAGTTTGCAGACAGAAAGGTATTCTGGGTGGGGGCTCTGAATGCTTCTCCAAAATTATTTTTTATACCCATTGTATGGCTCTTAAGTGTCAGGGAGTAAGGGGATTGAAAATGGCTTTATAGTAATCGAGACTCAGGCCCTACAGCTCACAAGAAATTTGTTAGCAAACTCACCGATATTGTAATTAGAGGTGTTCAAGTGTTTGTGTATACAGAAAATGCATTTTCTGTAGAAAGATCAATTTTTTCCATGGAAAAAAGTGATTTTAAAGGAAGCGCATGGATGTTTCTGTTTTGTCAAAAAGATTTAAATGGAACACATCATTCCTGACTAGCGGATCCGGATCGACCTATCCCGGCATATTAAGCCAAATCAAAACATGTCATTTTCAGTTAATTCAGTGTTTCTTTGTGTTGGCCAGAGCTGGCTGAGTGCCTGCGGGAACTGGGGTTCAGATGCTCTGTGCTGTCCTCCTGCTGCCCGACAGTGCAGGGGCTCTCGTGCCCTTGGGGTGCAGAGCAGGGCCCCAGGGCGGCTGGGTGGGACAGAAGGACAGACGGCCAACGGACGGAGATGGCATTGAGGTGGAGAGCCCAGGCTGGGCAGGTAAGCTGCTTGGCTGCTGCAACAGTTCAACCAGGCAAAGCAAAACATTTTGATTTATGTATGTACAAATCTTTCTAAACAAAACACATTAAGGTAATCAGGTTTTCTGATGGATGGGAGCTGGGGTTTGCAATGTTCTCTTACACTTGCCTATGACTCACATTTGATTTACCTTTTCTTTGCACAAAACTCCCTCTCTGCTGCCTCTTGCTGTCTGGTTGTTTGAGCCAGCACTGGATGGACCAGGAGCCACCACTTACCCTTTTTTTTTTTTTTTTTTTCAAAAACGGAATCACTTTCAGATTCAGCGTAGCTGAACTTCAAACGGAATCACTTTCAGATTCAGCGTAGCTGAACTTCTCTTTTAATCTCCTAATTTGCAAAGCTTCACATATACATTTCTGTGCCTTTGTTTCTGGGAATAGCTTGGGTTCCTGTCTTGATCTGTATGCTCGCATGGTGTGTGTGATACTGGAAAGCACACCACCTGCACTGCTAATAGTGAGTATCTAACAGAGGCAGAATAAATAGTTCATGTGCATCTTGTAGACTGGGAGAGTCAGATCTACCTCTAAGTCACTCTTCTTTAAGTGAGTAAAATGCTCTCTCTCTCTATGAATTTGCATGAAGACAAACCTGAAATATTGCCATGCCTGAATTAAGTTGACTGAGTCCATCTAATTAAGCAAAGGCTTTTCCTTACAAACATCGTTTGTAAACACCGGTTGCATTCAACTGAAATGTGAAACATCAATTGACTTTAACTCAAGCTTTGCCCTCATTGAGGAGGAATGCTCATAGAGCTGCTCATGGATTTTGGTTTTGTTGAATCAAAAATTTAGCAGGGCGTTAAAGGTGTGAAGGACTGGGATGGCTGGCACCCACTGGGATTACCTAAGGGTGACGCTGACTTCCCTCCCAGGCCCACTGGGTGCTGAGTGCGATTAAAGGAACGCCAAGGAGGGCTGCATGCTATTAATTCTATAGAGGAGATCTCTTGCATTATTCATCAGATGTATACAGCCTATTCTAAGAGCAGAGAAAATAGAGAAGCACCTTTAGATGTATTGTAACATCTGTGAGTACAGCTGGCTCTTTTTCTGTGTGTTCTTCTTATTATGTGCAATTTGTATGTTTTCTTCTCCATCTTCAGAAAAAAAAAAAAGAAAAAAAGAAAAAGAAAAGAAAAAAGAAAAAAATCTCCGAAGAGAAGAAACTTGCAAAGCTTGTTATTACCAGGGCAAAACTCCCACTCCTCCTGTAGAGACAGGAACGGCCAAGCTCTCATTCAACCTTGGCTGTAATACCTGCTATCATTTGTCAGCCTTCACGTAATCAGGTAATTTACTATAATTCCTCCACTTTCAATCAAGCCTGGTAAGCAGATGGCAGAATTCAAGCCTGTAGGTTTTGTCAGATGCCGCAGCCCGGCTCCAGCCCTGGTACCATCCCTGCCCTTACGGCAGAGCCCAGCTCCGCTTACACCATAGCTGGGGGGCCTGGGCCAGGCAGCCCCACCTGGATGGAAATGACATTAGGCACCTTGTTCCTTAAATTGCAGGAGCAAAAAATTGACAGTGTCTCCAGCACCAAATAAATACTTTCTGAGAAGCGTGTGTGAGCCATTGCTGTTTCACAGCCACAGTGCTGCCATGCGGCATCTCAGCAATGGGGAGCAGGTACATGGGGATGAAGGAGAACAGACATTGGGATTTTGTATGGGATCCAATCTGTGAAAGGTTTGGCCAGAAAATGCAATGCCCAGTGTCTCTTTTCTCCTGTCTCTGAGTAGCAGCACCAACCTTCCCCACTGAAGATGTGAAGCCTAACGCACAAATGTCCATGAAATGTTCAGATGAAAAATAGTGAGCAAATCTGAAATGTTTATTATTATTATGCAAGATTTTAGCAGCCCTTCCCAGGCGGCTACTCCAGAAATAATGTTTGGCTTTTGAAACAGGAAGGCCTTGTGTGCACTGCCTGTATGCAGAGGGAAGGCGGACCAGCTTCTCCCGGGAAGCTTGAGTCCACCAGCATCCTCTGGGATGTGCCGTGAGGGCTGCATCTCCATGAAACATAAGCTCTCCTTCCAGGTTTACCAGGCGGCAGCACATTTGTGTATGTTTTTGCCCAAACTGCTGAGGGCTTCCATCAGACAGAAGCAATGTCGGATCAGATGGACTCGCTGCTTTAGGACTTCTTTATTAAGAGCTGCTTAAAGATGTGTAATCCTTTCATGCCTACTCCCAGAGGAGGGCTGGAAGCGGGTGCTTGGCTTGTTGCATTAGCATCACTTTTCTGGTTCAGAATTGCTAAGCACCCCAAGAAACAATGGGAGAGCTACCTGGAAAACCTAGGCACATCGATGCAGCACAAACGTCACTGACAACCTGGGAGGCTTGCACCATGCTTGGGATGAACGCACGGTGTGTGGCACTCGTCTGTCGCTCCTCGCAGCTGCTCGAGGACTTCTCCTGTTGAGAACTGCCAGTGCTGCCGCAGCACCATGGCTCTGGGGTCTGCTGAGCACCAAAGCCTGCTTAGAAGGGCTGAAAGGGCCTCCTGGGAGAACTCATAACTCCAGCACTGGTGTTTTGGAGTGACTGGAGCACTGTAAGTGAAGAGCAAGAGGTGCACTCGTGCACGGGGGCACGGTGACCCAGATGCCTGGCTGAATTGTGGCAGAACTGTGTTCTGCACACATGGGTGCTGAGCTTGGGAGCTCTGCAGAGCTTTACCAGGCTGTTGGAAACGTTAACCAGGGGCAGAGAGAGACGTATTTTGTCTGGTGGGAAAAATGAGAGAAACAGAGAGGGAGACGAGCACATTTCTGTGTTGCTTTTGTTGCACGTGTTCATGTTCTGATGGATGGTCCTTCTGCTCCCTGGTGCCCGTGGTGCCCATGGTCCTGATGTGCATGGTTTGAGGGCTGGCAATGACCAGAGGCTTGCTCTAACACCCCTTTCCCCTCCCTCCTTAAGCCGTGGAGATGAAAGATGACTCCTCAGCTCTGATAGCCATTGTGTCCTTCTGCAGGTTCATCAGGTGCGACAGGGACTCAAGCTTGTCTGAGCCTTGATGATAAGCTCTCCTTGTTAAAAGCCATTATATTCGCTACTAGCTGAGTATAATTCTGACTGACTACTGCAGTTCTCCTCTGCATGTAATTGAATTCATATTCATCATAAAGCAATGAAAAATAAATTGTGTGTGTGTTTTTTCCCCCTCATAAAGCAAGGCATGCCGCTGGCTCTGCCTTCTCTGTAATCTTCCCCTTCGCAACATATTGTAATAGAATTCATGGGAACAGAACAGTTGAAATAGATTGAGCTTTTTTGACCCACCTAGCAGAAAAAGAGCTTTATTTCAATGCTGAGGAGGAATTGATTAATTCAGTTGGCTTCGGGGAAAAGCTAAAACCTTAGTTTAAGATGCTTCAACACCAAAGAACAGAGCTTGCTCAGTTGCAGGCTGAGGTGGTGTGGCAGAGGCCCTGTGCCACCAATTAGTTGGTTTGAGTCTGAGGTCTTAAAGGCTTAATGTGTTTCCACACAAAGTCTCCCAGTTCAAGCCTCTGTACTTTGTATACTTCCAGCAGATGAAATATTCCAGTTCAAAAGAACTTCCCAGTCCTGCGTGTGGTACCGTTGTGACCAGTTCAAGGAACCCATCGTCCCAGAGTCCTGGTGGTCCCTTGTGCTGCTCTGCTGGATGGACATCTTCCTCTGAAAGAAGCTCTCTAAGTTCTTATAAAACCCTCTCACCTGGGCATCCCACAAATGACAGCAAGTTGGTGGGGAGCTAGCCAGCTGAGGCTGTTGCCTCCTCCCCACCTTTGTTTAACCTTTTGTTTTGTTTCTCTGTCTGTGATAGGATCCAGAAACCAGGATCTGATGGTGCCTGTGAGCTGGGCTGCTACTGCACTGTAGAAGTCCATCAGAAATGCTCTGACAGGAAGAAAATATGTTTTCTGCAGCCCCTGGCTCCCTGCCAGCTGTGGGATAGCTGCTTCAGACACAGACTAGCCCAGACAGTCCTAATACATCATAATATTAGTGAGTTTTGTTCAACAAAGGGTTCAAATGTCTTTCCAGTTAATTACTAATTTCATTACAGCAAAATCATTAATTACATTTTAATACTGAAAGACGATGCTTCTGCAAATTGTGAAGCGAACATTAGGAAAAGGAATAAAGAGGAACTCACTGGTGGTGAGTCCTGAGAGCTATGTGAGTGCTCTTTGGGAGCTGCAGAGGCTGTGGTCCTCTGCAAGGCTCCCACTTCTTTGCTGGTCCTTTCTCCACTGCCTCCTCCCAGCACTTAAGCTGACAAACACGTAGGATGTGGGTGCCAAGCAGGGCAGATGTGTGAGCAACTGCCCTGCGTAGGACATAGTTTCCATCCTAAATCAGTGCTATTGCACCCCAGGAATTCCCCATCCTTCCTTAACCTCACTCAGGTTGGCTGACCTCCCAGAAAGCCCTTCTCTCTTGCAGTGAAACCTCCTCGAGGCAATGCTAAGAAAATGTAGGGCAGGATTTAGTCTGTGGGCTCCTGAGGAAGACCTCTGCCTCAGATGAAATCTGGACCCATGGCTGAGGAGCAACATCTTCCTCTCCCACCACTAGGAATGAAGGTACGTGGCCATACGATGGGGTGAGGAGGGTTAATTCTTGACTACACTGCAAGACAATACTAGCAGCACCCTCCTCTGGGGACCAGGCCTGGGTCACCTTTGCTCTGGGCGGTTTGCACTGGTGGCTGTGTCATACCCAAGGGAAGAGCTGAGGCTGTGATGATCTAATTACAGTCAACAATTGTTAAAATAATTAATCTGTTTTCTGCCTTATGAGGGAAGTCATGAATTAAAACCTGCAAAAAGGAAATCTGATGCATGATACGGTAACCCTAGTGGGCATTCGACACTCTTCTCTAAATTAGAAGTCTATTTTGAAGGCTGTTCCTTGGAGTATCATATTCTGCATAAATACTCTCTCTGTTTTCACCCTTATAGCTTTGATATTTTCTATAGCTCAGTAAACATTTGCCACAGCAGGTAGGAATTACCACGCTGGATCAGAGAAGTGGTTTCCTCAGGTCGGAAACCCATCCCTGCTGGTGGCCAGCAGCTTTGAGAGGGGGCAAGAGGAAACTGCAGAGGAAGAGGTGCCAGAGAGAAAGATGATGCCAATGTGCACGTTAAGTATCAGTTAATAGCTGTCATCTTAGAGGGTTTCTTACACAGTTCTTTCAGAGCATGTCCTTTGAAAATGTCATTTATTCCTCAGTTTTACTGAAGGGGAAACTGAGGAGTAAAGAGGTAAAATAACTCCTCTGAGATTATCCAGTCTGTGAAAGACAGCGGGGAAGAGAACCCAGACCTCCTGTGTCCCTTTCCAGTATTTCATCTGTTAGATGTTACTATCTCCTGATTCCTGTGGGTTTTGTTCATATGCAGGTCCTTCTAAAGCCATTACTTCTGCTTTTTTTTTTTTTTAACAAATACTGCTATTTTTTTTTCTATACAGCTTTTGAGACAGCATGATCAAAACCGAATGCAGTGCTCAAGTGAGATCATGTCGTTGGTTTATACAACCGCACATTGATATGGGCATCCAGATGCTTTGCTTGCTTTGATTCCTTTGAGTTGTCTCATGCTGGTGCACAGTATTTTTTCCAATGGCTTACAATTAATTTAGACCCCAGCAGGAGGTCTTGATTCTTTTCAAGAAATGTTGGGGGAAAAAAAAAAAAAAGGAAAATTCATTCAAGTAATGGCTGTGTCTAACTGACAATGGCTGTGTTCTGACAATGGAAGTGAACAATCTCAGCTTCCTCTCAAAAAAAGAAAGCAAAGACAGATATTTCAACTTCTGATAACTTCAAAAAGGGTGATCAAGAATGCACACAGATGCATACAAATTGCTTATAATAATATAAGCATAATAGATAATTGCTTATAATGTGATTTTTAAAAATGATTTCCTTTTTTTTTTTTTTTTTTAAATCTCATTTGCCTCACCTGTCAATGAGACTGGATGGATAGGGTCTTCTTTCCAGGGTGCTTCAACTGTGCCTACCCACAGGCTTTAAGCTAATGCCCAGATTTGTCCAGACCTGCTGAAGTCCTTAAAGCACTCTCCAGACCCATCTGGGCTTGAAAAGGTCTTGTTTGAACTCTGGTGATGGGTTTCTTTTGAAGACTGATGGACAGAGATGCAGAAGGTGGCCCTGCAGAGTCCCTGTCACAGCTACTGATATAGAGGAACAAGGTTTGCCAAAGGGAGCTGCTGGCAGTGGCCACCAGCAGGACATGGACAACTGAGGTCTTCAGCAGAGCAAATACAGAGCAAGGTTGCAAGGCAGAAGGCAGGTTCATCGAGGGCAGCTCACTCTGGTTATGGAGATATTTACGGGGATGTTTAAGCTCTGCAACAGAAGGGGTGCAAAGTCTGCTTGTGCAAGGGCACCCATGTTAATAGTTCAACTGACAGGAGTGGGGATGTTACAGCAAAAGGAGGCTTCAGGGGGACTTTTGTCTGGAGAGAAGGCAGAAACTACTCCTCCCCTAGCCACAGTGGGATTTCTGTATGGCCTCAGTACATCTTGTGCTTCTACTCGTCTGTGAAAACTGGCTTATGCTGAGGATACTGAGGTGTTCGTGGATGTATATGTTATGTTAGTTCACCAGAGGGCTGGTCAGGAAATGAGAAGGAGAGTGGGAAAGGATTTAGGAGGCAGCCAACTCTGAAATGTTGCAAGGGTTGTGGAGGGCCCGCATGCTTGCTGGTGCACCAGGTCTCTGCCCAGAGCTTGGTGTCAAGTGCTGTGTGGCCACCTATCCCTCACACATGTCAAATGGGGTTCTTCCAGGCCAGAGAAGAGGGTTCAGATGCCACCATGTGTAACTCAGAGGAGCAATTTAAAATCAAATGTATTTGCAGGGTGAGTGTGTAATCTTATGGTTTGGTCAGTGCTCAGGTGGTCATATTTTATTTTATTTATTTTATTTTATTTATTTTATTTTTTTCAATAGCCCTCTATTCTCCCTAGCAAATGGGCACTTCCAGCACTGCTGCAAACCAGTGACTGACTGGATGGAGAATCCAGTGACTGAGCTGGAAAAAAGAAGCAGGAGCCCTAAGGCCCAGCTCCTGCAGATCATGGCAGGAGAGGGAATTACACAAAGTCCTCTCTGACCTTCCAAAGTTTGGTTCAGTTTGATGTTTAGGAGGTAGTGACAGAGTACCTGGGATTTCCCCTGAAGCCACGAGATGGGTTAACCACAACAAATAGACAAATAGCCAACCTGATGCTCCTGTCCTAACTCACAGGATGTGTATCCTCATCGGGGACAGCAGCAGGGAGACAGCCAGCAATCCTCCTCCGAACCGCAGCGCTGTTCAGGAAGAAAACCAGCACTTATCCTCAGACGCTTAAACTGATTGCATCCATGCTCCGCCTGGTCAGCCTCTGAATACCACTTCCCCTCGCCTGAGTCATTTAATCACCGCTGCCAATCAGCACCATTGAACAGAGCAACAATACGTCTCAAAGCTCAATCACCTTCATAATCGTCTCACTGTCAGCACATGTGAGGGCAGAATTACCGACAGATGAGATGCAGGGTGTTTTTGTAATTGACATGTTCCCTCGGGTGTGTGTGTGTCTCGTGAGGACATGTGGCTGCGTGCACATACACGGGTGTGTATGCTGTGGTTTTAAATGTAGGTGTTGGGAGCAGCATGCCTTCAGAAAGGGAATTATGCATTTAAACAGAATTTGCAGCTTCTTAACTGGTCAATCCATTGAGAAATACATAGAAACAGCAGTGGTGTGGCGAGGCTGACAGTGACTCTGGGCAATATTTAAATATTAAGTGGGTCCATGTGGAGATGAGTCCACGAGAGACGATATGCTGGAAGGTCTGCGTTGTCATCGCGTGGTGCAAGCTGCTCGTGTTTCTCTTTTTAAATTCAGCAACTTTATCTGGAAATTACCTCGTGGTGAGGGGGACTGAAGTCTGGAGAACCTGGAGAACCATCTGGTCAGTCACCGGACAGTCCCTTCCTGCCCGCGTGGATGCTCCAGGGAGGCTGGGCAATCTCCCTGCCCACTGCCCCATCTGTCACCCTTTCCTTCCCAGCAGAATGGATCCCTGAAGGCCTGCAATTCCTGTAGAAACTTCCAATTTCAAGAGATGGTGATTTTCCTGCAAAGAGCCATTTCAACTGAAAAATTTCCAGCACTAATAGCTATCCCTTCCTTATTCTTCTTCAGCTTTCTCTCTGCTTCATCCCTCCTGACAAGCAGCAGCCAGAGATAAACCTTCTTCACCTTTGTGCCCTGGAGCAGCCTGTCTAGCACCCTTCACAAGTCCCACCTTTGCTTTCCAGGAAAGTCCAACGCAATGTCACCCGCTAGCTGAGATGTGACAACAGGCATCCGGCCCCGCAGCACTTGTGCTGAATGGCATCGCTGGGATCATTAGCTTTTGACCCACTACATAGTGCAAGGCTGGTGGTATAAAATACTCTGTTGTGATTCATCACCCGCAAGTCTAGGTACTAATTATAATCCGCCTCTTATGTATTCCAGTAGCCTATAATTTTAATCCCAAACATTTGTGTGTGTAATGAGGCAATGCTTTTATGGTTTATATCCTGGTGTAAGCCTCTGATTTGTATCATGTTGGAAATACAAAATCAAATAAGAGGGAATAAAAATAAAACAACAGCAAACTTTTGCCCTTTGAATTTGACATATAAAAAGTGTTGTGATGACTTTAAAGTTTGCAGTGAAAACTAGTGAACGTGCATGTCTCCACGGCTGCGTTTCTGGTTTTATACATTTATATAAAGGTAACATTCAAAGCCCAGGCTTTCTTCCCTGATGCTCAACAAAGCAAATCTTGATATCCATTGACCCAGGGGAATGCTGTGAGCAGGATCAAATTGGAGTCATTTCTGCCGTTGACTTACCAAGACAGAATGCGAGCACAAGTGCCTGCATGCAGACCTGCCTCCGGCTGGCTGTCCCAGAGGCTCCCAGCAAAAACTTGGCTGTCACATCTGGAAACTTTGGGGCTGCCACGCAGCCAGTGCTGGGACCAAGACCGAGGGATGTGGAGTTACTTGCTGCATACATAATTTTCAGGGTACAGATGCTGCTCCTGTTCTGTCATTGCCACCTCTAACAATGCAATTCCTCCAGTACCCGTGATAGGGCCTGATGGCCACGTGAGCTGATGGACTGTGGGACACGTGGGCAGAAGGCTGAAGAGGTGGGAGCTGTCAGGAAATGTGCTCTTATTTAATCTGTACCAAATCAGAAAAATTCCCCCGCAGGGTGGAAGATCATCATGAAGGATCTGGGGGGTTCTGGGCACCTTTTCAGTGAGGAATGGTGACATATCTGGAAAGGGGGGGGGTCTGTCCGGGTGCTGGATGCCACGGCAAGAAAGGGAAATGAGATGAGGAAGACCAGTGAGCACAAGTGCAAAACCCTGTGAACTATATCCTAAAATTTCATGCGCTACAACCCACATGGACGCACTGGATGAGCTGTGAGCCTTAGGAATGGCTTTTGCGGGAGGCTGGTGCCGTGGGTCCTGCTGCAGCATTGCAGACTGGACTGGTGCAAATTGCCTCAGCCCCTGCTCACTGCCTTCCCTCAGCTGGGGCTTGAGCTGAGCCAGCCCCAGTGCTAGCAGAGCTTCCCCTAGTCTCGTGGTGGCGCATGCTGGGAGGTCAGCAGTGTGGGACCAAGGCTTGAGGCTCTGCAGCAAGGAGCCAAGGGCTTGAAGTGCTGGGCTGTGCTCTTCTGATGGCTTTTTTAGGTTTGGGGGAAAATCCATGGTGCGTTGGACAACCCATCAGTTTAACAGGCAAGTAATCTGAACAAGTATGTGGCAAAGGAGAGGAGTATGCTTTGTTGGTTTAATGTTTTTCCTAAAGAATATATTTGATGAAAAGCTGAGTTAACGAGAGAGGCAGCAGGCAGGAAACAAGAAAAAACAGTGGGATTTGAGCAGTGGATGAAGAAACCAGCTTTTCTTTGAGAGTGATACTGAGAAGGAAAAGAGAAAGTACTGAGCTAGAAACAATCAAGGTTATATGTTTTAAAATAGCAGCAAAAGCAATAAACTATTCCTTTTGGCTGCTTCTTCAAGCAAGCCACTTTGGATGGAGGCTTTTCCATGTAATGAAAATTATATGATTTCATCTTGTAGATTGAAGTGGTGCAATAATCACGTAGGGAGTATTTTGGTGTGTTGCATGGGTCATTGAAAAACTGCCTGGCAAATTGGATCACGAGCAATAGGGAACATTCCTGCCACAGCACGAAAATGCTCTGGATATAGCAAGTGACCAAAGGGTTTTGAAAAATCCTACTGCACGTAGTAATTGTTTCTACTTACATTCACAGAAATATCTATTTTATTTTCTCTCTCTGACTTGTTGTTGTTATTTTTTTTTTAATAATAGCCTTTCCTTCGCATTCAATAACCCTTCTTATACCTTCATTTTCCTTCTATATTAAGACCTGATGATCCATTAAGGCAAATCCTATATTTTGAATTGCATCTAAATTGATACTGGAACATGGACTGCCTGCCTCAAAACCACTTCTATTCTCTTCTGCTTCAGATTAGATGGATTTTCTTTCTGAAAACAAATGAGAAATTTGATTATATGTGTCATTCAAACTGCAATTCCATCTTATTAAACAGTTCCAGGCAGTTGGTGCTGGGAACATTGTAATAAGGACTCCAGCATCTGAGACTGTTTGGCTGAATCTGTTGGCCAATTCCATGCACTTAGGCAGGAAATTTTGGCTGTGGCTAAGTGTGCAAACTGAAAGGCATATGAAACAATGAAAATACGTGTTTTATTATGTCACTAATATTTAAAGTGCTTTAGGGTGGCAGCTGTTCATTTCTGCACATTCCAATGCCTTAAGGAGAATTATTCTCCAGGCTTATTTTTGTCAGTGTGTGCCTTGGTGTTGCAACACCATTCGTCTTCCCTCTCTAACATCCCAGATGTCCCTGAAGTCACTGGGAGAAGAAACCACACGAGACAAATGCTGGTTGAGACTAAAATATTGTTCGAGTGTGCGTTAATCTTTTTTCTTTTCCCAAACAGGTGCCAATTCATCAGCCCAGATCCAAGGAAGGATGTGGGCTCTGCATTCTTTGTTTCTAGGCATTAGACCTTCCAGAGAGACCCAGAGTGCTGGGAAGGCGCCTGGCTCCGTACAGCACCTGAGGAAGGTGAGTCCCCACCTGCGACAGGAAGACCTGCATTTGTCCATGGAAGGCCCACAACCTGCAGTGCTTTCTGAAGGAAGGTGCTTCCAATTCTTTCCTTAAAGTAATATAAATCTGTCTTTTCTTAATTCACATATAAACGCACATCTCCAGCCACTCCACAGATTTCCATGGAGCAGCCTGGGCTGCAGCTTGAGTTCGTGCTAAACCAAGGTTTTTGTGCAGAGAGGGCCGAGATTAATGGAGGTGGAAGGTGAATGTGAGCAAAACGGCAGTATAATGTGACTGTGGGTTTGTGGAGGTCAGATTAAAAAAAAGTAGTACAGGTTATTTTGGTTAGCACAGGTCTCACTCAGGTGAGGGCTGCCTATACACACCTGCTGTGCAAGCAAGACAAATTTCCCCTGCCTTTTGGTAAGTTGATCCAGCTGGGTGGAAGGTAGATTGCTGCTCTAAGGGATGGGGGTTGCTTTTGTTTCTTTTTGTTTGTTTGTTGTTTATTCTGTGTTTTTTTTTCTTTTTTTTTTTTCCAGAGGCTAATCACTACTGAATGCAAAATGCAACAGCTGCTGCTGATGAAAGCCACAAAGGGACCAGTGCAAAGGGGATGTGTGATGAAGCTACGCGCTCCATCCTGGTTCAGGGGTTGGTTGAGTTAAGGAGACTGCAGTCACCAGAGGCACAAAACCAACAGTCTCAGCACTTTTGTGGTTTCTTCCTGTAATCTTTGCAACAGCTTCCAGGTTAGACCTAAGGTGTTGGTTTTCTCTTCCTCTCAGCTTCCCCTAAAGCCCCGTGCAGAAGTACTTTCCTCCAGAGCAGGCTGGAAAGCCTCAAATGGTGATTAACCAAAGGTGCCCACTGCAGAAAGTAGGCTAGAAAAACCTGCTCTGCAAATTGCTCCAACTCTCTCCACCCTAGGCAAAGAGTAGTTTTTAGGAACCTTTCTTGTGGTTTGAGTAAAATCCCATTAAAAGGCCACCAGAGGGGGTAGCTTCCACTGCTGCACAGAAGACCCAGAGAGCTGGTGCCAGCATGGCACACATTACTGTTATTATTTATAGTACTCTACCTATACTTATGTAAGTGGTGCTAATTAGTAGATGGAATTAGCCAACTGCTCTCGGCAGCATAATTGTAAATAATTTCCTAACGTTTCACTCACTGAGTAATGAGTTTCTCCTGGAAACACAAAAGATGAACTAATGATAATCTGGCAGTTTCCAGCAAGATGACAAACATTAATTATATGGGATTAGGATGTGATCCTCCAATTTAAGTCAGTTTGGCATTTCTAGGCAGAGTTGGATCTAAGAACTTTAGTGGACTCGCTTGTCTGCAACATTTTATGTTGTTTTATTTTTCTTTTTCCTAATTTTAAGCTGCCTTTTAGCTTTATGTTTTACCCATATATCCAGCCACCACCAACTGCTTTGTGGGCAGAACTGCCAGGCCAGGCTTTCTGACAAGATAGTCATATAATTATGCATGAAAAATATGTACAGTGTCAGGCTAATTCGCGTTTAAAAATGACTGTGCCAACAGACTGGCCCACTGACCATTCGGGGCTGGAGCTGGGCTCTTGGTGCCTTTATGATTAGGCAGATACGGGATGCTTAAACGTGGGGCATGCAAAGTACTCAGGTCAGCTCCAGAAGAGTGGTGCCAGTAATACTGGGACACAAAATATTCACTGACCAAGGCCATGTCAGCAAACGGGACCTTTGATGCTTTTCAAGGGGCTCTGCTAACTGCTGAATGTCCTTGGAAACTTCCTTTGAGCTAATGTGCGAACTCTGGAGCTAAGGTGGAATCCTAATCGCAGGGACAAGCTTCATCTACTGATGCAGCCTTACTTCTTCCGGATCCAGCAAGGTTTTTCACACAAAACGCTGACCAAATCCATCTTTCCATCTACATCTACAGAGATGTCGATATGAAACTGGGAGTAAGGATGCAGACTCAAGCTAAAGAAGTTCATTTTAAAATTTCTGAGTTCCACTCATCCTTATGTATTCTGAATAAGATGCAGGGCAATTGCAGTTTCCACATTTGTGGAAAATGGAATTTGGTATATGGTAATCTTACTGTTTTCCTCATATTCACTAGTTTTCTATAAATAATAAAAATGCATGATAATCACCACTGGAATTGTTCACTACAATGAGAAAGGAGACTTTATTCATTAAAATAAAAAGAAGGATATTCATAGACATTGGCTGGAATGAAATCCCCAAGCACCGGGATATTCAGAAGCAGTGTTTGGTTTCTGAGCTTGTGCAAACAGCCAGTTTCTATTCCTGCTGCCGCTGTTTGCCACTATGCCATCTTGGCCCTGTAACAATGTCTTTTAATTTCTCCTTCTGTGCCCTGGGGATAACAACCTGGTGCCATTTACACAGCTCTCCACCTCCCTTTCCAGGTCCCAGGGTGGTGAGCAGGGATGTGTGATGCTCAGTAATTGCTGCTTCACTGCCGGTGGTTGCAGGCCTGAGCCGCCTGCTTGCTCCTAATCCAACACCTGGGCTGCCGCTGCTTAACCATTTGCTTTCAGGTCCCACCAAGGCACTGTGGAACTGATGGCTGTTAAAATTGTGTGGATCTTAAGCCTTCCTCCCAGACCTCTTCCAGTGCTGCACTGGCTGTGCCCAGGTGGCCAAGAAGGCCCACAGCACCCTGGCTTGTATCAGGCATAGTGCAGCCAGCAGGAGCAGGGAGGTGATCGTCCCCCTGTGCTCTGCTCTGATGAGGCTGCACCTTGAGTGCTGTGTTTCAGTTTGGACCCCTCACTACAAGAAGGACATCGAGGCCCTGGCCCATCGAGGTCCAGAGAAGGGCTACGAAGCTGGTGAGGGGCCTGGGACACAAGTCCTGTGAGGAGCGGCTGAGGGAGCTGGGGTTGTTTGGTCTGGAGAAGAGGAGGCTCAGGGGAGACCTCATTGCTCCCTGCAACTACCTGAAAGGAAGGTGTGGGGAGCTGGGGGTCGGCCTCTTCTCGCAGGTAACCAGGGATAGGACTAGAGGGAATGGCCTCAAGTTGCACCAGGGGAGGTTTAGGTTGGAAATGAGGAGACATTTCTTCTCAGAAAGAGCGGTCAGGCATTGGGACGGGTTGCCCAGGGAGGTGGTGGAGTCACTGTCTCTGAGGGTGTTCAAGGAAAGGTTGGACGTGGTGCTTAGGGACATGGTTTAGTGGGTGACATTGGTAGTAGGGGGATGGTCGGACCAGATGATCTTGGAGGTCTTTTCCAAACTTAGTGATTCTATGATTTGGCATGATTCGGTTATATGCTAGAGGTCAATGATCAAAGTTTCCAAAGTACTTTGGTGCCCAAGTCCTATTGATTTAAAAGGGAATTAATGGCTTAAATGGTTTTGAAGATGTGCCCCTTGGGACCTGTCTGCACAGATACGTCTGCAGGCTCAGCCTTAATTACCAAATTCAGCCACCAGTGTCTAAACTAGGGAGCAGGGAGCTGTACCATCTCACACCGTGAAAAAGAAGGCCCCAACCCAGCCTCAGGAGCTGAGGTTTTCAATTCAAGAGCTGTTATTCACATATATCAGTTATATTCACATCTGTTGCCTGAAAGCCATTTGGACCTTTATATTTCCCTTTGTAGCAGGTGGAGTCCAACAACACTGGGTCTGCTCTGGTGTTCACAGCTGCTGCCAGCTGCGTGGTCTCACCTGGTGCCGCAGGATGCTGAGCTCTGGCACTGCACCAGCCAGCTTCCCACACCTGCCATGTGCTCCATGATCTCCATCCACACAAATAAATAATGGTATTAACTTCCCTTCTTGTGACTTTTCAATCAGTAGAAACATCTCTCACCTCAATTCACCTAAGTAAGTGTCAGGAGTTGATCTTTGGGCTGAAATTGGTATCTGAAGTATGAATGTGTGAAAAAGCTTTACTGATAGATTTTGTTATTTATTGGCAAGTAGAACACAAGCTGCCAGAGAGCTGGTTCAGCTGGAGGTTACTTAATCTCTTCTTTGTTTTTGTTGTTATTGTTTAAATGTAATAATTAGATATTGAGTTAATTTGTTTACTATGCTAGCCTCAGTCACATCCCTCCTTTGGGGCCAATCTTTTCTGACCCCTTAAAGTTGCTAATAAAAGCAATCTTTAAATTTACCTCTATCTTTCAGTCTCCATCCACTCCTCAGCCCTCCTCTGCACGGGGCATTGCCTGCCAGTGAGTCCCCAGGCACATCTTGCTGCAGGCTCCTTGTAATGCTGCCAGGCTTTAAGTATCCAGTATTCATAATGAATATTGCATTCATGAATGGGGATGTATTCAGCTATATGAAAGACCTTAGATTTTAGATTTATAAATTGAATGCATTCCTATAACCAAATTTAGCCTGTTTAACAGAATGTTTACCCACATATTTTTCAGACCATTAACTAAACCTCCATGTATTAACCAATTAGTTAATGAGAAATGTTAATAGGAAAGAAAGACATTTTTCCAGAAACCTGAGAAATTGTGAACAATGAAATAGCAAATCAAAATAAATCAACCAACTTCAACCCTGCTTTCCGAGTATTTGTTAATACACAGGACTGTAGACATTTTCTCCAGTATTTATCTTTCTCCCTTTATCTCCAACTCAAAGGGATTTGTAGCTTGGGTGACTGTAATATACTGCACGCTAACACATTTGGCCTGAAATTTCCAGTAAGGCAGGCAGGTCTTTTTGGCTTTCTACAGGCATCAACTACTAAGTCTTCTAGGCCTTTCTGTAAATCTCAGTCTTTAACACTGGCAGATATCAAAGCATGTATATAAATTTACTATCGTAGCTTTCTTTAACCAAGCAAAAATAAGCATGACAATATGACGTTGCCACTGCAGGGAATGGGCTGCTACAAGGAAGATGTGTACTTGGCCTTGAAATTAATCACTGATTTCTTCCAAATTTTTCAAGTTCACAAGGACTTACCTAGAGAGGAAAAAGCCAAGGGGGATAGAAAGAAGGACGGTTTGTAAATGGAGACAGATCCTACTTAAGATGTCATTCAGGAGATATCTGGTTTCACATTGGTCAGGTACAGTTTGTCTAATCCGACTTCAAAAATCGTTGTTTGCCCCTTAAAATAGCTTGGTTGCATGAGACAAGATATGAGTCTTTAGGAGGCTGGCAGAGTGAAGAGAGGAAGAGAAAGAGGAAGAGAGAAAGTCAACAGATCAGTAAAAGCACTTTAGGATAATGGCTCTACCTTGAGCAGACCAGGTCTGGATTCCAGGCCAGCCCCGGCACTGCCAGGAAATGTGCATTTGCGTGAATGAAACGTTCAATCTGCTGCATCGCAGCAGAAGGCTGAGACTCCGCTTGTGTCACCATCCTGCTCCAGAAGTGTGCTTCCCTTCCAGCTTGTCCTTGGGCACAGCCGGTGTCCTGACCGCGGTCACCAATACCAGAGACAAAGGGTGCCTGCAGAGAGTGAAGATTGGGGTCTTCTAAATGTGAAGGACAGTAAAGGAAAGCGTTCGGACAGCTTACAAAAAAAGCTTTAAACCTCCACATCAGTATTTGTTAGGCACACATTTGGAGTATCACTTTAGCTACATGCCTTAGCCAAAGAAAGATGGTAGAAGACTGCTGAGACTCTTAGGAGGAGAGACGGGCAGCAAAAATTCAGACAAGTCTGTTAGTTTTAAGTCATTACAGGTTTTTATTGGAAACGTGTTGTGCATTGCTGCACAACACAGCCTGTGAGGGCTGCATCTTTGTTCTTTCCATTGCATTCTGTGGTTTCAAACCACTGCGCGTTGTCAGCCAGTAAAGCAGCTTCTTGCTGGTTTGGACGTCTTCGAGTATTTCTTTGATTCTTGTGGATTTCATTGATGGTCTTAAGCCTGGAAGCTGCAGAATTGATTTTCCTTTTAGGCTGGCGCAATGGCTCTCCCTTCCGCGGCTCCTGAGGCTTAGGGAGCACCTGGTCCGCAGAGAATTCACTTCTTTGATACTTCTGAATCGGTGCGCCAGCTCCAAGGTGATGTGGACGTCTTACAGCATGTTGCTGATTCTTGATGATTGTGTTAATAGCTTTGATTCTGGAAGCGGCTGAAGGCATTGTATATTTTGGCTGGCATAGCACTTCCATCTTCTGTGTCCCTAGAAATGGCTGGTCTTCAACTTCTTGACACTTATTTTCACTTCTCCAACGGACAGATTCTGTGCATCTGAGAAACTGATGACAGAAAATACACACATTTAGAGAATGAAAACAAGGAAAGAAGAGATTGCCTTCAGCAGAGAAAGAAAGGAAAAGCAGAAGTGTTTATCGACTTCTTCTTCAGTTGTGTTTGTCACACAGTAGAAGTACTTGCTGAATTACAGACTGTACTAAATACTACTTTATGTGCCCCTGATTGCTAAGCTCTGTTTATTCCCACCACTTTCATGGGTTACATTTTAATTACAACTCCATAGTGAAAATAGAAATTCAGACTGTATTAGATGAACCGATGTCTAATCTTACGCATTTCTAATTTACACAGGAAGATACCTCTAACTAAAAGCACAGACCTTTCCATCTTGCACAGATGTTGCCGCCTCCCTGTCATTGTGAAGAGCCTTTTCCATATTACAAATCTGTGTTGAAATCTTTGGGATCTCCCCATTCACAGTTGCATTGACAACTGTAAAGGAAAAAATACAAAAGAATACCAAAAAAAAAAAAAAGAACAGAATGAACAAAGTGAAGAGAAATCAGTTGTTGAGGGACATGGGACATGGTATTGCCTCCTGTTTTGCCATACCTGCATTGCCCGGGCTCAGAGTTGACTGAGGTCTTTACCTAAGTAACCTTTGCCTAGGTCTTCACCTAATTAACCTAACACATGAATTCTAATACCAGGACTAAACTGCAGAAGCAGCGCCGCAACACCGTGCTCATGGTCTCCAGGCCTATTCTGCCTGGCTATAAATCGAGCCTTTATCATCCACAGCTTTGTCTATACAGGGGCAAGCGTTTGCGTGTGTTTTCAGACAACTCTTAAAATGCCCAGTTCTTTCCAGCAGCTCCACACATATTTGAAGCCACCTTCTTATCCCAACCTCCTCTCTGTGTACCAACATATAAACCTATTTCTTAAGTCCCACTGAGATCAATAAATGTGCTTAGCTGCAGAAGGAGGCAGTGAATAACTTGGAGCAATGTCCCATATCTGTATCCTAAGAGCAGTCCCACATTTGTGGGAGTGAAGACAGTTGCCAAGGACTTGGTCCATTGTGCTCCTTTGTGAGCCTTTACTCTCAAGCCACTTCTTACCTGTTTCATCAGCATGCTGCACCACTGTAGAAGCCTTGTCTCCGTTTGTCTCCAGAGTAAGCTTTTCCTCGTGAGAAACCTGTGCACAAAACCTTTGCTTTACTGGGGGATTTACTGCAACACGTAAGAATTTTCCATATTTCTACCACCGTCTTTGAAACATTGCAGAGAAGCATGAATGGGAAACCCCATTCATTACCACATTCAAACAACACTGTATAGGACACCATTCTAAAACCATTGTTACGCACTGCCAAATGAGGATGGCTATCAGCAGAACATCATTATCTTGCTGTACCAAGTAAGACACAAAGCAGATAAAGATCGACATCTTGGTATACTTGCCACCAAATGATATAATTATTAATTGGTAAAGTTACCTCTTCTGTTTGAAAGGCTTCCACGGGGCTTTCTTTGGAAGCCATCCCACTGCAGTCAGCTTCCCTGATGCTGGTTGATACCAGGGGCTGAGTGGTAATTGAGGTCTCCTGAAGGCAAATACAAAGAATTGCATAATTAACAGTAATCTGGATTTTTGTTTCTGCCTGTGAAGGGCTGTCACAAATCCATTCTACTTTAAGTGGTGTAACCCCAAACGGTTCTTTTACGGCAGTGTACCCTGGTGATTTAGCGGGTTACAAGCACCACAAGGGGCCCTATGTACCAAGAAGTTTGAACTTGCGAAGGTAGGTAAGGCTCGAGGAGGGCAAGTCAGAGCGTGACGTACACGTGCAAGCTGTGTCTGCGTAACAGCTGAGAGAGCCACACAACATGAGGAGGTATAGAGTTAACACCCTAGCGAGTTGAAAACAGGGTGCAAATTTTTCCACGTCTTCTCTGTTTAATGAGGATGCGTGTACTAGGTCTGGAATAAAGCAACTAATGGTATTTTTCCCTCAAGCTCTTTAGCATGGAAGACCTCATTTGTTAGTATTAAAAATGGCATTGTTACCTGTGCAGATTTCTGCTGCTGCTGGGAACGAGCAAAGGTGATCCTTGAAGAGGTGGTCTGCCCGTTCTCAAACTGTCTCCTGACTGCGGCCAGGCCACCAGGCGCAGTGCAGGACTTGATTTCCTCTGAAATCTAGAGTGATTAAATAAGGCCAGGTGTTTTCCATTTGTACTAAGAACGTACTGTCCATTTCAACAAGAAAGGGCAAGGTGTTCTAGAGTGTCAATGAAGCAGTTCATATGTTCTCAACACGGTTCAGTTGGGCCAGGCTTCCTACAGTTCTTCCTTTTGGGGAGAGACAGCTAACTGCAGCATTGTTTGCAGTGTCAGGAGGAGGGAATTTGAACCTTCTCTGCCCAAGGAACCGCAGGAGTCTGCTCCGAATACGCAAAAGCGATTAGGGAATAAAGAAGCCAGTGGGCAGGAATTGTGTGGTTTGAAAACACCTGGACTCTTCCTGTACCTTATCTTAAACAGCCCCTATTTTATAATGCAGCAATTTCAAATTCTTCAGTTTGAGCAGCAAGAGCTCTAAACTCACTGTGCTTCTGAATATGATTTTATTATTTGTCAATAAAGAATATTTGTTGTGATGAAGAAACTACTGTTTTTTGTTATCATGAGCAAATAGGATAACCGCATTGCTGATCTCTCTCACGCCTATGGCCCTCATAAATGAAGTTCAGGCAAAGGTGGACTATAAAGAAGAGTAATTCCATGAATTAAAGGGGATTGTCCAAAAGACCAAAGGCATATAGCATGAAAAATCTCATTTGGTAAACAGAGACTGAAGGATGACTATGTTTGCTATGTAAGTTTCCTAATTTCGGATTTAAATTTTGATCCACCCCGTGATCCATCTGATAGCTTGCTTGTAGAAATAAAGACAGTTAGGATCTGACCCTGTGCAAAGCAAACATAGAATTAAGAAGATAATGAGACATTGGTATCTTACATTAGCAAAGGAGTTGCTGGTCTCTGCCTTGGATGCTGCAGCCTGATAAAGAGCCAGTTTATCCTTTAAGGAGACATTCTCCTGGAAGACCAGCGGTGTGTTGCCAGTCTTGGGAGGGCTCTCTTCTGGTAGTCCTCCTAGAGGTTTGCGACCACCCACTGAAACTACAAACAGACGTCATGGTTGGGGAGAGGGAGATGGGTGCATGTGTTTCAAATCTTGAAAGAAAGCAGTAGGCAAAATGAACAGTACTGCCAACTTTTTAGCAACTGTGTCATACTTTTACTTCAGAACACATCAAGAACAGAGCATTCGATTTGTGGAAACCTGAAAGCCACAATCAAAAGTTAATGTGTTGTTACGGAAGCAACACATCACCAAATCCAAACTATCTTCACCAACTGAGAATAGGAAGTTACTGCTTTTTCATAATTGATGAATGCTGCCCATATTTTTGATATCATATTTTTAGATTTGGGTTGTCTTCATCAAAAGTTATCTTCTCTAAACATAGGACACCATTCTGTTGTGTTTTGTTCAAAAAGTATTTAATGGGCTTTGGGCACTCCTCCATAACACAAAGATAAAATGAAGAAAGCTGGAAAGCTTGTTTTGCATTCATAAGAACACCACGTTCTTTTCCTGGGCGGCCTGGGGACTGCCCTGATGACATGAGTGTGGTTGCCCCTCGTCACGACAGAGGTCGAGTGCGCTGAACTAAAGCGAGAAATCAGATCAAAGTGGTAAGACTAACCTTCAGCATTGCTGTTTCGTCCGTTTTCTGAGAACATCTCGAAGATTGCCCTCCTCCTTTTAACACTGGACTCCATCATGTCTGAATTGCTCCCAGGCTGACTAGTCCGAGTTGGTGACAGTGAGCTCATCTCACTTTCTGCTCCCTGTTAGAAGACGTCAAGGGGATGTGAGTTAGAAGCTACTGGTAGGAGACTGATAGGGTTCTCGGGGGCAGAAACGATATGAAGAAGCAGCGGATTGGAAGGGGGTGCTGTTCTGGCACTAGTGTTCTCCACGATGCTCTATGGTAAATTTCTGTGGCACTGCAGGTTGTGAATGGTGGATTCATGTGCTGCTTAGCTGATAGCTCATCGCACCATCATGCTTAGCAGTATCTTGCACTTTCTTTTGCCGTGGTCTCCTTGCAAAATAAGGTTATTTGGCAGTTGCACATGCTTTCCTCATGTTGACAGAAGTGCTAGAATCACAAGTCCACAGTGATAGAGGGGGAATCATTCTCAACTGCAGAACCTTCTTGCACTCACCTTCCTGCCACCCAGGCTCTCAAAGTGGCTCTGAAGCTCCTTCATAGCAATGGGGAAGGTTTCAATCTCACGAGGGCCGCCCAGGGGCTCCTCCTTGATCATGTCCACGCTCCCGCTGTCTGCCAGGACTTTTTCCACAATGCTGACATGGCTGCTTTTCTCTCGTGCCAGGGACCGTGGGGCTAGTGGGTGCTGGAGCACCAAGTTGGGTCTTGGAGCACTGGCGGACTCCCATTTCTCCATGAGGAGCTTGACAGAGCCCCTCTGTGGGGTCAAGTCAGGCGACTCCATCGTGCCCTGCCAATGCAACAGGTACATCATGACATAGCTTGTATTTCAGACTGAGCTTCAGATGCTGCTTCTGCCTCTATCTGGTGACTAATATTCACTGGCCATGTTAGTAGAGGATCTCGTCTCCACTAAAGACTCCCTGAAAGTGCACGTGAGAGCTAGCTGCGCACTTTGGACACCATCACTTGAAGAGCTTGCAGTTTATTCTGCAGGTAAGCAGAGCCTCAATTATCTGCAGCATTTCACTTGTTTTTTCTTTTGCCCCCTTTTTTCACCTATTTATCACATGAACAGTATCAGGCTTTGCACTAGACCACCTATGTCCAAAAAAATGCATGAACTTGTGCATTTTTAAGGAGCTAATCTTACCGCTAGGGTCTTCTCAGTTGAGTTTTCATCCTGTGACATTGCTGCACTCATCTCGTGCCTGTTAAAAGGAAGGCAAATTTAAACACTCTCTTATTCACTGGTCTCATTTGACTAACGAACGTGAAGCTTGATCAACAGTTCACAGTATGCATTGGAGAAAAGCCTTGTCCTACCTCGTTAGTCACAACTGCACTTCCAAGAAGTGATGACCGCAGGAAGAGGCGCTGCCTTTTAACCTGCCTGTCTGCATTATGGGCACACAATCAGTCCACAGTTGCCAGGGTACTGTCTGCATCTATGGGCATACGGAAACCAAGACAACCAAGCTGGCACCCCGGCTTTCCTTGCCCCAAAAGACCGGCCAGAGACTCCCCCGGGCAGAATCACGCCCAGAAAGAACTTGGTGTCCTTAGAGACAAGCTCTTGGGCGGACCATTGCGGTAGATACTAAGAGCCCTCAGAGACAGCATCAGTTTTTCACTTTTATTCTCCACTACTTAGCTAACTTCAAATTCTCTCTTAGAGCTAACCAGCAGAAGTGTTTGACCAGCTCTGGCACGCCGTGCTTAGTTTTCTTTCATTTATGCATGTTGGCGGTTTTGTGTGTGTTTGGTTGGTTTTGACAAGTAAGAGAAATATCAAAATGTCAGGTAATTTACCCTTGGGGATGTTCTCTCTTCCTGTAGTATGACGGAGACTTCTGACTTTCAGGCTACAGCTCTTTGGCCAACAAAACTATCGAAGGACTCTCTAATAGGCCAACCCATTCTTTCTGAATGGGGAATTAAGGGAGAAATCCGACATGGACATTTTTGGACCTAGAGAGAGAATCAGCAAGTGAACTCAGAAGTTTGTAGTTGTAATGCCATACCTGGAATTCATAAAGCAACTCGGTGCTCAGGGTCAGGCTGAAAGGTGACGCAGAAGAAGCTGCTGCCCGTCTGTGTTGGGGTACCCTCTGTTGTGCGTTTGCGTTCAGCTGACAGTTACTAAATGTCCTTGGAAATACACTGCAGGGGGAGAGAACAGAAAGAGCTTCCCACGGTGTTTCAACCAAAGCCCTGTTGCTTGAGTTTAAATAATTATTTCTGAGTTAGGCGCTGGAGTTCTGTAGATGTGCTAAGTTAGACAGATTACATTCATAATTGTCCCTGACTCAGCTGGTGGGTTTCAGAATGTATTTCTGAGCAAGTGAAACAGAGCCACGAGGAGGAGGTTTCATCGCCTTATGAGGAAGAACTTCTTTACGGTTCAGATGACAGAGCACTGCAACAGGCTGCTCAGACAGGTTGTGGAGTCTCCTGCTTTGGAGATACTCAAAACCTGTCTGGACATGATCCCATGTAACATGATCGAGGTGACCCTGCTTGAACAGGGGGGTTGGACCAGAGGACTCTGGAGGTCCTTTCCAACCTGTGGCACATTCTGTGATTCTGTGACAGACTGGCGTGAAAGGAAGTGGATAGAGAGGTACATATATTGACTTGCTGAGGCGATCGGCTCCGGGGCAGACATGTTCTGCAGCGGAGCGGGGGATTGGGACAGCCAGGGCTTTTTTTCTGGCATCGAGGCCACTCGAGGGAGCCGCCAGGACCCGGCAGCCCTCGCGAGGGAGGCTGATGAGGCGTAGGCAGAGCCAGCAGCGCCCCTCTACCCTGAAATTCGAAAGCAGCCCCTAGGGAGCACGAGAGACCAGGAGAGCAGTGAACAGGACAGGCAAACAGGGCGTGACGTGTCAGAAGGGCAGGGCGCGACAGTTTGGGCGCCAGTGCGTGCGGGCAGGGCGCGCTCAGGCAGGGCAGAGCGTTCCCCCCCGCCCATAAGAACAATTCATCTAGCGGCTGTCTACCACTAGCCAGGCCGCAATGGTCTACACTAGGCAGAGAGCTCTCTCTAGAAAGTCTGTAACCACCCAGACTGACTGCCCGCTCAAAAATGCGGCAGTTCAGGTCTCTGGATGCAGGGAGTGTCTGAGCCTGTTGCTGCCATCATTGCATCGTTGCATGCCTGAGGGAGGCAGAGATACTGTGTGTGAGAGGTGCGAGCAGGTGGATGACCTGGTCCGCCTGGTGGCAGAGCTCAAGGAGGAGGTGGAGAGGTTGAGGGCCATCAGGGAGTGTGAGCGGGAGATAGACTGGTGGAGCGACTCCCTGCAGGGCCTGAAGGAGAGGTACCGGGGTGGGACACCCCAAATGGGGGTGGACCCCCTGCCCTGTCACTGTCGGGCAGAGGGAGGGACCTAGGATTTGAGGAGGAATGGAGACAGGTCCCTGCTCGACCTCGCAGGCAACATCCCCCCCCCCCCCTACCGGCCCCACCTTCCCAGGTGCCCTTACACAACAGATTTGAGGCCCTGGAGCTTGAGAGATCAGTGGGTGAGGATGAGGTAGAAAGTCTACCCAGGAGGATGCCTAGAACGAGGAAGTCTATTCCATGCCTCAAGACTGCCTCCACCAAGAAAGATAGAAGGGTAATCATTGTAGGCAACTTCCTTCTCAGGGGAACAGAGGGCCCTATTTGTCAGCCTGACCCTACCCGTAGGGAAGTCTGCTGCCTCCCTGGGGCCGGGGCCAGGGTCAGGGATGTTGCCAGAAAGCTTCCCAACCTGGTTTGCCCCTCTGATTACTATCCTCTTTAGTTAGTCCAGGCTGGCAGTGATAATATTGAAGAGAGAAGCCTGAAGGCTATCAAACGGGACTTTAGGGGACTGGGACGGTTAGTGGATGGAGAGGGAGTACAGGTGGTGTTTTCGTCCATCCCTACAGTGGTAGGGAGGGGTACAGAGAGGACACAGAAAGCCCACCTGATAAACAGGTGGCTCAGAGGCTGGTGCCAACACAGAAATTTTGTTTTTTTTGACCATGAGGCGCTTTACTCGGCACCCAGCCTGATGGCCGCAGACAGGTCCCAACTATCTCTAAGGAGAAAATGGATCCTAGCCCAGGAGCTGGCAGGGCTCATTGAGAGGGCTTTAAACTAGGTAAGAAGGGGGACAGGATGCATTTGGAATAATGAAGGTTTGCAGAGTCTTTGCTGCTGCAAATGCCAAATCCCCGATTCATTTGCAGCGGATGTGCTGAGGTGTCGCAGGAGGAGGACCGCTGCTGTGGCTGTGACCATGGGACACCAGGAGCCTGCAGAAGCCGAGAGCATTCATGGAGCAAGGAGATCTCCCCTGCCCTTAAGGCCCCTTGCTGACACTCAGGCAGGATGAAATGAGAAGTCACCAGTTTCCTCTTTAATGCATTTTGCATCCTGGGGCTCTGTGCAGGGCGGTAGCAGGGAATGGGGATTTTGTGCAGGTTTTCCATCAGCAGCTCCTCCTGGCTGGGGGGTACCTGCTTCCCTAGTCCTGAGCCTGTCCTTTCTTGGCTGGGGACAGGTCTTTATATGCTTTCTTGAATAAGAACTCAGACCTTTAATGCTCATTGCTGAACATCTTTCATAAACATGCAGGAAAAATTTACAAAGTACACAAAAACCAGGACCTTAATTCTTATTTTTACGTGTTGGCATTTTCTGTTATCTCCTGTCTTCTATTTGTGTTCCATTTCCCTGTTTTGTGCTCATCCTGAAAGTACCTAATAATTAAATTGATTTAGTCTCGACCCATACCTAAATGAGAACAGTCCAATCTCAGAAGTTGAGCTGTCAGTTCATTATATGTCTCTTTAATTGGGTTTGTTTGGATTTAGGGAGCCAGATTCCTTACTTGTAGAAACTGTTGACGCTAGAAGATGATTTGGACTTCAAATCCATGTGCATTTTATTGTTATATGTTATTTACTGGCTTGTTGAGCACCTTTAGATAAATGCCACTGCACGGTGATGGATAGTCATTAATTTTGCATTAATGAACACCTCATCAAATGTATTCTGGAGTCTGGCACTGGGCTGTCTTGCTTCAGATACCGACTTGCTTTGACCTTGGGTGTGTAAGGAAAACATCCTGTGTCTTAAACGAGCACTGTAAGAGAGTGGGTTGATGATACCTACGTCAAATGATGCTGTGAGACTTCATCAGTTCACACTTTCACAACAGCACTCAGAGATCTTTCATTGAAAGTGTAGTATGAAAACAGTATTTAAATCTGGATGGAGTTGTTTGATAACCCTTGGCATTCTGGATGCTGAACACTTCTCCAAATAAAGGCTAAACATTTGTAGGGGAGGACAAAAAGGTCTGCAAATATTTACTTACACTTCTAAAAGCTCTCAGGATACATCTGCAGAGCAAAGTACTTAGTACTGTGCTAAATAGCCGAAGGGGCAGCAGAGGTAGAGCACAGCAGTGCAGAGCAAGATCCCAGACTAGCAAAAAGGCTTTTTTCAGCATGATGAAGATGCAGTCTTGCCTCTCCCAGGTCTGGCCTCTTTTTGCAGGCATCCAGGCAGGTCAGGTTTTCTCTGTGGAGCTGCCCACAAAAAAAGAAAGTTGAAACTCCTGAACAGATATTCTATGGCAGGGGAATTTAAAATTTATTTCATTCATGTCCAAGCAGGGACTGGAGGAAGAGTCCTGTGTGGGCATCTGCCCTGGAGCCCTGTAGGAATGTGACAGGACTCATGGCAGGTCAGAGAGCCTGGGACATTTGGATAGAGTGAGTGGCCGAACAACAAATGGTCCTGGTATGTTCATTGGCATTTTTGAGCTGAGTGTTGTCTTGGCTGGCTGAGTGCTTATGGATCGTCTGCCTGCCTAATGGAAAAGTATTTATTGCACTTTTGTTTATGGTCAGTATCTCCTAAGATTCGTTTTCTGGCTGCCATGTGGTAGTATTATGCTATGGTGTTTGGACTGTGGAAATAATGAGGTAGTATTTCACCCCCTTGCAATACAGCTCAAAGCCTCGGCACTCCTGAGCACCATGGAAAGATGCCGTGAACCCTCGAGGACCTGGGACTTCATCCCAATCCGTTCACTGAATGTCTCGTCTTTATAGAACCTGGAAAGCTTTCTTATAAAGATATGCTTCTGAATCAGTCATGAGGTAGTCAAAATGGTCTTTTGATTCAGCGCCCAACCTCGGTGCTGATGGGCACGTGGAGAGACTGCGAGTAGGGTGGGTGAGGAAGCCTCACGTAGCCTGGCAGTCAGAGCCACTGTAGGCACCAGTTTATACCACCTGAGGATCCAGCCTGTGCAGTCTGGTCAAACCTTAATTTCTGCTCAGATTCTACCTTCCATAAGCACTCTGTGAGTATTTCTTTGACAGGAGAAACTTTTCACTGTCTTAAAAAAAAGCAGCTGTGTTTTGGGTAAGGCTACTGCGTCCAGTCCACCTGCACACCTGCATGCACTCCCAGGCATGCATAGAGCTTAATTTTGCACAATCACACTGGGTTTTAACCACGGCAATATATTCAGATCCTTAGACACCTGAGTGTCAGATCCAGCTCCCTAAATGCCTCCCTCCTGGAAAAGCAACTACATTTCTGCAAAAATGGAGAGGAGAGGAGGGGAGGGGAGGGGAGGGGAGGGGAGGGGAGGGGAGGGGAGGGGAGGGGACGGGAAGGGAAGGGAAGGGAAGGGAAGGGAAGGGAAGGGAAGGGAAGGGAAGGGAAGGGAAGGGAAGGGAAGGGAAGGGAAGGGAAGGGAAGGGAAGGGAAGGGAAGGGAAGGGAAGGGAAGGGAAGGGAAGGGAAGGGAAGGGAAGGGAAGGGAAGGGAAGGGAAGGGAAGGGAAGGGAAGGGAAGGGAAGGGAAGGGAAGAGCCATTTCTCTTACCCACCTTCTTTTCTGTGCAAATCAGAATGCAATAATTCTCTCAAGCTTTCCCCACTTCCACCTCCTTCGGCTGAGCTAGGGATGATTTGACCTCCTGCTCTCAGCATCACTTTTAAGAGACCATCTCTGAAGAAACAATCCTGCCCAACAATAATTATGCTTTCAAATTAATAGTCGCTTGTTACTGGAACCTGACATACTTCATTGAATTTTGGTGCTGTTCCCTTAGTCTGACTGAAGATGTGTGTGGCTGACATCTGTCAGGGAAGATGCAGGCAGGGCTGATCCTGCCTTGGGGCAAGAAAATAAATGAGACGATCTCCTGAGGCCCCCTCAAGCCCTGTGCTCCCTCCTTGCAGGAGTCACACACATGCTTTGCCAACCTCTTTGTATTTAACAAGAGAGAAGAAAAAGCCCTGTCATATGACAGTGAAATGGCACTGCCACAAAGCTGAGAAAACATCGTTCTTCAGTAGAAATGAAGAAGAAAAATGCAGCTGTCTGTAATTCAAAATTTTTATGGACACTGGAAGGTGGTCTCCTTTCTATCCTCATGTGATCCAATACCTGAAGCCATTTAAATGAGAAGCTTAAGAAAGTTATAAGAGGGGAAAATATTTTACTCATTTACCCCCCCCCTTTTTTTTTTGAACATAAATTCAGTTGGGGTACAATAAATATGAAGAACTTTAATACTCTTTTTCCCTCTCATCTACGTTCAAAAAAAAAGGAAAACATTTAGGGATGGAGCCAGAGTATGATCTTGATTAATACATCCAGATGTAATGCTGAAGTAAATCTCATGCTATAAATACAACTGCTTTGGGCTCCCACTTGTGTAACAGATAGAAATCTAACACAGGGGCTCCAAAAAATTCTCCTGCACCTTCCAAGGCTCAGTCAGGCCCACATGCAAAGTCCAAAATAAATTGAATTTACTGGAAAATCCCCAAGATTATGTCTAGAGTGATTCCAAGACTTTTCTGTTTTCCAATTCAAATGAGCCCTATTACACATCGGGAATGTCTGGAGGAGAAATACAGCCTATTTCATAAAGCCTTATTATATATTTTAATGCACACAAGGTAAACATGAAAATGTCTCTCGGGCATTTTGTTGTTTCAGTTTTATAATTCCATGTGCTCTTTGGTTACTTATGAGAAGTCTAAAAAAAAAAACAACGCTTATTTTTTCTCTGCAAGGACTACATCTGCCATGTCAGACAATGTACTTCATGGGTGTGTTTTAGTCACTTGGTTAGCTTGGATCTGACAAAAGCATAACAAATTGGGATGAATCAAGTAATGTCATTCAGGAAACAACCCCCAACCCAGGTGGCAATGAGCTTGCTGCAGGCAGCCATCCGCCCCAAAACTGAGGCTAAAAACTTTCTTTCCTGGCTTCGCGTAGCCTCCGACATCAGCAGATATGAGTTCCCTTGGGCTTTGCTTCCATCGCCAATGGATGTCCAGAGCCACGTATACGTTTGTGTCACCTTTGCACCTAAGATGGGCAGTGCAAGGAGAAAATGTGTTGAAGAGATTTGTGTTTCAGGGGCCCAGTTCCACCTTCACACAATGCAGGGAAAAACATTCAGCTTCTAGAGAGATACCAGAAACAAAATACATATTCCTCAAGCACTGCATTAGTGATAATAAAGTATGCAAATAAGTCAGTTACTATCATAGTGCCCTGCATGCATCAGCAGGCTCTAATCACCCTGATGAGCCTCGCCTGGGCCACCAGCCCTTTGCCCAGGGCTGTATTTAAGCTCAGACCCTTAACCCCACTCTTCTTTTGGAGCAGTGCTGTGTATGTGCTGTGCCTTGCTCCTTGTTGTCTCCAGCCTGACTGCCTGCTGTGGTCTTGGCACTTCCTCACCCTCGTGGATTTGCCTGGTGGTCTGCAGGTCCTGCTCTGCTTTCTGTGCTTAGGTGGCTCCAGCTCGGCCCCTTCTGGAGAGGATCCCACTTGCTGTACCCAGCAGGTATCTTTTTTGATGTTTCCTGGTGCTCCTGTAACTCTGCTTGCTAGGACAGAAAGTGTTGGGGCATCGCAGGAGTAGGTATGCAGACCTGTGGAGATTCAAATGCTGGGTAGGGAAGCACCCTGACCTCTGGGAGGTGTCCTTTCCATGTGCAGTGTGAGAAATCCCCATGTGGGATGTGTGGATCTCCACAAAACTATAGTGAAAAGCAGGAATGAATGGTAGCAGTCACCTGAGCTGGGAAAGTGGTATTTTAACACTTTCCTGGCACTGAACTGGGTGCGGGGTGATGCTGCTTTGGCTTGGTGCTGCTGGAGGCTGGTGACCTTCTAACAGGTTTACTTTTTAGTGGCAGTCACGTTGCATAGACAGCTTCATAAATGCAAAGCAATACCCCTTTCTTTAAGGGGCAGAGAGGTACAGTACCAGAGCGCTCAAACATCTGTCTCATTTTGCATTTTCAATTCTAGCTCAGATAATGGGAGCTTTCACACAGGAGTGAAAAAACAGCAAGAGTCCCCATTATTTACCAATCTATAGAGGTATAAATCACAGAGCTGGTAAAGCCCTATTCCTGTGTGATTTGGATTTTATGGGTTATTAGTGTAACTGGCTTGTGATGCTCTTCTTTTCACATAAAAATGGCAACGCTTCATTTATTGTGGGTGGGATTGATTCCCCTCCCAAGGGGTCCCCATTGAACCTAGCATTATTTGCACCAAGCATGGGAAGAGAGGTGTGATTTCTTTAGTCCTGTAAAACCATTCTTTAAGGCTTGGCTTTGTGTTTTCCACTGCAGAGCTCCCTCGCGGGTTGATAGTTACTGTGGCACTAGCGGCTCCAGTAGGAGCTAAAGGGCTTGTGGAGGTGGGAAAGCTAAATATCACTGCCCATGTGCCTGCTTAGTTGTACTGAGGTTAATGCTACAGGCAGTGCTGCCTAGTCTGTGATTTGTAAGGGAGTTTCAGGGTATGTTGGCAATATAAAGAATAACTCTTCTAAGAATCTAGGATTTCTTTTAGCTCCTTTAAACATCTCTGAGTGAGTTGAAGTCCTGCAGCATGAATTCTTTGCTTTTTTTTTTTTTGTTTTTTCGCAAGTGGTTGGGAACCTCAGGGTCTGTCTCTGCTGCCAGCAAATGGCTGTGCCGTGGCACTGCAGGGTGCAGCTCTCCTCTGCGGCAGGTCCCTGGGGGTCTGCCTGGGTGTGCAGACTGCCTGCCCCAGTACCCATGGGAAGGTGCTGTAAAGCTCTTCAGGGATCTTTGTTTAGGATTTTTATTTTTGCTCTTTCACCTTGGTAGGTTACAGGACATCTGATGTTCTTGGGTCTAGTGTAGGGATGCACTGTAGTTTCCTCTAACCTGAAGCCTCACATATATGGTGTAAGATCCCGAAGTGATTGCTTACTTAATAAATTTGTGCAGCTGTTCAGCATATGGATTTTCTCTTGTGTTCTTCTAGAAAGGGGTAAATTGAATAGCTTCCAAAAACCTGTACTGCAAACTCTGTCTTACTTTAAAAATCAGATCTAAAAGGGAGAATCTTGTCAATAATGTTCTCTGCAGTGGAGTCTCATTGAAGATGCTTAAAGGTCTTCCCAGATAACTTTTTCAGTGTGAAACAGTGACAGATAAGGTAAATAAGAGGATAAGTTACAGGAGCAGTGAGAGGGGCAGGAAGGAAGCTGCAGGAGAGGAAAGAGTGATGATTTGTCTTCAGTTGAGTCAGTTCTGATGCAACTTTGATGCTTTTCACTCCCCCACAAGGGGAATGGCAAGGGCTGCAAATATAAATATTCATTTTCCTTCTCCAATAAAACTGTCACTGGACAAACCAATCTCAGGAAAAAAACTGCTGTTTTCCAGGTGGGGAAGCAGCTCTGTGGTATGAACCTTGTCCTGAGAATCGGGCACTGAAGGTGATTTTTTTTTTGGAGTAGGGTTGGCCATACATTGCACATAGATTACAACACCCTGCTGAGCAGCAGTGAAGATGCACAAGCTGGTGATCTTACAAAGTGGACAGCAAAACTGAGGGTACTGGGGGCATAAAGTTGGCAAATAATTGCACTTCTGGCATGTTTCATAGCAACACCAAAGATTCTCTGTGGTTTTATAGTCAGAGTGTGGATTATACACAAGCCTGCTCTGTAGTTGGTGAAGAATTACACCCAAGAACACAGAGTGAGCAGGCACGTCATAGCCGAAAACAGCTAGTGGGTTTCTTTACTTGCTGTGGTCTTCTATATTGGTGGTCAATTTTTTCATTGATCCCTCCTGAAAGCCTGTCCTTGATGAAGGTGTTAAACTAAAACACAGTCCTACAAAGCTGATGAATCCTTCCTACCCAGTTTGGCCAGGGGGTGAGTCTTCCTTCCCATCACTGCATGTCTCAGAACAGCCACCAGTTAATCCATGTTTCTTCTGAAACACAAGATGCAGGTTGACATGACCATGCCAGCACCTTCTTCACCATCATCTTCCACTTGGATTTCCTCCTGCATTTTGCTGTAATCTTAGTCAAGTAGGGATGTCTTTATTCTGCCAGCAAAGTACTGTCAGCTCATTCTGCGCTCAGCGGTGAGTTTAAATGATATTCACTAAACTCTTCAAGTCAAAAGCAGCAGCGAAAAAAGTTCCCACGCTGCACTCACACTTCTGCACATACTGTTTTGATTCTTACTTACTGCACATGGCTCTGCTTTGGCATGAGGCATCTTGCGTCCTGCTGACTGGCTTGAGACTGCACAGGCTTGGAAAAAGATGTTTTCAATGGCCTCTCCTACACTGCAGTTAAAAGGGCAAGGTAAACACACAATGGAATTTTTCTTTCCATTAATTTTTTTTGGACCTTATGTACATCAGTTGGAGACTGCTTTTGTGTAACCTGAAACCACTCCAGTGCTCAAGAAAAAAAAAAACCCTAGCTTAAAAATACTGCATGTTATTGTGTTGGACCTAGTGTTCTGACTGCTACTGTGAAGGTCAAAAAGCAAAAGCTTAGCCCCCCTGCCAAGTGTCATGCTAACAAAAGCTAACACTGACAGCCCTGCAAATGAAAGCTCAGCTTACGTGGTCCAGGTGATGTCAAGCTGGTCTTTCTCATGTGTGCATGCACAGAATGAGGGCCCTGACTTAGCCTTGAAAAGACCTCCTCTGGGGGTGAGCAGCCCTGCTAGAAAGGTGTCCATTCCCTCTGTTCGGCTCACAGCTCTGGCAGAGGCTGCGGGTCACCCTGCGGTTGGAGTTCTGCAGCATCAGGATACGAAGGGGTGCTTGGAGACCTCCTCTGGCTGGTTTCACAGCTCCCACACGGGCACTGGGTTGGATTCACAAGCAGCTCCTACTGACTTCTAGCTTTTGGTCTGAAAGTTCAAATTTTTATGTCCTCTTGCAAATATTTTGTGTTGAATTGGGTGAAATTCGTGACAGGCAAGGGAAAACCACACAGACTTTTTCAGTCTTCTGACTCCAAGTTAAGGATGTGCAAATACTTCATTTCTCTTAATGCAAGGATCCTTCTAATTTCCAGCCTAAACTTACTCTCCCCCCAGGCCATCATTTTTCATTTGTTCTTTTGTCACTGTTACATTTTATATCTGTGGTGAGGACAAATTGTAGATTTAATTAGCATTGCTGTGAAGGTTTGCACTAGGTACAGATGGAAAAACTCACTTGCAATAATCACAATATAGTTACTGCTTTCATATGATTATCTGAAATTACATTGATTTTCCTCTTCCCATACTCTGCGTAAAAGTACCTTATCAACAGTATACACAAATGTTACTCTGTGGGGGGTTGCTGGTGTTGCTCTGATTTAAAACAAACAAAAAAATAATAGCTTGTTTGTAAATATGCCTTATCATTTATAACACTGTCTTACTCCCTTTGTGACAGTTTGGAACAAAACAGCTGAGGAGGACATGGAGATGTGTAAAACTACAGGAGGGAGGGAGAAGATGGATAGAGATTGATTGCTCACTATTTCCCCTGGTGCAGGAATTAGAGGGCTTCGCATGAAGCCACAGGAAGAGGTGATTCTTCATCTCTCACACCTGAGTTAGCACACCTCCAGGGAACAGGGCTGCAGGCATGGCAGAGCTGTGATGGCAGCTGGGGCTTTGCAGGCCTGGTCTGCAGCAGCCTGGTTGCAGCTGACACAGTAAGTTCCCCCCTTCCAGACATGCAATGAGCTTCTTCGCTTTATTACGTGCGTATATCCTTCCTCTGATGCTATTCATGTATGTAACTTGTCTAAATGGAAGTAAAGCCCTGAGGTTAAGAAGTGTTTTAAAGCCAGAAGGCTTACAGGGGTGGATGGGAGAAATTTTAAGAGCATGAAAGCACCTCCATTGATTTCAGTAGCAGTCGGCTTTGTAAAAGTACCCAATTTACAAGTGTAAATAAATTATTTCGAGTGTGAATCATTGCAGTTGTATATATCGAAATTCCAACTAAAGAGGGTTCTTTTTGCTCTGACAACTTAAAAGCATTTAGAAAGTACTAAAAAGCTGTTGTTTGTGCTATCACAGTAAAATACAGAAAACAAAGTTTACTGAAGCTATTCCAAGGTTAACTCTTGCTAGCAACATGTCATCGTTCCCATATTTTTCCTGAATAAGCTTGATTAGAAAATGCCAGAAAATCTCTTTTCTTCCAAGTACAAGCCTGTTCCCGTGGTCCTGCTGTTAGGCAGGGGCTTGTGCAAGTGCCGTTCCTCCCATCCCACCTTTGATGTCATTGTGTCAATGCTGGCTCACCGTCTGATGTTACATGACTCGGGGCAGAAAGCCTACAAGTATTCAAGGAGAAAAGTGTTGATCCTCCACCAAACATGGAGAGAGGCGGATATGATGCTCCTAGGCATATCTGTTCATTTGATGCTCAGGAAGGAAAAAAGAAGGAAGGAAAAAATAAAGGTTTCTATGCTGATGGTTTTCTGCAAATGGACTTTCTCACAGCCCTGCTTCCTTGGCTAAATCTTCTTTGAGGCAGAGAAGGGGGAAGTTAACTCAGTAGTTTACTCTCCGAGTAAAATAAAATCACGTAGTGTTTCTGCATGCAGATTTACACCAGTACAGTCTTGTTGGCTTCTTCTAGAAACTCCCTTTTTCTCTGCAGAGAGCTCAGTAACAGCTCTGGCTTTGCAAATACAGAAATATAGCTTTGGTGCAAATGCTTATGAGCCTCTGCTGCTTCATATACAACTTTGGAGGTCTGGTTAATGCTCCAAAACACAGCATCAAGACCAGTGTAAACTTCATGGTTAATGACTGGTAGTAGAATATATTCTGGTATTTTATTTTATGAAGGATTGCTGGAGTGGGAAGTAGCATGGAGAAATAGAATTGATGTGTGTGCTCCGGTATTAAGGGATGTCTGTGACTGAGGAAGCTCCTGTGAGTGAGGAAATGGTGGTCTTCACTCATCGCTGGCCTTTCTCTGGCCAGGTAAATTCAATTACTTGAAGATAATGAAGTCCAACTCTGGAAGCAATTATGTGGGATCAGTTCTCATTGAATAGATTGAGAATTGTTTCTGAAAAATCCTTTGGGAATCTAGAACTGGCATTTTCAGGGCAATATAGTAGCTGGCCTTTCCAGTTGGTATTGGTGGCACATTGGTGATATAATAAGTGATAAGGTGGGTTCACAGGTGGGGATTTCTCTGGGAGTTTTATGGATTCAGTTAAGGAGATATTGATCTGCTCAGTAAACACTGATTTTTTTGAGATTCTTCACATAGCTGCAGTTGGGAGAGCTGATGTCCAAAATATTAGATGTTTCCCTGATATGTGCAATATATTTTAAAGACTATAGAACTATTTATATCTTAGTAGTTTTTTTCCATGGTATAGGCCAGCTTGAACATGAACTAAAGCCACAACACACTGTAAGGTTGTCCCAGGGCTTCCCATTTTAAGACCTTTTAAGCTGCTTTTAACTGAAACTTTCTCTGCTGCGAACCTCTCTGTCTGAATCCTTTATGAAAGGTCTGGGCAAATGTGACTGGGCAATAAGTCAATGGAGAAAGTATTACTTTGTGAGTGTTAAGGGTGTCTTCTGGTGCTGGTGAAGGAAGAGAGCTATATGCTGGAAAGTGGTCTTGGAGTTTAAGGGTGACCACAGTCACGATAGCTGCACCCGACCCAGAGCTGGGAGGGGGACAGCACTGTCCTGGGAAGAGGGATTCTCCATCAGAACCTGTGCCCATGGCCTGGATAAGGAGCCCAACACCTTCATGGAGCAATCCTGGCTCTGCAGAGAAACCCAGCTGCTGGGCAGAGGGCAAGCTGAAGGTTTGGCACAGGGGGCACCTGTCGAGATGCAGGGGGAAGCTGGCACAGCAAGGGGGGCCCCAGAGCAGGGCTCCACAGGGGTGGAAGATTTCACTTTGGGAGAAATGGACAGTGGAAGCAAGAAGTTTATTTTTAGTATTTCTGTTGGGCTGGATCCAGAAAGCCAGATGAGGCTCGTTCTGATAGGCAAATGTGTTTTAACTGGCTTCAGCAAACCCATATGTACATCCAAGGAGTTATGTTTCCCCAAAGTAAATTCTCCTGATGTGAGCTTCCAGTCTGAAAAAGTGGTTTAGCTACAGGACCTTCTTGGTAAGCACATCTGCTCTACAAATTTGTGCAGCATCACATCTGCCAGATAGTTTAGCAAAACCTGCAGAGGTCTGGGAAGGGAGGAAAAAAAAAAGATGGATTAATTTCTGGCTTGCACAGTGCCAACAGAGTGAACTCAGGACAAACTGTGGCTTGAAGCTACCTAGAAAATACCTTGATTTTATCACCGTACCTAGCTTTTATCGCCATGCAACTGGGTAGTTCTGCTGAGCAGCACATTGAGGGGAAGAGGAGTGCCAGAGGAGAGACCTGAGCTAGGATCTGAGCCTTAGGGACACCAAGGAAGATCCTGCAGCCCTCTGAGTACAGGATCACTCTGCTTCGACCTTACGCAGTGGTTCATGTGCTGTTACAAGGCTTTTTTGTAAGAATCTTAGTAAAGGAAAAACCTACCACAACTACTACCAGCACTCAAACTGTGTGCCTGAAGACCAGCTTCTCACTGAATCCTGTCTGACTCCAGTCCTAGGGACATCTCAGTAGCTTCTGTTCCAGCTGGTCCTTCACCAGACTGCAGCAAATTCCCTACACCTGGTGCCATATCTTGGCTCTGCAGCTCATTGGTATCTCTGGGCTGATCCCTACATTTCCCCTGCTCTACAACCCAATCTCCAACACGAGTTCTGGAAGCTGACAAGGAGGAGGAAGAGGAAAGGTGCCATCATGGGAGCTTCAGTGGGGGCTTTGGGGCAGAGCTGGAGGGAATGAGAAATAGGTTGTGTTGTCAGTGCAGATTTCAAAGGGCTTCTTGTAGAGCTGTTTCTTCTGCCATCTCTTCCCAGTTATGCACACACCCACATGCAAGTGCTCCTGTGTCACTGTTTACTACTTAGCCTGTGACAGGGAAAGTATTTCTCTCCTCCTAGGCTACAACAGCCGACAGTTAGCCTTCAGTAGCATAATGACCAGCCAGTGTGAAACTGTTAAAATTGCCTCATAAATAACTCTTAATGCACAGAGAACCAGGAGTTGTTGTTGCTCATAGATAAATTACTTGCTGCCATTATGGAGCATTAAACCATGGCTAATATGGAGGTCTCTGTAGGGGTTTCATTAAACACCAGAGGTTTCCTGTAGATTTAACCATTGGGGAGCTACACAGCTCTTGCTGCTTGTCGGCTCTACTGTGTTAGAGGTTATGCACTTCTGCACAGGAGGACCAGAGATGCTAATGGACAGGAAAATACCTCCTAATGAAAAAAGAAGAAATAAAAAATCCCAATATTGCTAAGATTCAGTGATAGAATATTGTTTGTAGCAAGCTTTTTGTTCTCTGTGTAGTTTGGAAGGTGTTTCTTTTTGCACTGAGTGTGATCGGAATTGGATTTCTTCCAGTCAAGAAGCAGGAGAAGGGTAACAGTGCAGGCTGGTTTTTAACATGGCGGTTTCCAAATCTCTGCACTTAGCTAGGTTGGAAGAGACATGCTGCGATGTGTTCGTGTGTTGCCAGCTGCAGATCAGAGCTCCTGTCGAAATGTCTACCCATGCCCCCATCGCGCCCCCGTGCTGCCTGGTAGAGGCACCCTCTGCCATCTCCTCACCTACATCCCCATGGCCGTGTGACCCCCCAGCCCAGGGCTTCAGCCACTGGCTTCCTTCCACCCAACCGTTGCCACTGAATGGTGTTAGAAGCCCCCAGGCTCCCTGGGATCAAGGGAGATGAGAACTGAACCCCTGTGTGTGGTCTGAATTCTCCACTGGCTGTGGACTGCATTGCGGTGATGGTGCTGTGCCCAGTGTCACTGCTCCCGGACCGGTGCTGGGCAGGGCAGCTTGCAGCATGCAGGCGGCTCGTGTGCGTTCGTGCTTGCAGAGCACGGATGCCCTCCTACAGCTAAGGCCAGAAGAACAGATGGTGCCCACCAGATGAGATTTGGGAAGGCTTAATGACCACTATGAAAGTATTTATAGCTTCCTCTTGTAAGAAACTTTTGGTAAGCAATTACCACTGGTACTAACTATATTTCTAAAGTGTGCTTTTCCACTTTTATGACCTTTTCTATTGCTGCTGTAATACACATAATTTTAATACTAAAATCTTTAAATCACTATTTATTTTTAATATGTTCAGTATTAGTGTTATATCGAATATATGTCGTCTTTGGCAGTCTAGTGAAATTGTTCTTATTCTCAAAGCTATTGTAGCTGTCATTCACATGTAATTAATGTGACTACACCATTGATGACTCTACTGACATTAATTAGAGGTGTGAATAGGAATTCACACCCAGCAATGTTCCCCATTGGGTCTCCATTTCTCTCATTCCAACCCACTGTTTCAGCTGAGCAGTGGGTGGACAACAGCAAAGTAAGCACACAAGTGTGATCTCATTGTGGCTCCATGAGCACTGCATCCATGGGAAAACTATAGCTTTTCTTCTGTATGGTTAGTACCTGCTGAAAGTTGTACCATTTTATAGGCTGAACAATTCACTGTGCAGTGTTTAGATAACTGTATGTAAAAAGGGGAGAGCTGTCGTGTCACCAGCACAGCCCTGGTGACATCCAGCCATCCCTGTCTTTCTGCGTTTACATAGGAAAACTGATGAATAAGTGAGCCTTGCGCTTGTGCCTTTCTGTGCGAGGAGAAGGTGCAGTTGTGGTTGGGATACTAGTGTTACATTGGATGAGTGCAACCACTGGCACCATTTTACAGATGTCAGAGCACTAGCTCTTGGGAGGGGATTGGTATTGACTGGCAGATAGTATGAATCTTATTCTATGATTGCTTAAGCTCTCTATAGACTGACCAAGTGTTCATCTGAGAGTTGTTCAGGGCACCCATGCTCCAGCTCCAGCCACCCACGTGAGCTGGTCCCCACGGCAGGGTGGGAGTGCTCGTGGTGCACACCTGCCTTGGTCTGCTGGCTGGAACCTGCCCCTGCTCCCTTCTGGGCAGCAGAAAGGGCTGTGAATCACACTGGAAAAGGAAAAAGGATTAGGACAGGACATGGCTGGGCAGTGCTTATGAGTCTCATGGTTTAAGCATAGCTTGAGCCTCCCTCTGGAATAACCAATTTGTTTCATTGATCATCTAGAGAAACCCAGCTTCTGGCATTTGGAGACTAAATTAGGTGATGTGATTACTCCTTTAAACCCAAATCAGATTCTAATCCTTCAGGCACCCTGATCTTTCAAGCTTCTCTTCCATTCCATCCTCAAAGTACAGATTAAAAAGGTGAACTATTATTACTTAAACAGTTTTAAAACTCTGATTATTCTCCTGACTCCCCATTTCTGCCTCAGCAGGATAGAAATAATGTCCATTGAGTCTAGAGTAAACCCAGCCCCTTCCAATAGAAAAAAGCCACGTGAGATCTGATGGGAGAAGATAGAGGGAAAAATAATTAACTGTGCTACTAAGTAATCAAGAATTGTAATCCTTACCTGCAGCTGGGCTGTGTTTAGCTGATATGAGGAGGACATCGTTCAGTTTAACCAGTCCCACAGCATCCCCCAGCGTCCTGCCAAGCCCTGCCTGAGATCTTGTCCTTGGTTCCATTCCCTGGGCTGAAGGGGGCAGGATCTGGCCTGGTGTTACCAGTTCTAGGTGATTTTTTCCCCTGTTGTGAAATACTTATGTACAAAGCAGGTAAAGAGAATGTGTAGAAATACTGCAAGTCTTCAGAAATGTTTTATTCTGGTATCTGCATAACACAGTCTGCCCTGGTGAGGTTATTGCAAGGAATAACTTATGAAAGAGCATTCAGTGGCCAGTTATTTTAAAGTGCTCCCAATCTTGTTTAGTTGTGATAAAGAGGATAAATAAAGAAATGCACATATTCACATCCACACAAAAGCCAAAATCACATGTGGCAGAGATAGTCAGAAACAATAAAGTCCAAGATTGAAAAACGAAAGAGAAGGACAAAGCCTTGTGGTTTAATATGAAGGAAAATATATGGCAGAATCTTTCATCTCTGACCATGTTTGCAGCAAAGTAATAAGATACATTGGCTCTGAATGGAAAAGATAAGAGACTAGGATAAACAAGCTTCAGTACAACAATCATGGGAGCTAAATTATTGCCTTGTTTTTATTACTACGGGCACAGAAAAGCAGTGGGAAGATGGAGCTGCAGGGAAAAACTCCAAGAGCCAGCAGGATGGGCTGCTAATACTTGGGTATGTTTTTAGAAGGCTGAATGTTTGAGATTTTTCTCCTGCAAAACCACTGGAATAATGCTGCCTATGGATAGCTTGAATGCCTGGAAACAGTGGCTGTAGGTTACAGATTGTTGTTCTTTAACCTGGCAGGCAGCTGAGCACTGCAGAGCCAGGTGGGGGAGAGAATCAGAAAAAGGTAAAACTTGTGGGTCAAGATAAAGGCAGTTTAAGACAGGAAAGGCAGGGAAAATAATAAAAATGAAAAAAAGTGATACACAATGTAATTGCTCCCCATCAGCTGACTGAAGCCCAGCCAGTCCCCCCCCCCCCCCCCCCCCCAGTTTTATTATTCCCCACGGCGCCCTGTGGCATGGGATGTCCCTTGGGCCAGCTGTCCTGGCTGTGCCCCCCAGCCCCTTGTGCCCCCCCTGCTCGCTGGCAGGGCAGCACGAGAAGCTGGGAAGCCCTGGGCTCTGTGCAAGCACTGCTCTGCAGCAACTGCAACATCCCTGTGGTATCAGCGTTGTTCTCATCCTAAATCCAACACACGACGCTATACCAGCCACATCAAGTTTATCCCAGCTGAAACCAGGACGTAGATATGAATAAAAATGCTGGGAAAAAGGGCCTTCCTGAAGCGAACTTGTAGACCTGTGCAGAGTCTGGAGGTTTCTTTTTCCCATGTTAATGCTAGGGAAACAGAAATTAAGCTAGAATGATGTTTTCAGATGTGGAAGCATACTGCTGAGTTCCTGACTTTTCTTGCAGTTTCCTAAACAAGTAGGCTGATTTTTCAACATGCTGAGCATCTCGTGAAGCCAAGTGGAAATCTGGAAACTGACGGGTCATTAATGTGAGAAGGGGCTGTGATGAAAGGCTCCATATGAAAGTTGCTGTCGTGTGGTTGCTTTGTCTCTATTGACATCCAGACTGCCCCTGGACCTTACGCAAGTGTAAAGATACAGGTATTGGACAGCACTACTGGGCTTCTCAGGCTCATATATCACAAGTCTGAACTTCTAAATTTTACCTATTATAATTAGTCCTTCTAGCTAAGGAAGAGCTTCGCCTCACTCCTAAGACGTGAGTTTCTGTTTGCCTGTGTTTCTTAGCTGGCTGCTGGGGGAAGAGTCAGGAAGCTCGAGGAGGCAGACATGTCAGGTGCAGCAGGGAGCTTTAGACTCACAGCCAAACATTTTGGCTTTGAGCCTCTTTTGGTAGCAGGTCAGACCAGACTGGCCAAAACTTCTGTGCTTTGTCTAACCCAGTTTAGGGGATGTCTGGATCCTGAGGCAACGTCCATCCATGCTCTTAATTCATTCCTGACATGGTCCCGTTGTCTCCACACCGGTCCACAACACCCACCATTGTGCAAAGTCCCTGATGTTGTGCTTCCATCCACACTCAGTGTGCTAAGAGGTACCTGAGGATGCGGTTTTCTGCTTATCATAACACAACTTTATCTCTGGGTCAGGAAACTTTGCAGCCCAAATTGTGATGTAGCTGATACTGCCTCCCTGTTATGTCGTGTCTTCTGTCACAGCGACTGCAGTCTCCCAGGTTCTTTCTTACAGGGGGTCTCTTTATTTATCGGGGGGAGAGAATATGACAAATTCAGCCGAATTTTGTCACAAGGAGCATGTAGAAGATTTACCTAAAGAGCAAACCTTCCTGCTTTCCCCCTTTCCCACTAGTGCATTTGAAGATCTGGCCTCTCCATCTACCCGAGGTGGGATTGCTCAATAAGTGTCTAAGTGCTTTCAATTTGGGCCATATTAAAATACGTGGATTAAAACAGCATTTCAAACACAGTCTGAGAAAAAATAATAAAAAAAATTTAAAAAAAAAAACTTCCAAAGGGACTACTGAGATGAAAAGAGTTCCTGGAACTGAATGCAGTTATATCAAGTGGTGCACTAGCACCGACCAATCTGGGCAGCAGTCCCCGAGGTTAGGAGCAGCCCCAGCCTCTGAGGCTGGATGGACCCTTCCTACATTTTTTAAAAGCAAAGCCTGCCACACCTCATGACCTGTTATTCATGCCAGGATTATTTGATCCCAGCATCCCAACACATGTGGCTGTGGTATTCCCAGGAGTGACTTTTCCATTAGCTCATGATGCTCCTTTACCTGATAGTTTCTCTTGTTTGAGCTTATGTTCACGATCTGCAGTCACTCTTCTAGGACAGGTTGGCTGGCCTCTAAAGGACAATATAGGTAAGTGTGTAATGTTATATTTGGGTTTTAAAATTATAGCACGCTTCAAAAACAAAGGGTTTTTTTAGGCAGATTTCCTCGTTTACTAAGAGTATCATGATTTCAGGCATCTCAATTCCAAAACACTAGAGCTGAACATATTTTTTTCATGTGAAGTGATTGTTTCTATGACATCAAAATATTTAATTCCAGTTTCATTTTTTAAAACCTTTTATTTCTTTTGAAATGCCCATTCAAGAAAAAAGCTAAGCATTTCATTGTACACCACCTCAATCTTATCAGATTGCTTCTTTTGTAAAACAAAGTTTTGTGCAGTTGACAAGCACGTTTAAATTTAAATAGCTTCTTTCAGTTTGAGATTTCTTTAATGAAAAAAAAATCCTGTGGGTTCTATTTAAAACCTGCTGTTATGTGCATTTAAAAAAAAAAAATCCAACCAAAAAGTGTCATGAACCAGAATGTGTTTTATTCACCCCGACATAAATTGCAGGTATAACAATGCCCGTGAGAAACAGTGAACTGGAGAGAATTTTTCAAGCACTTCACTGTGCCAAGAAAACTGTATACTCATCAGTTACTACTGCCACAGCTCAAGATTTCTGAAGTAGAGATATTAAACAGGTTGCAATAAAGTCCAGAGCCAGAAATCACCTCATGTAATTCTGAATAGGAGGTGAAGACCAGGCTCTCTGAGAGGTTAACAGAGATTCCTAGCCTGTGTGCAATGGCATTCTCAAAGAGGACTTTAAGGTCCTTTACAGTAGCATTGGTTGCTTTCATATAGAGAGATATGGGGTGGCAGAGGGGGGGACAAGAAAAGAAGTGGGTATAACCAATGCTGGAAATCGGTCTGGCCTTCAGAAGTCAGAAATTGAGGGTATAATTTCAGGGAACTCCAAATTGTGGGTGATAACAGATCTGGGGGTTCAATCCATAATTATCAAGCTTGCGAAGGTTTGCCTGGGAGCAAACTTCAGCTTGGAGCATCACTCTGATATGCTCCCCCACAGACAGGAAGGTTATTCCTCAGATGCTTCTTCCCTCAAAGACCAGCACTAAGCATCTTGACATTAAAGAATGTATTCTAAATATATGGAAATATATATATTGCATATCCTGGAATGTGTATTTCTGAATGGCATAAAATCCTGAAGGTTTTCCAACACTTTAAATATAGGCTCATTAAACTGTTTTGCAAGTGAATGTTGTGAAGTTTGGGACATATCTTGTTTACAAAGAGGAATGCTGGATAAGGTATCCCTAATCGCTTGGAGATTTCATAGTGATTCCCATCTAGACTATAAGTACTACATACCTTTGCTCTCATGCCTGCACCTAATTATTTTGACTTCAAATGAGACTTTCTATAATTACAAAGAACTCTGCGAATGGGGACGTGGAGCAGGGACCACAAGATGCGTCACCGGAAAAAAGTCCTGGCCAAGTCTGCAGTAAATCTTAATGCTGGCTCTGGGTGTGACAAGCTGGATTTTTGCATGTTGACACTGTTGATTCAGGCTCATTCATTTTCATCTCTAAACAGATTTCTAAGTTTTACCTGGACTGAAACTACTTCCAGAGAAGGGGTGAACATCAATGGTAAATGGAAATTATTTTTAGTCAAATTCTGGAGTCTTGATATACCTCAGTTTTCACTTTCTCAGCACATTTGTTCAATTTTATTAGGTCATTTAGCAAATAATTTTAATTTTCTGCTTAGATCTGAATTTCTGAAAGTAATGTACTGATGTACAGTTAATGAGTCTGCTAATAAGCTCCACGAAAATGTGATTTGCAAATCATTCCAGGACATAACTGTCACTCAGACCCTATGCCAATTAGCATAACCATTAGCAACTATCCCTAAGAGGTCCTTGAAATTTAAATGAGATTTCCTAAGATCCCTTTTACTAGGGACATTGAAGATTCTGCCTCATGGGGAAAATGAAGCCTGGTAAAAAGCAATAATTCATTAAAGGCAGAGTACGTCTTTATACGTAAATGCCCACCTGGGTTTCTGAGAAGCATCAAACACTCGGTGTTTGTTTGCCCTTACAATGGTGTCAAGATGTGCCATGGCTGACTGCCTCCCTGAGCTGCAAGGAGTTGCTGCTGAGGCAGGAATACAGCAATAGAACATATGGCTTTTGGTACAGGTATGAAAAAATGTTAGAAATCCAGTGGCATTTAGGGAGCAATATTTTACTCATAATGGTCTTACTGAATCTTGGTGGATTCAGTGAGCTGGTGGTCTTAGTGTCTTGGTGGATTTAGCTTTCTTGCAAAACAGCTGTATAAAGGTTGTGTCAAGCTGTGGCCAATGTCGCAATGCTCTCAGGTGCTGCAGGGACCAGAGCTCCTCTGGGCACAGAATTTCACCTGGCTGCAGTTCCTCCCAGATGCACATCCCAAAGGCTGTGCTCTGACAGCTCCATTCCAGAGAAAGCACTTTTGTCAAAACATGGCTTCTCTGATCTTTCCTTCTCCTGTCTCCTAGTTCGTTGGGTTCCCAGAACCAATTCTGTCACAAGTTTTAGGAAGAAACAGAGCTTTGAGGCTTTAAGATAACAACCTGACGGAGGTCTTGCACAGCATTGCAGAGAGATCTTGCTGCTGGGAATGCTTTAGCCAGATCTGTCAGGCAAACACAGCACTGCAGATGGGATGTAAAAGCTTTTGACTCAGGAGGAGACTGCTTTGGTTTAGGGGTATAAAACAAACAAAACAACAAAAAAAGCATAAAACAACTTTTGCAATGATTAGGCAACTTAAAAAACCTATCAGAGGTATTAGTGTAGTCACTCCTCTTTTAATCTTGCCTCATCTCATTTACAAAATGAGAAATCCTCATGCCTGCACCTGATTTCTGTCAGCTTGAGCCAGATGGTCCCTCAAGGCTCCCCATGGCCAGAGCTGGCTCACAGAGTGATGTCCCCGAGCCATATCCTTTCCTCTCAGCAGCCCCTCAGGATTCAGGGAATCACCTTTCGTGCCACATGTGCACCCCAAAGCTGCACACCTCTGCTGATGTCGGTGTATGTGTGTGATGGAGCATGTCACACATATATGTGGTATGTATATACATATATACAGCTCGAACAGGTGATGTAGCATTAGAATAGGTTGCCCAGGGAGATTCTGGAGTCTTCTTCCTTGGAGATCTTCGAAAACTGCCTGGATGTGGTCCTGGGCACCCTGCTGCTGTAGGTGGCCCTGCCTGAGCAAGGGACTGGGCCAGATGGGTCCCTTCCCACCTCAACCAGTCTCTGTGAGGCCTGCTGCGTTCATATAACCCATGAGGGCATGGCCTTCATGAATTTGTCAGACATGAAGCTGAAAGCTCTGCCTGCTTGATTTTAGCAGCAGCTGTAGTGTGGTATGGAAGGATGGAGCTGGGCCCTGAGGGCGAGGGTGCAGAGGCCTCCTGAACTCCTGGCTGCCAGCCTGACCCCAGCTCACTTTTAGCTGAGCAAGCGGACATGAAGCAGAGGAGTAAGGGAAATAAAGATCTAGCAGCTGATATGGTCATCTGGGAGAGATTCAGCCAGCTAAGCAAATGAACAAAGCAGGTAACAGGCTCAGGTAAAAGAGGGGATAAAGTTCATCAGGACCAAGGCACTGCCTGTAGCATCAAGCCAGGACCTGACTGATTAGAGAAGGCCTCAGAGAGCTTTCCAAGCTCTGTTTTCACCTTTGCTTCTGGAGCCTGAGCATCTGTGGGGGGGATATTTGCACAGCCATGTCCCCCTAGCCCATGTTATGTCTTGCCAAGGCTCTGCTGGGCAGGAGCAACCCTTCCTGAGCTGTCAGACAGCAGCTGTATCTCACCAGACACCACAGCTCAGGCTTGTCAAGGCCCAAATATCAGGGCTCCTGATTTAATAAGGGCACCCTATGGAAATTCCTTTTTTTCTGTAGCAGGCCTAGGAGGATGGTTCTTACACCATTCCCAGTTCAGGCCTTACACTGTGGTTGTCATTATCTTGGACATGTTGGCTATTGATGGATGATCATTTGCCATCTTTTTTTCTGTTGAAAGGAAAAGCCAAAGGCATATAAATCATATTTTCATGCAAGAGACCAGGTACAGATTTTTTGGTATTTGCCCATAATTGCCTTCTCAGTTTTTGTTAGACAAGAAAGGATATTAACGGGATTGCGCAATGGCCAATTAGTTTTAAAGGTCTTTAGTTCCATTACTTATCTGGAATAATTTGTAATCTTCCTTTGACAAAGGCAGCCGAGGAACCCTTTTTGATAATAACACTAAATCAGGCTGCTAGAGCACATACCGATTAACATATACAAGGGATGTTACACCAAACAGAAATTCAATTTAATAGATCTCACAGCTCCAGCCATATCCCAATTATATTTCTATCCTTCTGCAGACTTCTCTGTTTTACCCTCTTATCCCCATCTGCAGAGGTCTCAGCATGAATTTATCATGTTTCCTCTTACTCTTGTTCATATGCAGCCTGCTTGCAACCTACCGCTTTTTTCATAATGTTCTCTGATCTTTCTGTACTGATCCCTTATGATAATGCTAGCTGCAGAGATGAAGGTCATCATGTCACCGGGAAGGTGGGAGACGGCAAGTGCACACTCGGGCCGTTTCCTACCTCCTAGAGATGTGGTAAGCATGCTGACTTGCTGTTGGTAGGTCACTTGACAGTTGGAAGCTATACTGGTAGAAGACTACCAGTTCAGAAGAGGACTTCTACAACCAACTGGGGCTCAGCATCCTGGGGAGAGGTGGCAGCCCTGGGCCATGGCCCTGGGAGGACTGGTGGGCTATTCTGCAGCTTGCGCAGAACAGAAGAAATTCAAGAGCAGACGCCTTCACACTCAGACGTGGCACCAGCTATTTGCTCAAGCCCTTTCCAGCACTGCAAGCTATCTTGGGCATTTTCCAGCTGCCAGGCTTCGTCTCTGTTTTACACCATTAGAAAGAAAGAAGAATACTTGCAAATTGATGTTTTGGAAGAAGTATAATATCACTGCCCATGCTCTAATACAAATAGGATTTTTATTTTTTATTTTTTTTTCCTTTGACTACTGGAAAGGGTTTGAGAGAAAAAAGCATTGAGAGGAACAAAGAAAATGAGCACAGGTTGAAGACTCCCTAAATAGAACCAATAGTATCCCCTAATAGGAAGTAAAATCCTCATTAACGAGCTGTTATTGTGCTAAACAGTAGAGGTTGAAATCAGTTCAGAGGAGCTGAGCCACTGAAGTGCTTCTGCAGACAAAGCACGTTCTTGTGATGGGACCTGCCCGTCTCTGCCAGCTCAGAGTGCTCCTGAGCTTCCTCTAGGCATAGCAGCATAAATTGGTTTTGTCAACTGAGAGTGCTGTTTTCAGTGGAGGTTTTCTCCTCTTTATGGTGTGTAGATTGCATCAGTTTTTTATATAGCGTGGGAGACAACTAAATGTTGTCCAAGCCCCATTTGGCCATAGCTGCATCATGAAAAAGAAGACAAGGCAACTTAGCAGCCAAAAGTGTCAGAGGCGTTTAAGTCTGTGTCTTCGTCTCTCTCTCACTCCTGTAAACCTATGCTGGGGAGAGCAACGATGTGACAATACCTCTATGTTTCATTTTATTTCCTTCTGTTTTTTATGTATTTGTTCATAAGCTGAGAAAATTTCTTAACAGCACTTCTGAACGTCAGCCATCTGAATGCAATGCCACGGGGACCGAAGTCGGCTGTCACCTCTCCCTTGCTGATAGTGAGCAGCTACCTGCACACCCAGCGTTCAGCTGGGGTTGGGTTCTGGTGCCTGCTTCATGCTGACTGCTGGCTCTTCCTGTAGGTACACAGACAACGAAACCTGACAATTTATAAATAAATAAATAATCAAACATGCAGGAAAATGTTGAGTCAGCGCATCTCTATTACTTGGTGGGTTTGGAGGTTTGTTGTTTATTGTACAGATGTATGATTTCAGAGCAATTTAAACATAGCTGTGTGCCAGTGAGCTGGCAGAGGAAATGAGGATTTAGTTCTGACTTTGAGTGCAAAATGTTTTTTTGTTGTTGTTGCTTACCTGAGGGGTGACAGGAGCATTTCTTCCCTTTGCCAACCTTCCTTGGGCTTCTATAACTGAGCAGTGGCTTCTCTATGCCAGAGACCACTTCTGCTAGTAAGCCTGCCCTGCACAGTGCTTTAGTGATGTGGGCCAGGTGCCTCTTTTGGGACCCACCTCTCTCTGAGCATCCCAAGATGTGTCCGGGCACTTGGGGCCAGGTGGCCACACAGCCAGAGCGAGCTGCTGGTGGGGAGGTGCCATTGGAAATGGGCTTCAAGGCTCCTCCATGCAATGCTCCATGCATGGCTTCAAGTGTTGTCCCATGTGTGAGGTGCCAGCTTTGCAGAAAGTACAAATGCCACCTCTGTGTCTCGAGAGGGAAAGCCAGCTGCAGTCTGAATGGTTTCATCTGTCCCCCTGGCTGTGGCCCAGGGGCCACTGCCGGGCTGTGCTGGCCTGGGCTGCACAAGAGGCACTGGTTCTCTGCCCACACAGCCCTAATGGGGCAGTCTGTGGCCAACCCAGTTGCCTGACAACACAAAGTTTATGGGTTCATGCCTGTCTGCCATGTCTCCCTAATGATTTTTAATTCATCAGCTGATTTTAAGCACATCCAACATCAGGTAGGAGATCTCAAAGATAACTACTCTTCTGCAGGTTTCATGAAAATAGACTGTTAGGTTAAAAAATTTTTAAAAATGTAAAAGAAAAAGAATGACTATGAAAGTGCTGACAGAAGGAAAGGCTTCTTGTTCATGAGCTTAACCCGCATAAGGCACCTAAGATCACTGGGTTGCATATCATGACTGCAGAAAAAGCTTTGGCCAATAGTCATGCTTCACAGCCATTGGCAACTCCAAACTCCAAAAGCCCCACAACTGTAGGAAGCAGGCTTTATCAGTGCCACACCTCATAAAGTTGCTTATTATGCCCTGTGCCTTGCAGGATTTACTGTCACCTGGTCCATGTATGATGCACAGCGTTGACTTGGGAGTCATGAATCCACAACTTCCCTTTTTACTTCTTCCATGGTGACAAGGTGGACTGATTTCCATCCAAGTGATTTAAATGAGCCACCAGGGAACCTCGATTTAAATCATCGATGTTTGCTTTTTACATTGGCAGGAAAGGCAGCTTTAATGATGTATGGTCCTACTGCTGTGGCTGAAATCTAAATTCCTGGAATATTCCAGCTAGATAATCTCTAAAGTTCATGTATTTGCCTCTGGCTAGCGAGCTGCACACGCGAGGGAGTGAGTTGTTGGCAGGCTGGGCTTGGAGCTGCAGCACTTGTATTGGCAGCCTGAAATAGGCAGCTCAGCACAGGGCTGCCAGGCAGGGAGGTGTGCAGGACCTCTTGGTGTCTGTGGAGCAGAGGACAAAAAGGGAGAGGGCTCCCAGCAGAGGGAAAGTGCAGGCAGGGCTGCGGGAGGAGGAGGAGGAGGGTGTGTGCCCAAGCCATGCCTATGGTGTGGAGCAGGGACCTGCAGGGGCAGAGAGCAGTCCGGATGCTCACGTAGGAGCAGCACGAGTCGCGTGCAGCCTATGAATTTTGGATTTCCAACCTGGATATGAAGGTATTCAGAGCAAAATTTCAAGTCTGGATGGATGGGCAATTTATAGCATAAATGTGTTATGAAATGAAAAATGGTGTCTTTTTCATGGAAAACCTTGACATTTCTTGATACATAATTAGTAGACAGATGGTTGATACTCAAGCTTTCTCTTTTTTGCTAGGTAGAAGACTGCTGTGTACCTAGACAAACTTATCTGAACAAGTAAGTCGTTTAACCCTATATTAACCAATTCTTCATCTTTGCATTTTGCAGTGGTAACTGACATACTTTACAAGTGAAGAATCAGCTTCTACCATCTAATTGTTCCAGACTGTACTTGGATAGGTAGTGGGAGTCATGGATGTGAAAAGACAGTATTTTATCTCTGTGTTTTATTCATTAAATATCAGTTCATCAAAGCCCTGTGTGTAAAAGACAATGAAAGAGGGCAGTATTTCTGGTCATCTTGGGATGTGACTGTAGGAAAGATAGACCTTTTTCTCTCACCCTTATTTTATACTTTTGCATTGAACAGATTCCTAACCACTGGTTGAACGAGCTGAAATCAAGAAAAATAGTTCTTTGTTACCTGAAAAAGTGACGGTGAGTTTATGCACTTTTTGAACATCAGTTCTGGGGGAGCCAGGTTAGTAGGTCCGACCTCCTCTTATCAGCAGTGACAAGCATGGGGCATCCAGATGGAGCACTTTTAGCTTCAAGTCTGTAATAAATCATAGGAAGCTTACACAGTCAATGTTCTGTCTTTGAATACACATGGACTTTCTTTTTCTTTTTAAAACAAAAAGTATTTATGGTTTGAAAATCCGATAGTGCTTTTGAAAAGTTGTCTTTTAATTTCACCTTTATACCTGCTGGTGAGCGTTTGCAGCCAATTTATCTTCTTTCATATTTCAATTTCTCCATCCACAAAGGCGCGGATGGATGTGCTTACCATATGTGTACAACCCAGTGGGATTCCCTAGCTCTAAACCTTCAATTAATCCTAACTACTATTAGTTCTTTATTGCAGAAGACACTTTTCACACTGTCCATTATCGAAGCAGCACGCTGCACAGCTCATTGTCTCCTTTCCGTTGCGTGCAGCATCCCCTGCCATTCCAGCTCATGCCGAGATGATTAGCACCACCTGACACAACAGCTTCCTGAGGAATTTTGTGAATGCAGTGAGCTTCAGAGAGCCTGGCAGCGAGGAGAAACACAAACACCCCTCACCCACACCTCGGAGGGTGCTCGATTCCGTGCATTTTGAAGCCAAGCACTCGACGAAGTGGAGTACCCTGGTCTTCTCCATCTCCTGGCCCCATCCCTGTAGCCATGGCAATAGTGTGTCTTGCAAAGCATGGGGCTGGCACTGAGCATGGCGCATGCCTCTTATCACCAACAACAGGTAATCGGAGGAGTGGGAGCCTTTTCTCTCCGCCGTTGCGGCAGTGCGGAGTGTGGTGGAACTGGCAGCGCTGGTCCCCCTGCGCCATTCCCCTCTCCTCCTCGGCTGCCTCCCCTCCTTGAGCTGTCCTTCACACAGGCACCAGCCAACAGGAGGGGAAAAAAGACTAATATTAATAATTGCATTATGAGTTCCAAAGACAGGAAGCTTGACTGGCCTTTTTATCGCTGATATGGTAATGTGGTGAGCAGAGAAGATACCATCAGAAGTTGCTTTCATCTCTGGAGATATTTAATAAACTAGATATCTATTTTGGTCTCAGCAAGGATTCTCACTGAAGGCTTTTCTGAAAGTCCTAATCACTCTGGTTCATATGTGTAGTTTGAAACTTGTTAAAACCACGGTCCCCCTCCCCAGCAGGGTTCAGCAGCACAGGGCTGTAATTGTGGAGGAGCTTCAAAGAGCTCTGCTCCTGCCTCCTTGTGATGCTGAGGGAGGCTGGGCATCAGCGCTCATTTACCGAGCTACCTGTTAGCAGCAAACATAGCTATTAAAGGATATCTATTTCAAACACTGTGACCAAAGAGCAGAGTAACACTTTGGCCTCTGTGACTCTTTTTATGTGTGGATCTCAAAGTGCTTTGGCGTCACTGATTTGAAGCAGAAATTTTGCTAATTAGCGTGGATGTCTGGGATGGAGGGCTGTGTTTTGCGGATCAGCTATGACATGCACAGTTCTGATTTACCACCAGATGAAGGATATCGTATGGCTTTGTTCATTTGTCTTAAAAAGCGCAGTTCACTTTGGTTACAGGGAAGGATCAGCAGCAGTGCTCTACACCATCAGGTCCCTCACCTGAATGGGAAGCTGCAGCTCAGTTTTGACATGTGTGTCCAGTCCCTCTCTCTCCCCAGAGTTACGTGGGTGTGGAGGAGGTGACTGATCTCTAAGTGGAGACCTGATTTTTCCCCTCTGCCATCTCTAGTGTCAGTCACTGGCAATTTTTCTGAAGATAACTTGGGTTCTGAACCTGACCTAACAACCACAGAAAGTTTTGTGTGCTGTATGTTGAAAAAGAGGATTTTGCAGAAGCCGTTGATGAGGGAACATTTTGGGGAAGGAAAGGCGGGTCCAGCACCAGTGCTTATTACTGGTTGCTGGTGCTTACTGGGTTGTGCAAGAGCTGCACTCACTAACTGACGATGTGTTTTACAGCATGGGCCAACAGGGACTGCAGTCCCCTGGGTGCAAAGCCAGACCCGCTGTGCAGCCTGCCCTGCCCAACAGCTCCTTAAACCACTGCAGCACTTGGCAGGGCAATATGGAAGACGACAAGCTGCTACTTCACCTAGAAAAACTAGTTTGCATTCTAATTCCTTGGCTATATCCTTTGTTTTCAGCATCTGAAGCAGAAGTTTGCTAAACAACACCAAGATCTGCATGGGCAGCTGAGAGAGAAGAAGCCTCTGGATCAGGAGGGCTGGAGATCTTGGTGTTTCAAAAAATCATTATCTCTTCAAAGTCTGCCCCTGGGGATACCAAAGCGTGAGTTTAAATGCAGTTGTGCAGCGATTCAGCTGGCAGAACTGCTGGCTTTGCTATGCCTGATTCAAATCCTTTGCTTCAATTGCTAGACCCAACAAGCAAAGCTTAACAAGTCCCCAAAAAATACAGCGGTATAATAATGAAGAATGCTGTGCAGCACATAGCAATAGAAAAGCATGGGTAATGAGGGACTTAATTTGGAACATATCATTTGTCAGATAATTTGGAAGCACATCTCAAAACAGTGCATAAGAATGGAGTTTGCTGCACCAGCTGAAGTCACCCCAAATGTTCGTTCTTTGTTGCAAATCCCTTTTTAAATCTAAGCCTTCAGAAAAGAACCTGGAACCAATAAATGACATAAAAGAATAAATGTTCGCAACACATATTTTGGGTTTGGTTCAAACACAATATTAGAAAGCTGAATTAATTATGTTTGTATCAAACCCAAATATATTTTATGAAACAATGAGGACTCTTAAATGACTAACTGCTGCCCAGAATATATTCTGCCTGAACCAAACTGGATAACTGCATATCCCTCTTAAATTGGTCAGGAGAACTGGCTGCCAAATGACAGTTCTGTGCCCCATATTTATTCACCATCTGTGACTTCCACATCAATTTGCTCATTTTAAAAATCAAAACTTGATTTTTTTTTTCTCCCTCCACCCTTCTCTGCTAGATCTTCAGGGTAAATCCAAAGCCTGAAAATCAAACTATGTTGTTCTTCCTGCTGCAGAAATGGTTTCTGCTGTTGATGCATGAGGCATGGTGGAGGGGGCTGGTTCCTCTGCAGCTCTGCTGGCTTTGTGGCGTGTGCAGTAGTTAAGGCTTATTTATGCCAAGGGACGTAGAATCATAGAATGGCTCGAGTTGGAAGGGACCTCAAAGCCCACCCAGCTCCAACCCCCTGCCGTGGGCAGGGACACCACCCACTAGATCAGGTTGCCCAGGGCCTCATCCAGGCTGGCCTTGAACACCTCCAGGGATGGGGCACCCACAGCCTCTCTGGGCAACCTGTGCCAGGGCCTCACCACCCTCTGAGTGAAGAATTTCCTCCTAACCTCTAATCTAAATCTCCTCTCTTTTAGTTTAACACCATTCCCCCTCATCCTGTCATTATCTGACCAAGCAAAAAGTCGCTCTCCGTCTGTTTTAGAAGCCCCCTTTAAAAACTGACAAGCTGCAAGAGGTCCCCCCGGAGCCTTCTCCTCTCCAGGCTGAACAGCCCCAGCTCTCTCAGCCTTCCCTCACAGGAGAGGTGCTCCAGCCCTCTGGGCACCTTCGTGGCCTCGTCTGGACCCACTCCAACAGCCCCACATCCTCCTGGTGCTGGGGGCCCAGAGCTGGACTCGGGGCTCCAGGTGGGGCCTCAGGAGGACTTGTTGCACCTCACTAGGTTCATGTGGGCCCACTTCTCCAGCTTGTCCAAGCAGAATGTGAGGAATTCCCTCAAGTGACTTGTCTTTCCCAAAAAAGAATGGTAGAGATTGTAGGAGGCAAAGAGGAAAGGGGACAAGTAACTTTGCCTTTTTGTGGCATCCTTTACCAACCTGAAAAGCTGCTTTTGCTTAATAAGTGCCAGTTTATGATGGATGCCACCAGGTCCTAAAAGGAGGAGAATTAGGAAAAATTGGTTCTGGATACTAGTGATCCAACATCACTACATTCCATCTACTTCTGTTCTTAAAAAGCACATGATGTGTTATAAACAAAGTACTCGTGGCACTGCATAGCAAGCCTCTGAGTACAATCCCATGCTCGTTGTCCAGCAGGCGTGGGCAAGGAGAGGGCAGGCCCTCTCTGGGACAGGGATTAAGCCTGGAGTGTGGCACTTGCTGATTACTCTTTTTTTATCTTGTAAGACATTGGGGCACTCAGGAACATTAATGGCAGCTAAATCTATGACAGGAACCACAAAATGCTGCTTCATGAAGAATGCAATCAGTCAATGAAAACCCTGTGTTGCTGGGAGGTCAAGGAGCCAGACCTGGTGCTGGATTTAGGGGTGATTCTGGCACCATGTAGTATATGTGTAGTTACAAGCACTCATCAGAGTAGCCAAAGTTCAGGCTACAAAGGAATAAAAGAAACACAAATCCTCAAAAGGAATTCCTCATGCTCTTCTATCTCTTTTTTTTTTTTTTTTTTTTTTTGCATCCATCCTTTTGCAGCATTGCATTCCTGTTACTATAGTAGCAGACCGGTATTTTTACCCTGAGCTGATATTGGCCACTCTCAGAGAGTAATCAATCCACTACAGCAAAGCCAGCACTCCTGCATTTGAGAAAAGACAGCTGCTATCAAATTGTCAAAGTAGTTCAGGCTGGGCTTAGGGGTCTCAAATTGTAAATAACACCGGTCCATTTACATCCCGAGCAGAATTTATGATCAAGCTGCAGATAGACACATTCTCTGGCAATTACACGTTACTGCTGGGCTGATCTCTTGCAGTTGCAGAGGGTGGGTCAGTTAAACTCTCTTTACATTTGATTGTTAGAGCTGGAAAGCAGGGCTGCCCAGTGCAGGTTTTCCCCGAGTAGCTTGACACGACGCCGAGCTTCATCCAGCCTTCTGGTTGTGTTCGACGTGGACTCGTTTTGAAGCAAGCAGGCAACTCTCTCTCTCTCTCTCCGCACAGCTTGCATGAAATGCAGCCCTGAAACCTGGGCTTAGGTTTTATGAACCTTTCCAAATTGCTCTGTGAAACGATGTAAATGTAAGCATTTTTGACAAACCTCAAGTGTGTTTTGCTTTGGTTTTATGTCACGCTGCAAACACTTTTGATGGCTCTAAATCAGAAACCTAGCTGAACTGTCTTTGCTATAGACATGGGATGGAAACTTCACAAGAAAGAAGGTTGTCTTGTGCCTTTTCTGGCACTTAGCAGGCTTTATGGGAAACATCAGCAGAGCCATTTTTTTCTCAGAAGTATTTAGATACTTCCACTCCTTCCTCTGTTAAGGCTATTTTTTAACTGTAGATATGAATCAGAGCCTGTCTGTTGGATGGAAGGCTCATGTGGTTGTCCTTTATGTTCACCATGTCTACAGGGCTCCTCTGCATATGGCAAGAGGCACATCCTCTGGAGGCAGCAGCTGGTGTGATGGAGACTAGGTGAATGTGGGAGCTGGGGTGATGCTCACCGGCCTCAGCTGGGCTCAAGTCAGTGGGCGAAAAGAGGCTAAGGGGGAAGGAAACACTCTCCCAGGCAATTTTCTGGGAGCAATAAAATTACATAAGGAATGATTGACAAATTAGAAGCACTCTGAACCTAATTTTAATGTGTTTGGATCTTAGGGAGGAGAAATATGTTAAGTTTCAAATTACCCACTTCACCAGTTGCTGCCTTCTCTAAAATCAAAATCAACCTAGGCATTTGGTACTAAATCTTAAAGAAATAAATTACTTTCTAGGGTACACTGCATTCTTAAAACAGCTTTATTTGAAAGTCCAACTGAGCAAGTTAATTTAAGTGGTGACATGGTCCGTGACAGCCAAGCACTTGTTATTGAGTCCAGTTACATATATGAGGACAAATCACACTGCCAGGTAAACTTAAGCTAAGCCTGACCTTGGGCTCTAATTCAAAGCCATCTGATGTCCATGAGAGACTTTCAATTGACTTAATGGCTCCTGAAGCAGCTCTCGGGCGACATCAGCAATCAGTGGTGGCCCCGGCTGATTTACTAGCCCCAGTGACCTGTGCTCCCAGAGGAGAAAGTGCAATTTCCTCAAGTCCTCTTTCCCCCTCACCTTGCCAGCAGCTGTTCCTGTGCCAGCCCTAGCACCATCCTGCAGCTGGAGGCAGCCCTCTGCCCGGAGGGAAGCTCCTGGGGGAAACCTGGTGTCTCTGGAGGCTGTATCTTATTCTGTGTCTACATATTTACACGCATTATTCCCAACAACAGAACTTCAAGGGCACAAAGAAGACGTGAATCCTAGCTTTAGAGTGCCTTCAAGCTGGACTGCTCGGTCCATCCTTGAAGCTCTTGCCCATGACTTCAGTCCTTGCAGACCTGATGGCAACATAATGTGTCCATTTTAGTTAATGTAAGTGATCTGAAATAGCCAATTCAACATCCCCATTTAGTAATGAGACTTATTGAAGCTTATGAGCTGCCTTGGCTTGCAACACAATTAAATTTCAGGAAACAGAAAATATTCCAGTGAGGCTGGTGGATTTGTAATACTATTTGTGGCTTAATGCATAATAAAAATCTGCCATTTAAGGTTTAATATAATATGCAACAGTCCTAAATGACCAGTAAAAACATTATGCAAATTTTTAAGGAAGTTATTGCCTCCTGTAAATGATAATTTATCAATGGCTTGTATACAAAGGGCTTTCCTCATGGTTATGAACAAACGAAAATGCAGAAATGAGCAGACCTAAGTGGGTTATAGAAACAGGAGGTCAACACAAACTGTACAGTATGAATGGTTGTGAGCTTTCTTGTCAGCCAGGGGAGTAATGTAATGCACCATTATTTTTGTGTGCTAACAGACTACATTCAGGCCCCTTAATAAGATTTACTTAAAAATAATGAGATTTTTAAAACATAGCATCTTCAATTTATTTTTTTATTCTTCCTCTCTTTTCCACTTTGAGTATTTACCAAACATTTTCAGACTTATTTGCAAATACGAGCATTAGAAAAAACAAACAAACAAACAAAAAAACTTTTATTGTCAGGAACCTTCTCGTATTTGCATTCAAATCTGAATTATGAAGCATAACACTGCAAGATTCTCATTAAAATGTCCAGCATTGGGGTGCTCAGGGGCCCTCTGGGGCTATCCGCTGCCATGGCCACCTTTAGGAGAGGCAAAGCTGCTCGGGTGCCAGCTGTGGGGGACGGAATAAAACCTCAGCAATTCCCAGATTTCTGGGGGGTTAGAGCCCATGTGGCTAGAGCCGCACCCCAAGAAACACTCCGATCATAGCCAAGCACCTAACATTATAATGGGCTTTGAAAAATGGTTTGACTATTATGGAGCCCTTTTAGCAGTCACGCCATCAATTCTGTATGAGGAGATATTTTATTTTAAATGTGTTATGAAGACACGAAGGCATTTGCATTGTTAATTTCTCAGATGTCAAACAAACACCATTATTGCAAAATGAATGCAGCTACCCAGCTGAGAAACAGACCCATTCACTGCAAATAAGCGAAACTTAAAAAATGAATGAGTTCTACTGATTGCAAGTATCATCAGAAATTAATAATACTCTAGGAATTTTTCACACAAAAGATAATGAAAGTGTTGTAACTATTTGTTTCCAGTTGTCGATCTCCATCCCTCTCTGAGGTGCAGGGGATCATCGCCGGCTCCAACGTTAAGGGTCCTGGCCATGGGTGCTGGAGCAGCCAGGGGGTCATGACGTGACCCTCACGGCAGCTTTGGGCTGCCCTGACCAGCTGGGCTCCTGTGCAGGGCACTTCTTTGCTGTCATTATTTCATCCATGCTGGATCCTTCTTGATTTGCAAGTATCTGTGAAATGTCAAAACCTGCTTTTTCAGCCCCATTCTTCCTCTTTCCTTCCTCTTGAGCCTGGACCAGTTTTGTAGCCCACTTTCAGCTGCTGCTGCACACACTGCTGTTTCTTAGGTCCTTTTCTTAAGCCCAGTTTCTTCTTCCCTCTCCTACTCCATGGCCATGGCATTCTTTATGTCTCTGTGTTTGCAATAACAACTTCAGCTCTTGGAAAATTAGGTGAGATGAACTTGTTATGTGACAAATTAAACATAAACAGCTCCAAAAAGCATTTTGAAGTATTTGTCTGTGTCTGCATATTCATCTGCCAGATGAATCACTTGAGTTATAAAAAGTGTGGAAGAGAAAAATCTAATGGAAATGATAATATGATTACTGCCCATAATTCTCACAAATCAAGCATATCAGTTACGCACAAGTAGGCTGTCTGAATGTCTGTGTGCTTTTTTTTTTTTCTTTTTAATTTTGTTATTTAAAACTGATTAAACAACTGATTGTAGGACCCTGTATGCCTTTCCACATAGTTAATACTTGATGTGGAAAGCAACAGCTAGACACTTATTTTATGACTATGCAACAGTTGAGTCTCACAGAGCTGAAGGCTGTGTGCCCTTCTCTGTATCATCTTGTTTCAAATATTGAGAAAACACAAGAGACACATTTATTTGCAGAGGTACTTACAGAGGAGCTAATAAACTGGTCTCCATGTCAACCTGTATTTTACTTATTTATTTGGCCTTGGTTGGAAAGCCTTTTTCTCTGTGTGTTGAGCAGAACAGCTAAGGAATTAGCAGCTTTATTGTACTTTTAATGATACTATCAAAGCATGCGGCTGAAATAGAGTGATCACCTTGCAGAATTAGTGACAAGATTCAGACTTAATGTCTTTTATCGGGAAATCATAATGCACCCAGCAAATGCTATTTAAAAAATGTTCAAGTACAGAGACAAAAGCCCACTGTAATGAGAAGTTACTGCAGGAAGAACGGATATTAATTGTTAACAAGGTTATAAATCCTTATGTTCATGGACTGAACACATAAGGTAGGTGTTCAAGAAGGTATTTATTCTTGGTATTAATTTTTAAGCTGAAATAATTCATTGCAAAACAACCTAGTTATTGTTCCAAACTCAAACATTTTTTGGAACAAAGTGAGTTCCAGCTTTGTCTGCCTTGCTCGCCAGGAACACTATCCTACTTGGAGAAGGCTCTAGCACACAGCACAAGGCAAGACATTATGAAACCCTCAGTCCCAGCAAAGAGGGCACTTAGCTGCAGCACCACGAGGCAGAGATGGAGGTTCTCTGCATCATGCTGCACTGAAGACACAAAAGATGAGTATAAAAGCTTGAAGAGTTATTTCTGCTATAGACTGAACTATTGTTAGAGTGCTAATTTCTACATCTATGCTTTTGTAGACTGAATAGCATCCTAAGAAGATGTTCAAGTGTCTCCTGTAGAGGGCCCCTGAACAGTCCTTTGGACTAACCAAGGGCTTGTCTCTACATAAGGAAAATGGTTGGTTTAAATTTCAGAGCAATCCCTATCTTTCCCTGGATAGCATTTTGACTTACTGAGAAGCAGGCAGCTCATATTTGAGATTAATTAAAAAAGGAGGGTTGTCTGACAATGGAGCTGTGGGACACTCAGAGGGAAAGCAAAATGTTCATATTAACTAAGGTGTAATCCGTATCAGCTAGACTACTTACACTACTCCAGTTGTGTGATTCAGTAAGCATAGTTAGCCAAGATGATCAGTTATAACCTGATTCAATGCACACTTTTCCCACCTGCTTTTAGAACAGACCCATGGTGAAAAGTAGAGCCAGAGAGCAGTGGAGCTGGTCACGGGCACATCCAGGCCAGCACATCTGCTCAGTACTCATCTTCGGTTGATTTCAGTAGGGTGAGGATGGGAGCTATGGGGCTCCAAGTTTGTTATTTCAGATGAATTTCAAAAATAGCATCTTTTCATTTGTTTTATTTTGCCATAAAGTCACCGGCTGCATCCTGCCAAAAGCCACTGGTAATGAAGCGCAGACTGAGTGCAGCGCACACACATTAAATATGTAGCAGGCTCATCCTGACCTGGGCACCAGAACCTCGGTACTACACATCATGTTCGTGTGCCATTGCGCTAACAGGAGCATTTTGGAACCGCTCCATTTCTGACTGAATCCAGATTTTAAAACCAGGCTCCAAAAGGTATCTGCTCACTTAATTCATTTGTGGTAATAGCCTCAAATGAGAGGCATTCATTTCCTCTTAGAGTAACTATATTATGAAATTCTATTGTGATTGAGGCACTTGAAGGAAATCTTAATTATTTTTTAAAGCTTTACTTCCTCTCAGTCAGGCAGATTTGGAAGATACATTTGCCCTCATACAAGTGAGCCTTTTCTGTAGTTCTGAGCAGACTTTCCCAAGTTTTATTAGACCTAAAAATTGCTTAGCCTTTCTGGGGGAAAAAAATGAAAAAGAAAAGAAAAAAAGGTCCACTCAGTTTTGTGAGCGTCACTGCTTTCTCCTAGTTGATAAAATGGGTAAATACACTATATTTACATAAATAATTTCTTTTCTACAAAAAATTGTGCTCTTTTTCCCCCTATAATATTAACAGATGTAACTCGACATTTTTGATAATGCCTAGCACCACCCAAGTGACAATAGGACTTGACAGCAACTGGGAACCGTAATAATTTCATGAACTCTCTTCTGTTGTCCTACAGCCCAGCAAATCGCTGTGGGCTGTACAATGCAACCACTGCTTGCCAGGTGTCTTCTCCCATCATCTGTGCAAATGTGTGGCTACATTTATTAGCTTTCTCAAGGGCTATGCTAACATTTTACTTTACTGATGGGTTGGGCTTGGAAGTGCACATGCAGACAGTTCAGAAAAAAATAAATCAAACAACTGCTAGTATTTTCCTTGTACTAGACAATTATTTGCAATGCTTACATGTGCTTTAAAATGTTTATATGCCAAATTGCAGGGAAGACCTAGTGCAGGGATGATCAGTCTTGACTCGGGTAGTAGGTCGAAACCTCCTACTGGTGCTGGCCAGGATGCTGAGACAAAGCCGTACCTCCATGCTGTTCTTTATATTGCCCAGTTTCAAGGGAAAATGCTCATGATCTGCCAGGTTTAACTCGAGTTAGCTTTGCAGGGACATCCAAATTTCTTTCACTGAGCCGGCCTTGATTTTGCAAGAATTTTATAACCAACTCGCATAGCATTTTTTTTTTTTTGCTAATTTTTAAGCTATGTGAGTCATCAGAAGATGCATTTTGCAGTTTAGATGTTTGTGGTTGGGGTGCTAAGATCAGATTAATGGACTTTTTTGCACCCTGATGGTCCTTAGCATATCCACTAGCATTTGCTGTAGTGCAGCACTTCAATTAGTCACTGCTGGCAAGGAAACCTAAAATGGTGCCACTGAGCCGTGAGGTTTGGCTTCTCTGCTGCTGTCAGTTTGGTCCCGCTCTTCAGGGAAAGGTGGGCTAGCAGCTCCCTGTGTGGTTGGGAGCTGATGAGATGGAGTCTTTTCTGAGTATCTGAAGCCTTGGAAACTGCTAATGGACCAGTAGGTGATTTTCCTCCCATCAGGAAAACCATTTGTGACACCAAAGGGCCATTACCTGCTCTCAGGCCCTTCCAGAGCATGTTCCTGGGCAGACTGAAGGAAAAACTGGGGCAGCTCTGCATGGCTTTATGTTGTACAGGCACTGTTTTGGCATGTGAATGCAGTGGAAACTTGGCGCTCAGACCGCGGCACGCCATCTGCATGCTGCTAAAACATCGCCCACCGGCACTAATCTTTATGTATCAGCTTAATATTTACATTGCAATTCAAGACAGACATTTCTGCTACTTGCATTTAAACTGGAACAAGGAGGAAAAGCAAGCTAATTCCTGGCTTTAGACTTGTGAGCAAATCCTAGTTGCAGCCCTGCACATGCACAGGAACTGGCTTTCAGAGAGCAAAGAGGGGGTCTTCCTCATTCCTGCTCTGTGGCATGCATTAGCCTGCTCTCTCCAGGGACCAAGAGCAAGTGAAAAGTCTACAGAAACACAGTTCCCAGTGGAAAAGTGCTTTTTCATCAGCTCCCTAGCATGCACCGTGAGAACTCAAGGCCCATTCCCTCCAGCACAGTGGACAACCACTCCCACGCAAGACCCTGCGTTGGGCTAGGAGGAGCTCTGGCAGCTCAGGAGTCTGTCTCTTTTTGTCTTCCTGACTGTTTTGAGCCCTTGTTATTAAGCTTTTGCTGCCAGAGGGCTCATTGCATTTATTTGATAGATGTAAGTACGCCCAGCTAAGGGAAAGGTGAGGGAGATGGGTCGGGGAGGAGACAGAATTTTCAGCTCTGGTTTCAGTGACAAAAAGGTACAGACGTGTTTATAATCCAGAGGGTTTTTTATTTTAAAAGTGCTTGAAAGATTAATGGCAGCCTGGAAAAATCAATAGTAACTCATCACAGGCAAAATCTTCTGGAACACAAAACCCCACTGGGGGGACAAAGCAAAATTATGGCAATCTGTAGAAGGGCTAATGAGCCTGTGATTAAAATGGAGAAGTAGTTGTGTCACCCTGCATCTCTACCACAGGCTCCCTGGGAAAACTGGCCCATCAGAGTACCAGATCCTGAATGTGATTTATATACCATTAAAAATAATAATAAAAAATATATATAGTCAACTTAGACCTCTAAATATGATAAGAGAAGGATGGCCCATAATGTCTTCCTGCCTCAGTTTCCCCTCTCTAAAATTGTGAAGTTTCCTTTGTCTCCTACTGAGTCTCTTTCAGACTGTAACCTGATGCAGAGAGATTTTGCTTCCTGAATACACAGTGCTTCTCCCAGGAGAACCCTGGTCTTGGCAAGTGCCTTAAATTTCCAAGTGGAAACTCTGTCAAATGAGTTGCTTAAACCTCATCAGGGAAAAGCACAATATTAAAGATAGCTTCGAACTTGTTGGACATGGAGTTGTCTTACAACATTTTACAGCAGTCATTAGGTGTTCAGGGTGCTAGCAAGTTATATGAATCGGTGAGATGATCTTTCTTCCAGGAAGTCACCTGAAAAGTGGTAGCAATTTAAAACCACCAGATAACCTTCCTAATTTCTGTGAATGCACAATGAAGGCAGAAACGAGGTTGTAGAGCATTTCTGGCACCACCCCTATGCAAGGTCCTGTTGGGAAGGACAGAAGGAAACTGTGCATGTGTTGAAAGCTATTCTAATAATATTTATCAGAAGAAAAAGCCTCACAGAGTCAGCTGCCAGGGCTGAATCAGAATGTGTCAACATCCTACTGCCTGCGATCTACATTAGATCTAAAATATTTGGCAAGAAATTTGGATCAGAGCAATTACCTATGTGGCTATTTGTTAAGGGTTGTCTCAAACACAGCACTCAGAGAAATTGAACTGTCAGAAGCTAATACAGGAATAATAAGAGGACATTTCATCTCCATTGGACACCAGAGATGAATTGTAGGTAAGACTGAATGGGAAAAAAAAAAAAAATTGAATATGTATTTGGCTTTAGTTTTTGTTAAAGGACTATAACATGAATAATGAATATTTTAAGGAGAGAAGACTGGGCCTTCAATTTCTTTCAATAATATTAGTGTTGTATATACTGTTTTGAATAAAATACATTTCATGAAACACCTACACACAGCTCTGCAATGCATTATGGATGGCCCCTCTTGAGAAATCTTACATTGCTTTCAATTTTGACACAGTGATATAGTAATAATAGAAAATTCAGGCATAATATTCAGCCTGCATCTTCAACCCTCCCGCCCCCCCCGTTTGTTATTCTTCGCCACACCAGGTGAGCACAGATACACTTTTCTGATGCTTCCTTAGGCAGCTCCCATGGCACTGTGGCTCCTGCTGGAGGAGGTATCTGACACAGCAGGAAGGTCATGTCCTGCGTTGTGTGGACTGGGCGGGGAGGATGGAGGTGAGGTTTTCACCAAAAGCCTCCCAAAAGTGAGTTTCTGTACAGGAAGAGGAGGTGCCATCAAACACAGACACGCTGTGCATGATACGAAGTTGAGTCACGTAGCCCAGGAGTTGTCCCTATGGAGTGATGGACGAAACCAGAGTGCTTGGACATTGACTTTGCCCTTAGCCCTCTCCCTTGTGCCCTTCCTGAGAAACCTTCTGCATTTATTTCCTGTCGGTGTGCTCCGGGCTCTTATCTGCTGTGTGGGTGGGCTCTTGTATTAACAGCAGGGCAGATGCATTTGGCTTCCTGCTTTACATGCACAGCCTAATTTCTAGGCAACTCAATTATGAGGGAAATGTTGAAATGCTGTGGTAAACAATCAGGCTTTTAAACTAAAAAGAAATCTGTTACTGAAGAACAAATGGCAAATCAGTCAGTGCCATCCCCCCTCAGCCGGATCCAAACCATGGGATTGAGCAAAGACAGCAGGAGGGCAGTAAGACAGGAGTAGGGTTGGAAGTGGGAGACACATCCCTATCCCTTCCATGTGGGACTTGATTGAACCACGATTTGCAGTGTTCGTTTATTGCTCCTGTGATAGACTGATGGCACCTCAGGCTGCCTATCTCCACTGGTACAAATATCTCTCGGTGTGCTCCATGCTGGGGTCCTGACATGGAGCTCTTGGGAAGCCAAAGTGGCTGGTGCTGCTTCTGTGCTTCTGCAAAGCAGTCCCAGCCCTAGCAGGCTGAGTTTGTGCTCTACATGTGCTCTACAACATGGAGGGGGGGGGGGGGGGGGGAAATCTGAAAATGAAGGCAAAGGCAACCTAGGTAGATGTACCTTGCTTCTGCTCCTAAGGATGGCATCTGCTGAGGACCTCCAAAAGGAGAGGAGCAGTTTGATATTTAGAAAACTCTTTTTCCCTGATGCCTTTAGAAATGCCTGTGTTACCTGAGTGAGAACTGTCCAGGTCCACCAGCCTCTGAGTGGATAGTGGATGTTGGATAGTGCGTATCTATGCGGACAGTCAGGGAGCCATACAACCACTCATTTTAGTCAAAGTAAAATCAGCAGAAGGGAAATGTACACCATCAGGCTCCTGTACACCATCACATACAGGGGCAACTACATTAACTGTTAATATGCAGTCATGTATACAGGTTTGTGCTGCAGGTGTTTATTCCCCTGCTGTTGATGGAGCCCAGTAGGCAGAGGAGCAGACCTGAGGCTCCTCTTTGTCCTTCAGGAGGGATGTGACACAGCATGGCACCTATGGACCTCCTGCTTCTGGCCCAGGAGGGCAAATGAGCACTTCTGTGCAAGTGAGAATAATTACAAATAATTATTCATTATTTTGATTATTCTAGTTATCAGTTGTCATCAAATACTGTCCTGCTGTGAAAGTATTAGTCACCCAAGTGGGGAGAATAGGTAATAGGAGTGGTAAGTCTCCAGGCACGCAATGGATAGTAAGTATTCCAAAATAAACTGACCCCATATAGTATATGGCAGATAAAAATAGCAAACAGCCAACAAAACCAAATCAGCTTTGGAAATGCTGTTACAAGGAGCGAAAAACATCATAATCATGGAACCTAAGGACCACACCACAGAAATCGGGCATTAAATGTACCCACAGACCTGCATCCAAAGGTAAAAAGCAGCATTCCTTCAAACAATTAGCAATCACAACATTATGTTCTTTCCCATTACTGTCAGCCATGCCCAAGCCACCCACCAGGTAAAATTACAGTGTTAAGATCACAAGTGTATCTCAGCTGATTAGCTGAGAGCTCCCTGAGAGCTGTGCTACACGGGAGGACAGCGTGTGGCTGAATTGGCACAGGACAGAAAGCACATCAGCCCTTTGGGGCAAGTCTGCGCGCACACACACACACACACACACACACAGAGCGTTGAAAGCACAATATCACGGAAGGAAACCACTTTTAGAGATGGGCAGAGGGAGTGCCCCGGGAAGAAGGGAAAATGGGGTGCTTCGGAAAGCAGGAATAAGGGAGGCTGGGAGTGATAGGAGCTCTCTGATTTGCCTTTGCCTTGTGCGGATCACCAAACTGCAAAGTTTGGAGAGCTGATTTGGGACCTCTAGACATCTCCAGGGGGCTTAGTCCCACTCCTCATTGAATTTCATCCTCACTGCGCCATTCGTTTTGCCCTGCTGCTGCCTCTCCAGCAGTCCCCACTTGTGTTGTCTGCCGTGTGTGTAGATGTGGGAAAAGGGAAGAGCAAGAGTAGAAGGAGGGAGAGAGAGGAGAAGAAAGGAGGTGGGAGTGCTGCGTGGCCACAGGAGAGCTGCATGGAAAGGGGATCCCACAAAGCCCCATTTTCCTGGGAGCTGCAGGAGATGACCCAGGGTATTGGTATTAGTGCCCTCGAACAGAACAGGTTAATAAAGCGAGATAGAGCTTCTTTAAATCCTTCCCAAAAGTAGGACAGGTTTTTTTATTTTTTTCTGATGAAATGGAAAATTTGCCTCTCACAGTTTAGTATTATTTATGAAAAATTATCTGTGGGGAAAAAATATAATTTGCTAGTCAGCTTTCTTGCTGAATCTCTCTCCCTGGTAGCCAGCTGTCTGTCATCTTTTGCTAACATCACCAGATCTAAAATTATAGTTGTGGGGTAGATTTTGCTGCCTGCCTGCAGTTCATAGGCGTTGTCCAGCTAGATCTCAGCAGGGGCTCATCCTCTCTAGCGCTCTGTCTTGATGGCCATCAAAGCAAGATGCTTTGGGGAGCTGGCTCTGGTCTCTGTTTCCTTATTTCTTTCCACTCAACTCTTCCCCTACTTTCTTTCCTGCATCTGTCAGCCTTACATTTTCCTTGTTTCACCGCCTTATTCTTTTTTTCTGTTCTCACTACCTCCTTTGCTAAATCATTTTTTCTCTTCCACCTCACCATCTCAATAACCATATCCATTTCTGCCCCAGTCCTGTGGAAAGCTCCGTGGGCTTCGAGTGGGGAACAGAGCCCCGTCTCCAGCTTCCATGCCTAGCACGAGCTCCCAGTAACATAAATGTCTAGGGACCAACTGGAACTGGGAAACAAGCTTCGTTTCAGGTCTGCACAAGGACATTTAGAGCCAGCACTGTTTGGCATTATTGTTTGAAGTGCCAATAGAAAAGCCAAGGACTGAGCAGGCCATGGAGGTTTTCATAGCAATCTGACTCATTGTGATGATATATATCTTAGTTAGAGTAGCAAATGCACTCCTTGAGATAGCTTCAGTCTAAGCTGAGTAAAGGCAATAATAGACCTGTGGCTGCAAGAGATTCTGATATTTTTTTAAAGAACATAGACCAAATAGACAGACAGTATTTCAATTTGTTGTTTTCCAGATACTACTGAAGCTTAATGAATAAATAAGTACAAAATTAAAGGCTCATTACCCACCCAAAAAGTCCCTGTCATTTATTAAACCTTTTAGAGGAAGCAAGGAAAAGGGAGAAGTGCCCATTAGAAGGATAAACATATCACAGATCTGAATGTCAAATCAAATTGAGCAAAAAATAATTAACTCGGTGAGCATTAGAAGGGAGAGCCTGGTGTCAGCAGAGACGATGTTTACCTGCTCGTGCTTTCTCTGCTAGCTCAAAAGGCACTGGAGGCTGCGAAGGAATTAATGTGTGCCAGGTGCACGCAGCTCACTTTCGTGAAAGAAACCCGTTCCTCATTTCAGAAACCACTTTTCTTATGTCTTGAAGAAATTGTCTGTAAATGGGCCTCTCCCTCGAGCCAGATGCTCTGAGAACTGAGACTTCTCTCAAGCTGCTCTCCCAGCTGGGGACTTATTAACCCAAAGTTCTCCCTGTAATTGCTGTCCGAGTCATTTGAGTGAGTTTTGGATCAGGCCCCCAGTGCCAGCTGGTTTATGGCTACAGCTCGGCTTACAAATGATGCCCTGAAACTGAACTATCTGTAGCTGAGAGTTAATCCCCTTGAAATCAATAATTCCTGATCCCTGAAGCTGCTGTTTCGGTGATGGACGGCTGGCAAGTGAGAGCCAACTTTGTGAAATCATCCCTTTTTCCTCCCCTCTCTGAAACAAGACTTCTTCTATTATTACACCAGCTGATAAAACAACTGTAATCAACTCTTTTCTGCTCCATAAAATAGTTACTGCTAATTACTAATTATTGGGAATAAGCTTCCTACCATATCTGGAAGCATTACAGTGACTGAGAGTTAACAGTGATCATTACTTTTGGAAGAACCACTATTCACTTGTAAGGGGTTACATATGGTACACTGAAGAGTTTTTAACTGATGTGAGCCAAATAATGTTTGAAAAAGAGGTTGATGATTGTAAGATATTAATACATACACATCCTAACACGTGTTTGCATATGTGACTATTCACAGCAAATTGAAATTCAAGCCATTGCATCCACTAGATGCTTACTGGCCATTTGCATACAAAAACACTTGATTTGTGTAGACAATCACTGTAATTGCATGGGCAAAGAGTTGCTGCCTTGTGCTTTCCTCTTGCAGAAGTTGTTTCTGGGCATCAGTAAGTGCTAGCAAGCAGAATACAAACTTACTGGGAAGTTGAACCCCTTTGTGGGGAATGAGAAGTTTGCAGTATTTCTTCTCTGTCGCTGCTTCTGGGGAGAAGAATTAATAATGATCAAACTAAAGTGACCCAGCTACAAAATAATGTCATGTCCAGGAACGCTTACTCTGTAATCTTTGTATAAAAACTAATATCAGCTGCAGAGGGGAAAATCAACCGAATGGATAATGCCATATCAGAAAGTCCTGTTAAAGAACTGAAGAGTACATTTTTGCATCAGTCCCAAGATGCTAATATCCTCTGGGCAGCAGTGAGGGAGCTGTAGCCTGGGCCAGCGCAGGATTCCAGGCACTCAAGTCCCACCTCTCCATCCTGGGTTGTCCTCAGGAACAGTGTAAACTGGGAAAGGTCAGATAAGAGCTTACCGGGATACTCATCCACAACCTGAACTGGAGATAGGCCAGAATTTTCATGGAAGTTCAAAGAAAGGACTTATTTTGTGCTATTTCACCTCCCTTTCATTGATATTTCCTAAGGTAGCCGAATTTCTGGAAGTTTTAGAATTCATTTGGGACATCAAGCCTACCTCTACAGTCCCAAAAACATACCCTCAGATGAAATTGCCAAGTCATTATGCAGCTCAAGAGAACCCCAAGACTGAAGATTTGCTTCTACTGGTAACAGAGACCCACAGATTGAGTATGCTTTGTCCGTCTGAATCAGCACTTGTTTATGGGGTGTGACGGTGGCCAGATTCTGTTCCAAACTTTCAAAGGTGATACTTTCTGTAAGAAGGAACACAAAAACTAAATGCTCCTTGCCAGGTGTTTTAATCAGGTGTAGGAGCATATACAGGAAGAAAGCAAAGTTCTTGTTGCTTCTGGGTGCTGATATAAACCTGCAGCAGTCATTGGCTTCACGACCAAGACACTTGAAACCAAGACACTTGCATAGAGTTCGAGCACTCACAACCAGCTGCTTTATACCTTTCCCCATTTCAGCTGTGGACACTGAAATAAGCAGTGCCCTCATGACCCAATCCCTCTGGGAACTCCTTCCTCCCTTACAGGAGAAGTATTTTCTTTAAAGCCTTTGCTGCTTACCCAGGATAGGCTGTCATCAAATTGCTTGCTACCCCTTTACTCCTGTAAATGATGCTCTGGTGGCTGCTTAAGCTCTTTTCCCTCTGAGCCATTCCAATCTTCTCCTCACTTGGGTATTCATTCCTTCCTGGGCACATGCCTCCCTTCTCTGGCCAACCTTTCCCTCCACTCTTCCTATAAATCCCACTGAAAGCAAGCCCTTCCCTTTCTAAATCTGTATGAAAAAGCACATAACACTTTTTCTCTTCCTATTTCATTATTTTGCAAATGCATTAAATAAAACACCATCTTGAAGTCTGAACAGCAGCCTGAAAGCATTTTGAGCACAGGCTGGCTGTTTTTAATCCCTTCATCACATCTATAAAATAATACACAATATTAACCAAGGTGCAAGCAACCCACTTCAAAAATGTACTCTAGTTTATGTCTTTGCAGCCCCATTAATTCTACTACTTATTTCCCCTGAGGAGAAACAGAAAATGTTCTTTCCATGTAGAAGAGAGGAAAATCCATCCCTTTTGACTTTCAGGAACTAGTACAAACTGTAGATAAGTCTTAGTTATGGCAAGTGAGGCATGGACAAGAGCTCCATCAGTGGTAAAGAGCATTTACTCCCATTCAGCTGTGATAAACTCAGAGCCTTTTTGTTGTGATTTGCCATCAAGAGCAATGAGTGAAAGAAGCTGTTGCACAAAGTTAAGTTTGATGCAAACTCCCTCTTTATGCAAAGGTTTGGGCTTTTATATATTTGGATTAATTTATCAAATTATCTAGCATTTTTGCAAGAAAAAAAATGGAGTTTCAAGAGGAAACTGCTCATAGTGTAGTAGGTTCTGGACATATATATATATATATTTAATTTGGCTAACATTTTTGCTGTAGAAGTAGAAAAAATAGGAAAAAAATGTACTTTCAAAACTGCTTATTTTTTCTCTGACTTCTAAAAATAAAATTGGCATAGATTTTACAAAGTTAAAAAAAGGCTTAAATAATGAAGCAATGAAAAGCACATTACAATTTTTAAGTTTGATGAAGGGTTCTCAGTTGATCCAAAACATTTTTAATTCAGATTTTGTTTCCTGTTTTTCAAAAAGAGGCTAGTTTCATTAACTCTTTCTCTCCCCATCCCTAACAACAACAAAAAAAATCTCCCAAAACTCAAACCATATTCTGTTTCAGTTTGACTGAAATAACTTTTTGTCTGTGCTATTTTTTTATTTTACCTACGAACCCTCCTTTATCCTGCCTCTGGACCAGCTCATGTCAAATCCTACAGTTTATGAAGACCTTGTCTGACAGCAGAGATGAACTCTACCTGACTTGAAGAGTGGAGCCAGGATCTCTGGGGGCTTGGGTCCATTTTCCAGATACAAGCTTGAGTCCAGAGTTGACGACCTATCTTGATCCATACACATCTTAAGTTTGACTCGGCCAAAACTTCAGCTGGAAGCTTAATGGAATATGAAAACTCCCTACAGCTGTAAACACAAGTCAGCCATCGATCTGCATTGTCTTTAGTATTTTCTATTTGTTCCAGCCTGGAAGAGTCTGTATAACGTGGAGCTGAGTCCAATAAGCAGAGATAGTCCCCAAATTCGTTCCTGTGGGGTGCTACGACCTCAGCCAGTATTTAATTTCCTTGTGACTATCAACTGTGAAAAGCGTCTGCAGGCAAAAACTCCCGTAGGTATGGGATGGTTAAAAGATGTCTGTGGTCTGTGGAGACACCTCAGATAAGTGAGGAAATGTGCCCCAAACAGATTATTCTTCTCAGGTACTGTAGGTGACAGCTGAGGACATCTCAGCTGGCAAATCTAATCCCACCAGCTATCTTTCTGTACGGTCCTTCATGCCAGCTGTCTTAGGCAAGTTCAGATAATAGAACCATAGAATATCCTGACTTTGAAGGGACCCGCAAGGGTAGAGCCCAAATCCAGAAAACCTGTTTGAAATCCTTTTCTTTAAAACTTCTAACAGGTTCAGCCTCACAATCTGCCAAAGGGTAGTTAATCAAAAGTCTGAGGGCTACTGCTCCTGAGCTCCGACATGTTGAACAGACGTGGAAGAATCACCAGCTCGACAGTATTTATAACCAGTCCTGAGAGCTATAAATCACAACACCATAAATCCTGGGGTAAGAGGACCACAAAAATGTCCAGGAACTGAGCAAGCAAATAATCATTATAATAATTAATACTGATCTTGTATAAGATGCTCTTTTTCATTAGTTGATTTCAAAGCGCTTGACAAAGTGTGTTATTACAGACCTGGTCAGCATATTTTCATCTAAGCTGTTTTCCACTGGGACATGGTGTCTCAATAAACCTGCAATGTCCTATTATGTGCTGCCCAGTACTGCTAACACATGCTGAAATGCTGTGCAAAAATAGAATGATTTAAAAACATTTTATTTTTCATCTGAGCTATAAATTATGTTTGAGATGATATTTTCAGAAATAGCATTTTAGGGAGTAGGAAGGAATTTATAGTTTACAACAGATCTTGTAAATAGCTGGGTGTTGTTCCAAGCCAGAAGAAAACATGTCTTAAAACATTTGCCACAGAATTATCCGCCAACCCTTTCAGCAGCTCTTGGTAAAACGGGGACAGGGCAGGAACAAAGTCCATGTCTTGCATGTCCTTGACCTCCGAGGCACACTGATGCCTCGAGCTCGCTGTTCTGTCAGGCAGATGCCCTCACTGCACGTTTGCAGCTGACAGTACCTGGTAGAAGGGGTGTCCTTTGATAAGTTTGCTTTGCACACTCTTAATTATATTTTGCAAAAGCTAAAGGGATATCGGTGCCTGTTAATGAAATCAAAGACTCTTAAAGCCCTTTGTGCCCTAGGGTTATACGTTTATAATTTACAGAGATTTTGCTACACATTCAATCTTGCCTTGCAGAAAACATTTTTTTTTTCTTTTCTGAAATGCTGCTGCATATGCAGTGTACAGATAGCTTTTATTTATGTCTTAAAAGACAGTTGTTAATCAACTACAGCAACCAGTTGCAAAATACTTTGAGCCAACTGGATTAAAGTGATTATGGGATTATTAAATGGATTAAGTTCTATCGATAACTGGTTGTCAGCCAGAAGAGCTGAAGTCCTAATCAGCTAGAGAAAAAAGACCACTTACAATTGTGGTTCACCTTGAACTTATCAGTAACTTCTGCTTGTTTCAGTCACGTTTCTATAGCAACCAGGGTAATTGACATTAATTACCATATTTTGTCTGTGGTTATTTTGTGCTAATTTCATTTCTGAATTGATTTGAATTTCTAATGTGAGACCATAGTAACAGTTTTGCACTCTGCTTTTTATAAAGTTGTGTGGACATGAAGATGCCCCCCAGTATAGCCTATTGACATCCTATGTACGTACACGGGGCTCTGAGGGATCGGCGTTTGCTCAGCTAGGAGAGGAGAAGACTGTGGGGATCTAACATCAGCCCCCAAGGACCTATTAGGAGATCATCAGGAAGATGGGCCAGGCTCTTCACAGCAGCAAGTAGTGGGAGGATGTCCTGGTTTGGCCTGGGATGGAGTTAATTTTCTTCCCAGTGGCTGGTACAGTGCCGTGTGTTGGATTTAGGATGAGAACAACGCTGATACCACAGGGATGTTGCAGTTGCTGCAGAGCAGTGCTTGCACAGAGCCCAGGGCCTCCCAGCTCCTCGTGCTGCCCTGCCAGCGAGCGGGGGGGGGGGCACAAGGGGCTGGGGGGCACAGCCAGGACAGCTGGCCCAGATGGCCCAAGGGACATCCCATGCCATAGGGCACCATGGGGAACAATAAAAGTGGGGTAAAGATGAGGATTGAGAGGGACACTGGGAGCTATGGCATTTGTCTTCTCAAGGAACCACTATGTGCAATGAGCCCCCTGCTCTCCTGGGGGGGGCGGGGGGCAAACACCTGCCTGCCCCGGGGAAGTAGCAAATAAATTCCTCGTTTTGCTGTGCTCATGCACATGGCTTTTGCTTTACCTGTAAACTCTCTTGGTCTCACCCCCAAGGCCTCGCAGCTTTACCTTCCTGATCCTCTCCCCATCCCACCCACCTGGGGAGAGTGAGCAAGCAGCTGGGGGGTGCCGAGCTGCCTGCTGGGGTGAAACCACAACAGAGAACAAGAGACAAAGGGAATTTTAGGAAATGTTACCCTCAACCAAGGGAATTTCATGTGCTATAAACCGATCACAAGGAGAAATAATTAAATTTCACCTATTTTTATTAATTACGATTCATTAAAAATACAGGATAGTAACCTAATATTCTCATTTTGGGGGACCTTGACTTGATGAAATGCTATGTGTCCCAGAGTTCCTGTGACATCGGTGGAAGTTGGAGGCACATGTACCCTGTCTGAGTTTGTTGTTGAACATCTTTAATAAGTTTGGGCTTTTCATTTGCTAGAGAGAGCACCAAACTACCGTAAAATGCGTTTTCTCCTTTCTGAGCTAGTTAACGTATGCTATAAAACTACCGTACAACATAGCTGCTGTCAGGCTGGTGGAAAAAAAAAAAAAAAAAGAAAGAAAGAAAAAAGTTGAATTTAACCCAAATTGCAAAACTTGGATTTTTCACATAAGCATGAAAACTTCAAAGCTCCTCTAACAGCAATGAATGAGACTGTGTTAAAATTGATGAAAAAAAAGAGGATCCTGCAACTCTTTGTCACTGAGAATATTGCCAATGCACTACAGAGATGCAAGTTCCAGGTTCAAACTAGAGTTTAGATTTCTTGTTCAAAAAATATCAGATAATACCGTATTATTCTAAGGTGTGCTGGAAAGAGACTTTCTAATGTGTGTATACATGCACATTGTTGGGCAAGAAGATGGTGTCTCAGGCCAGGAATAGTACATGACAGAAATATGTAGAGACGTGCCAGTTCACCAAAAGCATTAAAGGTTATTATGCTGGCAAAAAAATAAAATAAATAAAAAATAAAAATAAAATAAGAAACCTTAATAATAATTTTTGGAGAACATCAGAATGCATTTCCTATTTATTTCTGATAAGCTGGGAGGTGCTGAGATTTACATAAATGACGGTACTCTATCATTTTAAGTCCAAAACCATTTGTCCTACCAAGCTAGATTCCAGGCTGGGCCATGATTATTGCCTTCTTCACTGTGAAGGAAAAGATGGGTTTTTTTCACCTTTGGCTGCAGCTGGAACACCGTGAAGCTCTGTGGTGTTACTGTGAGGGAAAGGTGTGACCTCACCAATGATGTCTTCTGCAAAGGTCCCTTCCTTTAGCTGGCCTCGTGCTTTGTCTTCCTCGTATATATCAGTAATCCCTAAGTCTGAAAAAAAAACACACCATTTTTGCTCTGAGAACTAGGTTCATGGAACTGCAGAGCCCCATGGACTTTGAGATGGTAGGAGAGCTTACAAGAAGTATTGGGTAAGCAACAGACCTTACGGAGAAGACAAATGTTCCAGCCTTTCCTCTGCTTAGTGCTTTGTGACATAAATGTCTGTGCAAGGATGTTCTGATACAGCCTCATTCTCTTATGGCAACAGATCATAACTCCTTAGTCTTAGCAAAAGGACTAAGAGGAGCTTCACAACAGAAAATGAGCGAGGAGCACTTCCTAGAAAAGCAACATTTAGGCAATTAAGTATTTGGTGAGTCCTCACTGAGCTTTCAGGGTATTTAGATGAGGCCTGTCTAGTTTTATTAGTAATTTTAATTATTTTTTAGAAGCGACAATTTTTGATGTTTGGTGGAGCTTGTGCAGCTCCCAAACAAATTACAATCCCAAACCTTGAAGCAGGGGCACTGAAAGACAGTGCATTTATGGAGCTCAGGCCTTAAGTTGCTACAGTCTCAGAGAGAGCATTAGTTTTGCTTGGAAGTCTTCACAAGTATTTCCAGAGTCTCAGTTAGATGATTGCCTGTACAACTATATGGATATGTAGGTCTTCCTGAAGTGGTGCCTCTAAATCCCAAAAACCATGGCTGTACAAGGAAGAGGAAGAGGAAGGGAGGAGGCATGAGACGCCAAACTGAACCTGTTTGGAGCTGTGGCCTGGGGTCATTTCCCCACTTACAGCCTTGCTCGCAACCTTCTCTCTCGTTTGACTGCTTGGAGATGGCCTTTGTGAGGTGGCAACAAACCCCAAAACTGCCCTGCAGGTCTCTCAAAGGAGCACCTCTCTGGCTGTAAAACCAGAGCAGCAGACCCAGCTGATGGATACCAGAAGAGAGGAAAGTGACACAGACTGCACACAACTGCTGAGTGCCTTCCCTAAGCGAACAAACACAGCTATTAAAAAAAAAAAAAAAAAAAAAAAAGTATACATTTCATAATAACAATTCAGTGCTGCAGTCAGATTCTCTGGTGTCTGAGTGATGGTTTATTAACTCAGACATTGAGCATAGAGAGCACTTGCAGTCTTTGGCCTTACACTTAATAACTCACTAAGCATGAATGGGTTCAGTAATTCATTCCTTGTCTTGTGCGGCTGCTCAAAAAAACACCCTCATTGGCTTGAAATTTATGGCTTGTTCTTGCAGAACTGTGAGCACCTCCTGCAGGTCTGGGCCAGCCCCATGCTGCTGCTGACCTGAGCCAAGTGCTGCAGGTGGGTGAGCACCACCAGGACCAGCACCCCTCCCTTAGCTGTGCTAGCATGGGGTACGTCACATTTCGGTTAGGCTTTGGTGAAGATTTGGGTGTGATTACACCCCAAACCTGCAGTTTGGTCCTCTGTGACTTTTAGTCTCCCCTCTTCTTTCTGCGTCTGATAGCGTGTGATTAATTGTTGATTGTAGCAGGCTGGAGAGCAAGCAGATTGTAACAGTGCAGAGACAAGAAAGTAAAGCATAAGCAGCTGAAGGAAAGAGTGCGCACATCAGAGGTGCATGCAATAATAGTTTGCTTTCTCGAGAACTTTTTGTCGGACTCAGTCTGGGCTGAGTGAGAGCAGCACACCCTGCACCGGGGTGGCAATGCTCCCTCTCTGTTTTAACTCGGGTTCTCCAGCAAAGTGAGGCCAGGTTTGGCATTTCCGATGGCTGCAAGGCAAAATCTGGAAGGGAGGAAAACACAAACTTAAAAAACTCTCCCTCTGATACTTAATGAACACAGAGTGCTCTACAACCCAACGGTGCAACCAAGGGCACGGCAGGAACAGCAAACATTATTTCTTCCATACCCCAGAGGGTGTCTGGGGTCCTCCCTGAGCATCCCACGCATTGCTGCAGTGACATGTGGAGATGGATCAGGCCACTCCTCGGCACTTTCAGCTAAAGCACAATCTTTTGCTGGCAAATTGCGTTGCCCTTGAAAAATCCAACTGAGATACAAGGCGAACCGCGCCGCGGTGCAGTCAACAGGCTCTGCCTACAGATGCGTTGTCGCTCGGCACCAGGAGACCACAGCCCTGCCTATGAACAGATGTGGGCAGATGAAAAGTGACTCTTGAGGGGAAACTTGAGATCCTTCAGTATAAACATAAGGCAATTAACTTTGCCTATGATGTTTTTCTGCTGTCCTTTTTCCTGTTTTTAAAGATGGGAATGCCGAGTTGAGTGACAGGCTCTTCCTGCCTGCGCTGGACCCTGTCTCTGTTTCCTTGCAGTAATCTCTAAAATTGGCATTTTCAAAGAGACTGAGGAAGTGAGAGTCCCAAAGGGAACATAAACATCCAGTACCCTCGGGACAGCCCAGGCTAGATTATCTATGAACATGAAAGCATGGAGCCTTGCAAACCTGCGAGGCAGCGACGTTCTGGATGGCTGCAGACAGGAGGGATGTGATTTATTCAAGGTCATTCACAATGTCAGGTGCGGAGCTGGGAAACAGCACTTGTATCATCAACCTCCCAGTTTGTATTTCAATCACCGAGCATCCTTCCTCTTGTGAACACGGGCTCTGATTCTTCACTCGCCCAAGTTTGGTACAAATCAGAAAAAATGCCATGCAGGTCCCCTGTGCTATTTCGTGAGCGAGAGGAGAGTTGAGGAGTGTCTAATGCTTAGATTCACCAGGGATTTCAGCAGGAGTCGGATGCCTAAATGCCTTTGTGAATTGAGGGTTGAGTGTCTTCATTCATTAATGAAGCAAAGAAAAAAAGTAGCTGTAATTAGAGCAAAAGGAATGCCAGAAAGTAGCTGCATGAATAGTCTCATATTGAAAAAGATTGGCTTTGAGCTCACTCGTGCTCATTGGCATGAAAGGGAGTTTTGTTCATCGGTGCACACAGGAGCGCTCTGCAAATACAGGAACCATCACAGGCAGTCCTGCAGCCATTTGGAGGGTGAACCTTTCAAACCAGACAGCCTGAATGGAAAGCCTGAATGGAAAAGAGTCAGTCCCCATGGGAGCACACGTGCAGTGGCAGTGTCCGCTGCAAGGGTCACCCCCTTCGGCCAGGAACGGGGAGCTCCATCTGCCACGTGTGACCATCCAGAGCTTTTGAAAACCAATCATTAAGGGCTCGCATTCAACCCACACGACAGTAATGATGTGGAAGGGATGAGTCTGAATAAAGCTGAGCAGTGAGGGGAAAAAAAATGACATCTCGTGAGCAGTTTATGGGTGGGAGGATTCTTGACTGTTAGAAAGAGCCCATGAAGTCTTAATCACCTGGCCCAATTTAATGGTGAGCAGTGCTCTACTGGGAGCAAAGGATGAGAGTGCAAAGCAACACCTGCAGCTCCCCAGTTCTGCAGCTGGAACCTGGCTTGCTTTTGCAGCAAGACTTCAATAGACCATACATTAGCCATGGGTCTTTGGAACACCTTTGCTTCACCAGGACTTTAGTAATAGGCACCTCTTGGATTTTCTGGGGAATTATTTCCAACACAATGCTTGCGGACAACATGTCCTCTAACCACCTGGAAAATAGTCACCAGTCCTTGGTGAATCGTGTCCTACCAGGTCACATCTAATGAGATTTGCCTGTCTGGAAAGCCATAATGAAATATATCATTGGCCAAATGATCTCTGCAACTGCAGCCACAGCAGTGGTGGGTGCCCTCTGTTTGCCCTGTGAGCCCCATACTCATGCATACACACTGCTGTCAATAAGCTGAAATTCTTCTGCCAGCTATGGTGAGGTGAGTAGAAAGAAATTAGGCACCCAAGGGGCCTCATCAGGCAAGAGCTTTGCTATCTGCAGTGGATGTGGGAGCAGGATGATTTGCCTTCAGCACAGAAGCCACTTGTTTATTGTTATGTGGGCGTAAGGCAACAAAACCATGAGCTGGGCTGAGACTGAATGTTAAAATTATTTTGAATAGACACTTGTAATGTCTGGGATGCTTTGACGCTGGCATCTGTGATAAATTATTTGTAAAGCTCCTGTGATCTTAGCAACATAAACTGATTGTGATTTAACCTGTAAAACAAATATCCTCAACTAGATGGTGTGGTTTTGTACGTAAATCCAACAGGCTCGGTTACAGAAATGCACATTTCAGGAGTTCTTTGCAGCTATCCCCAGGACAGCACCTACCCCACCAGCTGTAACCCCATTCTGCCAGCCTGGCTGGCGCAGGTGTGGAAGGGCCACCTGCTGCCAGCGGGAGGGCAGCTTTGGTTTTTTGGGGGCAGAGCCGTGACAGGGAACAGCTTTCCTCTGAAACTCTAACACAGAGGGAATGCCAAGCAGACTTTCAGAGTTGCATCCCTTCTTTGCATATGAACTAGGGATAACAGTAAAATGGTAAATGGTAAAAACTATAAGAACAATTTCTTTAAATTTATTTTAATTAAATAATTTGATTTTAATGAATAGCAAATGCTAGCATTGTCTCTTGATAACTTCTGGACAAAACCTGTGAATTTCTGAGGGAATCTGAGTCTGGCTGGTGAGATCTAAATGTACCCCACATAACAAGTACCAACCCCTAACTAAACCCGGGCTCGCCTGATGGCAAACCTTGGCATTTGTACAAAACCGAGCACCTTTGCTATATTGCCTTCTGCCCAGGTGTGTGGCCTTGTTTGGGCACTCAGAGTTCTCTGGGTAAAAGCATAATTTGTGGATGAAACAGCTTTATAAATGTACACCAGGAAAGAATCTGCTTTATAATCTTGTCACTGGGAAACCCTCTGCAGCATTTGAATCCACAGCCTGAGAAATGAAAACAGTGCAAAGGCTGAAGCTGTGAGCCTCACTTTGTTAGCTGGAATTTCTGTGCTTTTTGCCATCATGGACAAGGACAAATGACCTCAAAGGCACAGAAGACATCATAGGTGCAGCACAGATGGGCAGGCAGCTGGGCTCTTTGCCTTGGGGCTGCAGAGGGATGAGAGATGCTTCTTGCTGCCTCCCACCGAGCCATCTTTCCCTGGAGGAAACACCAGCCTGTGCCACGAGCTCGCAGGGCTGAGGCTGCAGCCAACAAAGGCTCTTCTTTTCCTCCTAGATTTAACTCCAGTCTACTGCCGAATAGGATGCTGATGAGGGTCACTAGGAGGGGACAGATGAATGTGGATGCCTTAGGCTTCCCCAGGCGTTTGCATAGAGACCTACAGCAATCAGCCTTGCTCGTGGATAGAAAGGTTAACTCTCCCCCACCAAAAATATTCGCAAATATAATAGAGCAGAAATACATACCTTCAAGTAGAGTGTTCTTTTCCTGTTGCCTACACAGTAGATTATAGTTAATTAAACCTCTGCTCACATAAACAGAACAAGAAAGGATGTAAAAGTAATGAGCTGACAACACGGTCTGTATTATGTTGGGCTTCTAAGAGAATTTAATTTGGAGAAGAATTATGCACCGCCTGAAAGACAGTCCATTAAACTGAGCCAACTGTCTGGAAAGAGATAAAACAACCAAAAAAAAAAAAAGTGTTCTGCCTCCTGTGAAATAAATAGCACACTGTGCCTCGCGCTCACCTCGCGGGCGGCAGGGCTGCACACGCTGGTGCCAGCGGCTGGGAGGCTGCAGCTTCCCTGCGGGGACGGAGACCGCCCGGCCTCTCCCACCCAAAGGAGGTGAGAGCTGCGGCAGCAGTGGTGTGAGAGCTTGTGAATACAGCAGGGTGGGAGATGGCTAAGTCTGGAGAAATGGTGGTGGTATTTACTCTGGTAAAGCCCTGCCCGAGCGTTATATCCCATGAATATCTTCCCGTGCTTAGTGCCACACCTCTGTGTTGAACAGTTTCTGGTCTAAACTTAGTGTGGTCTGCAAAGGAGAGTGGTGGTGCTCTCTGTTAAGATCAGCTGTGATAAATGTTTTGTTTTACTATTAATTTTAATCATAAGGAAAGTCAACAGATCAGCACAGTACATAGGAGGTAAACTGAAGTGGTCCATCCTGTACTCACAAACTAAAGCAGCAGCATCCAAATCCAGCTCTCAGCCACTGACCGCCAGAGCAGGTGGGGAGAGGAGGATGTCTGTGGCCCAGGTGGAGGTGGTGGATGGCCACCTGGAGCAGAGGAGGGCAGCAGGGACCTGCCCCTCTCTGCCCCACAAATATCCCACGTGCCTCCTGGGGACTCACCTGTTCCCACGGGTTAACACAGACTTACCACGCGTGATGCACAGGTTCTTCTCCTGGCTGTTGCTGGCATCTCCCTCTTCCGGTACCACTCACAGGCACCACTCACAATTTCTTTATTTAAAGAAAATAAATAGAGGGAATCAGCAAAACAACATGGCAAAACATGCATAGCAGCATTACCTAATAAGCAAGCCTGTTTGCTCACGGGACTCATTTTCCAGTTGTGATCTCCTTGAGACAACTGACAGCTATTTAAAATAATCAACATCTAAATAAATATTCTCTTTGAAAATAATAAAATGTAATAATAAAAAATTAAAAAATAAAAAGGGCTTTTGAGCTAAAGTGATTTGCACCACCTATGGATTTCCCCCAAGTTATTTAACTGTACAAGGTGAGAGGTTATGTCGTTTAATCTCTTCTCCCCCCCCAGTCTGACCCTTCCCAGCAGCTGTAAAGTAATAATCCCTTCAAATGCTTTCTTCGAAACATTTTGCTTAAGCCTCAGGGGGGATGTTGATGAGAGCTGAGAAATTAAGGGATTTGTTTTCTTCAATTTTGAGAAAATGGGAAAATAATTTTGAGTGGAATGAAAACAGGGTCTTTTGTTTTCTCCAAGCAAATTATAAAAAATAAATAAAATCGTTAACTCAGATCGAATGAAACTTTCCATATAACATCTTCTCCAGCCACTCTTAAAAGGAAGTGCAAAAATATTTCTAAGTAAATCTGAACCAATGTTAAAACATATATCAACTAATGCAAGGAAAAAACAGAAAGATACAAACACAGACAGGGTTATTTTCATCTCAGTAGCCGCAAAGTAATTCACCTTAAAGAGTTTCCTGTCATTTACCCCAGGATTGGTTCTGAATAGGCCCATTGATTTCAGGACAGGTACTTCAGGTGTGCTGCAATAAATTAAAAAAAGTAAAATAAAATTGTTTGTTTCCTATGTCTTTGTGCATCCCTTTTCCTTTTCCTGTGCTTTTGGAGCATTTCAGGAGGAATTACACTATAGAAGGGCTGAAGCCATGCATTGGCCCTGAAAAAGCAAGGACCAATCTGAATAGAAAACGAGTGAGAACATTTCAATTTGACGCGCCTTTGCCAGCTGGCCAGCTGCCCGACAAGAAGGCTCGAGGAAGAGCACAGCGTTGCATGCTCCGGATTTGCACAAGATTTGTGAATGGGGATGCTCTATCTGCTCCCGCGCAAGTCCTCTTGCTTTTGTTTGCTGCCCGTTTGGGTGGGCAGGGATGATTGCTGTTCCAGGAGCATTATCTCTCTGCTTCCAAAGGGATGAAATCTGGCAGAGCCCATTTGTTTTGTACATTGACAATAATCCCTTCGTTTCTGAGAACCGCAAAGGCCTTTAAAATAAATACCAAACCCGAGCAAAATCAAACTGTCAACATTTAGACTGAGATTCTCAGAAAGCTGAGCACTCCCTCAGCAAAGCATTTATAACACAATCACAAAAGGCTGAATGCCCCCCCCGACGGGCTCTAATCAGCCCCTCGCACGCACAGCTGCCTGCGGGAGGCTTGGGGACACGGCCCTGTTCTGCACCCCACCGCTGCCAGCTCTCTTCGCTCCATCCAGATCTCTTAGTTTCTCCCACAGATAAATAAGTATACGCTAGGAATGTGCTGGGGTGTTTTCAGAGATGATGGATATGGTGGTGTCTTGTAAAGCCTGATGTGCAGCAGGTAGTGGACCGCACAGGCTTGGGGGATGCAGTGGCTGCAGCAGAGGAAAGAATGGGATGCTGCTGAGCACAGCTCAAAGAATAAACCTTTGCTGGAGAACATACAGAATAACTCCAGGTTTTTCTCCTCTTCTTAGCATACTTGGTCAGTCACAGCTATATCAGGCCCTGGCAGCCCTGGAGCTGGATAGAAACGAGAGCATGGCGTGGAGCAGCGGGTGGCAGAAGGGGTAGGGGGGGCCTGGGGGGGCTGCACCCATCTGCTTTATACCTCCACAGCTGAGGGAGTAAAGCTGAGACGTGCAGATGACTTACCTTGTGGGATCGAACCTGGGGACGTGCTGACACACTTTTCAAGGCTCTGGAGGCTGCAAATAGACTGAGACTACTTCCAGAGAGCAAGCTACACAGGAGCTGTATGACATGAGTTTGTGGGGCCACATCCGTGACTGGATGTCTACACAGCAGCTGCTGCTTGCAGGCTTGGAAGCCAAGCTGGGACAAGCTCTCTGATGTGACCTGGCAAATCTGCTCTACTTTGTATAAAGGGTTGTACAGAAAGAAGCTAGCTCAGTTTCCCAGCCTTGGAAGCACTCACTCATGCCCAGATCTCTTCTATCCATTTCTTCTATCACTTCTTAGTCACCTCCCATCACAAAAGGTATTCCGTTCATCCTCTTCTGTTTGCTATCCCCACTCAATACGGGGTTTACTCCTTCCAATATCCCTTTTTTTGCAGTCCTACCTCAAATTAAGCTCAGGGTTTCTTTGGCTTCCCTGCAGCTGGGTGTGCTGAATGAACAACATTACGGTGATGGCATGATGCTCAAATGCAGCCCCAGCCATCGGAGAGGGAGCCCAGGCTCTTGTGCATCCCTACCAATGTTATCCTGAAAACAAACAAAATTCTTGGCTGCGATTATTCCAAAAACCATCAACGCTCAGAAAGCTCCTGCAAAAATGAAGCATCTCACGCTGCTCGCGCTAACTGGAAGCCAGTCGGAGGCTCTTACCAATAAACACTGATTTGCACTTGGCCTCGGTGTGTGAGCCGAATCCTCCTGGGCATCTGCGTTTTGTTCCTGCGTGGTCTCCGGGCTGCCTGTGACTTATCTCCAGACGCTGGCACGCTCAGTGCCGCACCAAAGCTATCGGACATCCTGTTAGATCCTTAGCTTGCCAGGCCATTGTCTTGTTGTTATTAGTGAGGGATTAGAAGTTTAAGGCCTGAGAGCTTAATGGCCTCAGCGGGTGGAGAGCATGGCACTAGCTGTGAAAATGACAAAAATCGATAGCTAATCCAGTGCAGTCAGTCAACCTTTTCAAAGCCTCATCCGTATTGATTTCCAAGTGCTGCTCTTCCTGTCCCTCGACGTAATCGGTCTGTTTGCTCAGCGGACTGACTTGCTCCCTTCCGCTCTCCCTCCATATTTTTGGGCTTTTTACACTTGGAAATGGATTACTTGGATCCCCCCAGCTTTTCATCTCTCCGGCTGCTGTCAGAGGAATGATTAAAGGTGAGGCAGGCTGGGCAACCATCTCCCACAAATCAAGGAAGAGCTGACCTGGAGCGTGATGGATGTTGCAGGAAAGGAGCAGGCAGGCTCTGACGTGGGAGGAATGGAGGACATCTGGTCAGGTTAGATAGCTACCATCCAGGCAGTGAACACAGGAGAGAAAAAAAAAAGTCACTCATCAGAGTGATATCAGAGTCACTGTTCTGATGGAAAAGTACCTGTGGCATTATGTGAATTTAGGGATTAGGATGCAAGTGCTTTGGAGCAAGTTATTCCCCTCCTGTGAGGATAACAGACTTTTTCCTTCTCACACCTTGCTCCAGCTATTTGCAAGATAAATTTTAGGGGCATCTAAAGACCCCTTTCAAAACCACCAGTAAAAGAGCTCCTGTTGCTAGAAGCAACCCAGTGTAGTGGTGCTGAGCTGGGCATCCTACTGCTGCGCACCCACAGCTCAGCACTGCCCACCCCTGAAGCACAGAGGCACTGAGAAAGCAGAAAGGCAGAAGGAAACCATCGGCACAAGCTCAGAGCAGGCTCAGCTGTGAAGGTGCAGTCTTCTCAGCCTGGATGATGGCCTTCCAGTGCCATTGAATAGGGGTCAGCTTGTAGGAAACTTGAGTTGTTTAAAATAAGGACAGCGATTAATGGATGCGTTCGGGGAATGCTTTGAACAGCCTCTACAACCTGAATCACCCCGAAGAGTAATATTAGAAAAAACATATTTAAAACGGGTAAATTAAAAAAAAAGTGGCTAAGGCAGTTCTGCAGTGGCTGAGCCACGCAGCCATCCCCACTGCAGCCAGGGCACCTGCAACGCTGGGCTCGCTGTTGTGCATCCCCAGCCCTGGAGGCTGACCGGTGGCTGGCGCTGCTTTTTGAGCTTGGTGGGAGCTGTCCTTTCGAGGACTTGCTCACTCCCCACTCCAAGCTGACCTGGCACTGTTCACATAGGCAGATAACAAAGCATAATTTGCTGTAATGTTTTTCTCCCCAGGCTGCTTTGCTGTGCCTCAAACACAGCAGACAAATTCTGTCTGTCAAATCCAGTTACGTTTTATTCCATCTCTTGTAGCTCGGATCAAGGGGCAGACATTTATCAGACAAGCAACTGAATTATCAAATTACACTCCTAAAACAACTGAACAAAAAAGAAAACCCTCTGCGTGTGACTCTATCTTGGGGAGACGTGAAGGGGGGGAACACCCAGTGTTTTTCCTTGAAAATTACATTGAAGCATCTGCCATCATTAGAGCCACCAGAATGACTCCAGAAGAACAGCAGCTACCAAAGAGCAAAATATTCTCAGCAGAGGCCCACTTCTTAACAACGCTCTTAATGCTCTCTCTTCTGTAAAAAATTATGCCAGCCACAAAAACACATCGCCGAATGCTCCTGAATCAACAGGTTTCAGTAGCAAAGCCACCCCTGCACCTGCTGCTCTGTTTTGCCCCAGGCTAACAGGAAAGGATAGCTTTGGGCTCCCCAAAGACAGCGCTTTATTACACCTGCAGATGGGACAATCTGGCAGCAGAGGCTACTGCTGGTTCCTGTCCTACCCAGTTTGTGCTAATAGCCTTGTCTGGAGTCATCTGGTACAGAAATTAGAGGAGATGCTGAAGGTAAGCTTTGCAGAGCCATACGGCAAGGTCTGCTGGCCAATATGCATTTGTTTTAATGAGAATTCAGTGAGCAAGTCCCATAACATCTTCAGCTGGCATGATCCAGCACACCAAAGAGAAGGAATTAGCCTGAAACAATGCCTGCCTTCATAGGCTATCTGGCAAACTTCTGACGAAGCCTTTTCCCTATAAAGCGTTTCTCTCAAGAACCCCACTGAGTGTGCAGCAGCAGCAGACCACATGGTGCAGCAGGACGGGCTGTGGGTTTTGTGCACATGCCCAAACGCCAAACCATTGCCCGTTGGCTCCCAAACCATTTTGGTGCTGCACTGCAGCCAGGTCCAGGCTCCTCATCCCAGCAGTGCCGGTCCTGGTCCCTACTGCAGGCATCTGCTGCTTCACATCTCCCCTGTGGCTCCCAGGGTTGCTCCCTCCCTTTTGCATGACGCTAGCAGACACTCCTCCTTTGGGACTTGCCAACTGTATTTTCTGATTACTAAGAGACAAGTCTCTCCAGACAAAGCATGATGTGTTTGCCAAGAGGAGCAGAAGGGTGGCTGGAAGGAACAGAGACATGCAGGAGCACTCACCCTACTCCTGAAGCTCGGTAGCTCCCGTAGGAGCCTGCCGTGGACTGACTTGTCCATGGAGTTCACATTGCCCGGGGAACCGGAGCCTTTGCTCCTCTCCACCTGCCCACCTGCTGGGGCTGGCAGCCTCCCTGCCCACCGCTCTTTCTGCGGGCTCAGCATCCCTCTTTGATCCTCAGCTCAGCCCTCGGCAGGCTGTGCTTCAGCTGCCTGGAGGGAGAGGCAGAAGCAATTCCCCATTAGCAACTCCTCTCTTTATTCTTGTAGGACTTGTACATTTACTGGTCTTGCTTGGCTTTAACAGTGCTTTCGATCTCACTCCCACACAAGCAACTCCTCGGACAGGAAAGGAAGATAGGCAAACAAAACCCATTGAAAATAAATGTGTTTCCTCCAACAGCAGGGGAAACAGCCCGGGCTGGCCTGAGTGACATGAGAGGTAGCTTGTCTTTGGATCCAGTCTGTGCCAATATGGGCTCTGTGCCCTCAGCCCCCTTTCACCCACCTTCACACAGCGTTTCAGGAGCCTCATCACCTTCAGCTTCCTGTGGTCAGGCTTCCAGCAGAGCGTGCTGCACAGCATTTCAGCCTCTGCGCTCTCCAGAGAGCGGATAAATGGAGCAGAGTTTTGAGCAAAGGTGGCTAAGATTGATACATGACACAGCCGATGTGATCTTCTCTGCGGTGTTCAAGAAGGTGCTGTTTGTCAGCTGAGATGCCAAAGCAAAATCTTGACTACTTGCAATAAATAAAAATCCTTTTTTTTTTTTTTTAAATATTCTGCAAGGGGAAAGTTCTTATCCCAAGGGTAATGACTACATTTTCCTATGAGTGGCGGTGTTAACCTTGTTGTACTGACTACATTTTAGTCTAAATTATTGCTAAAAAGTAAGATTTTTTTTTTACATGATGACGACCTTTTCCAGGAAAACTTCGTAGTTGCTGCACAATGCCTAAGTTCTACAGTAAGGATCACCAACAATACCTAGACCAGGCTAGAAAATAACTTTATGGCTTAATAGGACAAAATGGTCTTGTTGAAGTGCTGAAAATTGGATTTCCAAATCTATATTTCGGCACTACATGGAAGTACAGCTGATTAACGAACAACGCATTTCAGAGCCCATTTTAGCCACTTACATTTGCAAATTCAATCTTAGTTTTCCAGTGGACATAACTAACGGTGATGGGATTAGTTCACCACTACATAAGCAGTAAATAGGTAATTACTTTTTCATGCATTCATTAAACATTTAAGCAGCATTTATACATATAAGTGACATGTAACAAGGTGTTTTTAACAAGTTCATTTGGGATTCAGATTGCAAAGATGTTAATTGGCATTTAATAGTTTTGTAATTGATCTCTGTCATCTTACCGTGTGGAAAAATGCTAAAATGTATTTCAGCACAATGGAAAACAGTACAATGTAATGTAATATTAAACATATCATCAGGATACACATTTATTGCAGCTACATAAAGCTAAACTAAGCTATGCAGGAAATAATTTGCTAGTTCAAAACTGTATTAGTCTTCAGTATTTTGTTTCCAACCACCCACAGAATTTTAGGAGGCAATGATTTCACACGGCAATTAAGAAAATGTGCTTATATGTAATAATGGGGCTCTGCAGTCATATAACACACACCTAGCTCATTGCTGGTTTTAATAAATATATATCAGTATATTTACAGAAGCACAAACACTGACTTTTGTGAGTGGCAATGTCTATGAAAAAGCTCTGTTTGTTATTATAATCATCTGATGGTTATACATTATAGCTCTCTTCAGTGACCCAGAACTACATCAGACTAAGTTGAAAGCCTCTATATTGCTCGTCCAAGTATTTCTGAACAAATACACATGTATTTTGCCCAGGTAAAATATTTCTGGTACCTTGGAGCAAGGCACTGAGATTTAACATGAGGCTGGCTTTTACAGCAAGATACATCATTTGTCTTTTTTATGACAATTGAGCATAATTCAGGACATAAGGGGCACAGTGACCTAGGGAAGATGGAAAGCTGTTTCCACTCTACTACAAAAACAGTAAAGAAGGAGCTTTAATAGGACTTGACTGGAGTAATTATTTCCAAACATCACCACACATTACTCCTGCTTACCTCACAGTGAGCAAAGCATGCAGATAAGGCAATTCGTGATCCAGCACAGGGTGTCCTCGAAGCCCAGTCCCTGAGATAAGCACAAGGCTACCTGCAGGAGGACCAGAAAGTGCCCAGCGCAGAACAACGGCTCTAGAGGAAGGGCCTGAAGTAACTTCACCAGTTTAGCATCCTCCGGATCTTTAACATCAGCAGAGACAGGGCCTAATTTATCCAAAGGTGCATGAGCTGGATTGCTGCTCTGGGGCTGCAACACGTGGCAGCCTCGCTGGTTGTTCCGCCTGATAGCATAGGGTGCACTGAGCTGTCAGAGGCAGCACTCATACCCACATCAAACCATCTTCTGAGGCTCTTCACTTAGCTTGCTGCATTGAGCTGTGCTCTGATTTTGGAGTTTTCTCCCCAGCATAAATAATCCGTCCACAATGACTTTTTTTTTTTTGTGGCTTTTCCCTCACTGACTTCTGGTCCTGAAGAACGAGCAGCTACTCCTCATCACCCAGAGATTTAACGTGGAAAGCCATAGGGCAACAGTGCTTGCAGAATATTGGTTTTTTTTTTTTTTTTTTTTTTTAAGGGGTACTGTCAAACTGAATCTGTACAGCCTGAATTAGACTCTTTTTGTATGTGTTGTGAAATTCCCATTATTTGCCAAAGGAAATCCTAGTAGAAAGGATTGATAGAGGTCAGTAAAGAGTTGGAGGATTAATACGTCTGAGTCATTCGTTTCCCATCTGCCCTGTGTTAGTGTTTAGCCGATTAGCTGGTAGAGAAAACATCTCACATAATCTGGAGCTTGGGTGTGATGTGAACATGTTCAAGATTTTAGCATTTACAGATGTCTAAGCCTGGTTTCCATGCCTCTGAGGCAAATGCACTCAGTCTGTCACACACATGCAACCTACCTGAGCAACTAATTCTGAAAGACAAACACAGAAGTGCTTACCCACTGATGGCCATTTGTTTACTTTCAAGAACTCCTGAACGTATTAAAATATTGACAAGGCTGGCAAGTACCAGGATTGCTTGGGGAATGCTAAAAGAATCAAAAATTCATTATGATTTGTGTTTATTTGTTCTTGAGTTGTTTGCTTTAACTTTTTATGAATGTTAGTGAATGTTTAGGTGTAGGCATTTAGAAGAGTTTTTTATGCAAACAAATTATTGTAATTAACTGCTCCCGTAATACCACTGTAAATGAAGAGTAACCCAGAAACAGTCCAAATATGTAGACAACTCATCAGGATACTGCTTTTCTCAGCAAAGGTCTTTAGAAGTGGAAACTTCCAAAGATCAGCAGATACGGACTGTTTTCAACAGCAGAAGGATTTGACTTGGGTTGCAGACTGGGCGGAACACAGACCTGAAAATACACAGGAGAAAGCTGCAATGCCCTTATCCTCTTCTCTGGCTCTAGTTCATATCATTTTAATTGCAAGAACAGGAGTACAGCAGGCCTCTGTTGATCTGAGGCCTATATTGGTTGTTCAAGACGAAGGGGAGGAATAACATCCAAAACCAGTGTCATGGATGTAATGGGGACAGCTGGAGCACCCCTGCTACCAGCAGCTGGTATCAAAGGGCGCACATGATAACCAGGCAGATAGTCATCCACAAATACATGGTGTGATCAATATCATGTGTGAGCTGTTAGCTGAGCTTGTACAGAGGTCTACCTCCCTCTTTTTAATATTGCCAGATAGGAACTGAATGGGCTAATGAGGAGAAGCTGTTCCTACTGGGGGCTGTTGGAGCTGAAGCACATTAGTGGGGTCAGATGGAAAATAAGGAAGTCATTCCTTAAGCTACAAACATACAAACGTGGGAGCCTAATGCCTCATCCTGTCTGTCAGTGGCATTTCTCCTCCAATGATCTGGAGCTGGGCTTAAGCATTGGCCTTTTATATTTATATGTATACCTATACACATACAAACACAGTGAGCAGTTTCCATCCAGAAAGCTTTCAGGGCATGAATAATGACAGCATCATTTCCCCCACTGACCAGGCAACATCGGACAGATGGCCAGTACAACACAATCCATACTGCCCATCTTGAGCTTCTGACTGCTCTGGGGGAGAATATTATTTTGTAGATCAGATGAAATGCTCATTCTGTTGCAGCACTGTGCAATGATATTTATACTAATGCAGTGTATACCTGCAGTAGGGTGCTCTGAACCAGACTGTATGTTGTTGATGATTGAGATATAAAGTCTGGGCAAACCAATAATAGAGTCTTGGCTGAGATGGACAATTGCAAACTCCGCAGGTTTCAGGAATTCAGAGAGTCAGTCGTTCCCTCCATTAATGGAGCCTGGTAAATTCTCATAGGCAAACCTTATTTATTCCTTGTGCTCGTCTATGAAATTCTGGTTAATACCATGGCATTTCACAGATGTTTTCTACTCAATGGGCCATGGATGTTTGTACTTCTGCCAGTTGGACAGGTGCTCTAGGGGAGGGACAGGTTGTAACAGATAAAATAAAACAAGCATACCCATGATGTAGGGTGGAGGACAAAACCACTTATGCTTTGTTAGACTTGTCACAAATTTAAAAAAAAAGAAGAAACACACCTGGGCATGCTCCTGGTAAACAAATCAGAAAGGTTACTTAACTAAGATTAAAATCTGAGATTTTTTAATTAAAAAATCTGTTTGATGATTCCTCTCCTGAGTTCAGCCCATTCCTCAAGATCTCTGCACAGTGGACACTAGCCATATCCTCACAGATAGAATTGTATCAAAAGAAATATAGGAGAAAAGAAAGTGATCCCCTGGTCAGATTAAAGAGGTTATTTTCTTGGTGAGTGCTCTGTATTACTTTTCACTGCCCACACCCTTGTGCAAGTAGCTATTGTAGTCTGCTGCACTGGGTGTCACTGCTCGAGAGCACTTATGCTTGGGGAAAAGACTGGATCGCAGTGAACCTTCCCCATTTTCAGAGTTTGTGCGGATAAGCAGGCAACAAGACCACCAGTAGCAATGTACTGCTCAGTGCTTTGGTGCTTTTCAGGTGCCTAGTTGTGAACCTTTACTTCTGGCTTTCTGAGGCCAGCATCCCAGTAATTCATCTTGCCTCCCTGAAGCCCCAAACCTCCATTTAGCAGCGTTTTACCCCATGAAGGACCATTCAGCAGCACAGAATAGCAGCAGCAGGGGACCTTTCACAGAAGGGGATCATTAAACACTTGACTTAAATGAAACTTAAAGTTGTTTTGAATACCAGATTTCTCCTCCCTGACTCACCAAACATCTGCGATGTTACCCCCAGGTGGAGAGCTTCCCACATTTCTCTCATCTGATTTTTGTTACCTCCATATTTGAACTGTGACCAAAGTGACTAGTGGTGAATATGACAAAGTTTGGGTTTTGCATTCTGATATCCTTTGAAATGCAGACAAGTACTCTGGCAGAATTTAAATATTCACTGGGACATTGTCCTTAACAAACACGAGTATGAAATGCTCCGGTGCTGCCTTCTGAAGTATGTGCCACATCCTTCGCATGTATGAAGCATGCAGGTTAAATGTAAATAATTATCAGTTCTCAGATTCTTATCCAGTCAGGAGAGATGCCAAGAGCTTGTGTGTTTATCTTCAGATCTATTGGGAAATTTCCCAAGAGCGTGAGCTCTCAGACATTTAGTCAAAACATCTACTGATGACTGTCTCCAGAACATTCAGCAGCAATTTGATTGACATATTTCTCATCAACAAGTTGGCTTTGTTTACACGTCTCTGAGAAGTACATAGGCAATGACGGAAAAAAATACCACCAGACTTTTCTGTTCTTAGACTTTCTTCTTCTGGCAAGAGGGGTTTTATTTCAGGAAACATTACCGGCCCAGATTTGCTAGCATTAACCAGCTGGGCCATGCCGAAATGGCCATGCAAAAGAGCTTGCAAATACTCCTCGTGGAGGTTTCCAGCAGCTCTGATCTGAAGCAGGATCAGCAGAAGGCAAAGAAAGCCACGTTTTTTTTTCCTTCAACCCACCTCTGCTTTCTGCACTGAGCGTATTTTTGCTGCTTCTGATAATCACACTTTTAAGTAAGTAGATTCTGTGTCTCCCCAAAACACACACGCAAGGCCCAATACACTCCTAGAGCTGTTGGATGCTTTTCTTTGCTTAATTGCACATAATTATTTCTTATCAAATAGTCCAACTCTAACATCTCCCCTCCTTCCTCAGCAGTCTTGCCACTTCTGAAATCCCAACAGAGTGCCCAGGCTCTGCCTCCAACACATCACCACCTTCGTCACCAGGAGCCTAGCTTATCCATCTCAAACATTCCTATAATGCTGACTTACCTCATGGGGCTCTTGCAGAATTTATACATGGACACACAGACTTTATTTTATTTATGGTTACAGTCATTCATCTATCTACGCTTTGTGGTAGCACCTCTCAGTACAGTACCCAAACATGCACAAATCCAGCTGCTGGAGGGAGAACTCTGTAGTTCTCTTCTTACAACATTAATTCATGCAGCAGATCCCTAACCAGTCTGAGGAGAACAGTGAGTATTGTCATGAATTCTAACTCTGAAACACTATTTCCCATCTACTGTCTTCTCTGGATTTACTTTTGCCTGGGTCACAGATTTAACAATACACAAAACAAAGCCACCAAGCTTGGAAATGCACAGTGAGAGGAGTGCAGCTGTAGAAACTCAGACAGAGGGGATCAGTAGATGGCTAAACACAGAAAAACTCCTATTAGAACATAAGTTTGGAAAACATGGAAAGTTGAGGAAGGAAAGCAAAGGGAAAGCAAAATAAGGCCTCCTCCTCTCACCTCCCTTTCAGCCCAGTGGGACTCAGTGAGCAGATGCCTTCTGCTGGTGGGGCAGCTCCTTCAGGAAGGTGGAGGCTGCTCAGCTGAGGATGCCCTAAGAAGGCTTCTCAAGCCTACAGCATCAAATAAAACCCTTCCAAAGGGATGGGTGAGGTAGCTTAATCAGCCTTGTCTGCAATCACACTGTGATGTCTTTTACCCCACACCAAATGGGTTTCCAGCTGCTGCAAATCTCCCAGGTGCGAAACCCTGAATCGGAGCTGGTGGCTTGCCTTCCGGAGGAAGGAGGCATTTGTTTTTCAACCCACACACCTGAGAGCTGCACCACGTGTCAGCCTAATGTTGAGAGCACCAGAAACCATTCTGTCAATTATTGCTCTTGGTCAGCCCTGGGTGCTGTCTGCCTGGGCATCCCTGCTTGCTCAAGCAACAGCACTCAGGTGTCTGTCCCTCAAAATAAACCAACAAACCCCCCGAGTTAATAACCTTGAAATGCTACAGCAAAGTCTACCATATTATCCAGCAATTAGGAAGATTTCTTTTTTTAAATCCAGCTAGCAAGAGTTCTTGAAAAAAAAATAAATAGCTGTTTTGGAACAGAAAAAAAGGACAAGCTGTTTCAGTCATCATTTTATTACTGACTCACAAGGGAAATCAGTGAATCTACCAGTGGTTTGTGCAATTCTGTTGCCAGCTTCTCAGAAAGGAAATGTCATGTATAGCAACTTGTTTTTCTATTGCAGCAATTAAAGTACATAGGAGGCCACAACAAAATCAATACAAAACTGGTAAATCCTTAATGAATGACAGCAAAATACTGATCTTCTTGCCTTAAGAAATGCCTGTCTATCTAAATGCCACCATTTTCAGGGTTCAGCAGCAGAAGGCTTTTCTGGTTTATCTTTGAAGGGTCTGCCATTTTTTATCTTGCATTTCTATATGGATCACCAAGCCTCTTGCTTACTGTGTTTGAATTTGCTGGGAGGAAATTACGTTCAAGCGCAAATTTTCAAGGCTTGAGACAGCCCTCAGGCGAGCGCAGGGGATGCTCCGCAAAGAGCATGCTGTGGACGCTGCTGGTGGAGCCCCCGTGGGAGCCCGCCGTGGAGCCAACGAGGTCTCCTGGCTTTGCTCTGGATTTGGGCTCCCACCGTCCTTCCCCCTTCGTGTCAGGATGACGCTCATTTCGGTTCAGCCACCTGAGACTGGCGAGAATGCTTCTTCCAGCGAGCCGTGATCGGTGGGCGAGAGATGGATAGCAGCTTCCAACCTCACAACTAGGATACGTCAATTTTTAAAATTAAAAAGATTTTTCAGCCAGTGAGAACTGCCTCTGCCCATGACTTCGTGGCATCTCGCTAGCCCTTGGAAGGTTTACAAGGCCCCGCTACCCCAGCCTTATCCACGGGGCTGTCCCTGTAGTATCCTGTCTGTTCCAAGCCATCCCTACAAGGTCCTGTTTTCCCACTTACATTTACTTTCAAATCACTTTTTTGCTTCATTTCTAACAACCAACCAACCAAACAGCCTGAGTCCCTGTAGTACTTTTGTTTTCCAGGACTGAGGAATATTCCCAGCTAAGAGTGCACATATATCCCTCCCCATGGTTATTTATCAGTAATTTACTTGGGTAGAGACCAGCTCTTGCTTCTTACAGCCCCTACCTGCTTGAGAAGCGACAGGCCGTAAGAGTTGCAGTAAGCCAGTACAGCGTGATTTCAGTGCCTAAGTCAAATACAGTACACATAAATAACTGCAGATCAGCCCTATAGCCTTCACAGATGTAGCCTCATTTGTTGCCTGATTCTAATTTTTTTTTATTTTATTTTACTGTATTTTTAATTTCCACCTGGTCTACCTTCAAAACTGTGACCAGATGCAGAACCAGCTAATGCTTTTGCTTGTGGCCAGGAATTCTGCTAATTCACTGCATGTTGCAGCATTTGTGTATTTTTTTTTCTTTGGGGGGTATTTTATTTTATTTTATTTATTAACAGCCAGGTTGTTTTCTAGTGCTGGAATGGCTTGATCTGCTGTACTAAATGCTCATTGTGTCTGTCACATGCTTATCCTATTTCAGCAGCCAGAAATCAATGGGAATTGATTTGAGAATGTCCAATCTTATCAAGTATCGAGTAGGGCGCTGGGACAATTGCTGAGCTGATGGTATAACATATAGATTTTAACAAAGCATGTAGCCCCAAGTATGACAACCTTGTTTAAAAAGGATGTTTGGACTCCAAGGTGTTAAATATGTTTGCTTCTTTCTGTGCCCTCGGCTTTTAGATGGTGCCAGTTTCCATACCAGCTCTCTCTCAGTTAAAAGCAGAGTATAAGCACACGCTATAGTCCTAGCAGAAAATTACGTAGGGAAGAGAGAAAGTGTTGCATTTAGAAATATAAATGCTGCCAGCAAATGCTATTTCAGCAATTACCTATGTTTAGTAATTATGCTAATGATGATTCTCAAAAGGCTGTTATTTGCTCAGCATGTTCTTCATACTTTATCTCTCTACCTGCCTAACCCTTTATTTTCACTGTAGCTATTACTGGTTGTTTGTCAAGTTAAGTGATGTTTGCAGTGCCAAGTGTTGTCAAGGTACTGTTGCTTTAGCTGGATTCCTATTTTTCCAACACTGGCTGCTGTGATTTTCTGCTCATCACTGCTACGAGGCTTCGGGGATTGGATTTCACTGTTTCAAGAGGCCTTGGGTGCTGCAGGTGTTATTGGTACTTTGGGCTGCAGGATGAATGAGCAGCTCCTGGGGTTCGAAACAACACATTTGACAAAGTGTGATGGGCACCAATTTGTAAGCGTTGAGCCGACACGCGAGGAACCTGTGTGCTCCTGCCCTGCTGTATCAACGTGCTCCGCAACGAACCATGAAGAGCCCCACGGCACACGCTCCCATGAATATGCCCACAGCAAAATCTGAAGGGCAGAGATCACGTACCTGGAGGAACCTGCTGAGTTAGATTTGAGGAGATACCCAGTGAGATGTGTATACGTTTAGATGTATAACTGATTGACAGCCCACAGCCTGTACAGGGATATCTGTGTGTGTGTATAGATATGTGAACGTATATACGTGTGTATACATGTAGAAGTACATGTGTACATATGTCTTGTACATGGGTAACAGGAAAGTGCTCAGTTACCTGTAGGTGCAAAGCAAGATGAGATTACCGACGGCAGCACACCTTCAAGTGGACGAAGCCAACGGAGCGCTATGGGTGAGCCCCAGAGGCCATCTCCCCGAGGACAGGCAGGCTGCTCGCTGCTGGCCTCAGCAAGGTGCTCACCCATAAGACGTGGTGACAGAAAGCTGTAGGGTTGTGCCTGGGCAGGGAAAGGGAAACACTGATTTGGGGGAGGAAAAGGGAGAAAGCCAGTCCGCATGCACGAGGCTGGGACGCAGCGCGTTAAAAGGATCCTGTTTTGGAGGCAGGGCCATGTCAGTGCTATGCAATGCTACATGGTGCGTTTCATTATGAATTGGTATCAGTGCTCAGCTCTCCCTAATGTGAAGCCCGTGCTGCTTCCAGGTCCTAACCAGCCTCCTGCCTTCCTCCTTGCACTTTCTCAGCAGCTACTTGACCAAAATTTTTACAGCAGTCCCCAGTTTTGTCCCAGGTCTGCAAACCCATTTCTAGACATTTCCCAGGCAGGATTTGGGATTCAATACTTTAGGGCCATTTCAACAGGCATCCTGCAAAAAGTAGCCTACACTGAAGGAGAAGAGAGTTACGTGGTACGAGCACGAGCCTGCCAGCCTCGCTGTCAGAGACTAACAAGGGGTATATTTAAGCTACCAGTATAGACATGGCTTTTGAGAGCTCGACTCCTTGTTCCAGCCTCTCCATAATATACAGCAGCCTCAAAGACAGTGTGCTAGGTTGTACACATTAATAAACTAATTTACTATGCAAGCAGATGCTGGTGTCAAGTAACAATTGTACCTTGCTTGAACTTCATGGACTACAACTTCTTTCTTTATTGATTTTTTTTCTGGTAATTTTCTACCATGTTCCTGTGGTTCAGGGAACAGATCAGGAGCCCTCCTGTGGTTAATTTAGCATCTATTAGCTTTTTATCAACTTATTTGTAAATTAATTGCTAGAACTTCCTTAGAAGGAAGGAATTACATCTGATCCTCTGCACTCTGCATGGAGCGAAACCCAACCTGCCGAAAGGAGCAGCGCTCCCATGCCGAGATGTGCAATCTCTGCAAGCAGAAGTGTTAGCACAGAGCCAGCTTGTTTAAATGGTCAAGATAAGCAAGGTGCAGATAGGGCTGACTTGGCATATGTGTTCATTAGCTGAGATGTGGGAGCTTTGAACTGAAGAGAGAAGCGATTAAGCTCTAATTGTATCTTCTTTAAGGGGGCATTTTGAACAGCTAACCCTTTTGTAAGGTGGCTCTTTCTACACATATCACGTCTTCCTATGGATAAACAGCCCTTTATCTCACTTGACTTTTCTGTTTTCTTTTCCTTGTGAAATGCTGGATCTGATTTAGGTTCTAATGTAACACCCAGCATACAGTGACTCAAAATTCAATAGATCTTTCTTGTTGTCTCTTTCCTTTCGGAAAGCCCTCATCAATGAAACCCTTGAAGATGTTTTAAATGACCCATATAGAGTAGTGCTCTTTAACTGTGTAATCAGAGATGATTTACTGAATTCATTTCAGGGTGATTGTAGCATGTGTTAAAGGATTGATCAAGAAAAAGAGGAGAAAGTCACTAAGGTTTGTTTGCCTCCCCCCAGAGGGCAATGCAAAGACGTAGAAACACTAACTGTGTATGCCACTATCATTCTGGAATAAGGCATATCCATTAAAAAACAGAAAGCTCAATATGTCAGGTATTTGGAAACTTTCCACTCGCTGCAGGACCAGCAAAAAACACAGACAGCAGTGACAGATCATGTGGGCCTGCTTCTTAGACTGGGTACTGAATCATATGTGCTACTTGCACACTCATTTTTTATTTTTTTTTTCACCAAAAGCATCTGCAGATGCAGTTATCTGCTTTGCATATCCATTAGGAGCTCAGCTTAGGTGCTGAAATGTGCACCTCTCTTGTATTAAAGGCAGGTTGTCCCTACAGCATAGTTTTTTTGTTTTGTTTTATTTTTTTTTAATGTATTTTTTTGTCTCAGGGCCAGCAGTCACCCTACAGACTTGTACAATTTAATTAGGTTAACAAGAAGGATCAAGAAAATATACTGATCAGTGGCAGATCTCAACAGGTACACTTTAGATTTGCTCCATCAACTTTGGCTCAGTACAATTGTGCCTGTTCCAGCAAATTGAAGAAGCTTAAATCAACCTTTTGCCTATCCTGTGAGAGCATCTTGGACTGGAAGTGATCTCATGTGTCACATATATTAGCTTCTGCAACGCTCAGACCCAGGAGATTGCTGTAATCACTTTCTCACTGCTGTTTCTTGGCTTCATGTATTTAAATCAACCTTGGAACATTATATGATTGAATCTTCTTTTAGCTTAATCAGTTTCAAATATTCATTTGTCTTTCTTCTCTGACTGTCTTTCTGTGCCTACTTATCACCTGAGCTGAAGCCAAGACGAAGTTCTCAGCTGTACATACCTCACAAATGAGCTTGTGTAAAAGAAAAAGGAGAGAGAGGGAGCTCCAGTGGTCTGTGTGAGGATTAAGGATTACTCTAACAGCATTGAATTTACAGGAGCTTGAAAATGTGGGGGAGATCTGATTCAGGAAAAAAATATGATAATTTGTGGCCAGAGGGAATCAGCGAGGGCTTTAGCCAAATTGGAAATTACCTTTTGGTGCTCCTTTACTACAATTCCCGTAACTCCAATTACAGTAATACACTCAGTTGTTTAACTCTTGTCTTATAGCACCAGGCCTTGTGCATGACTTAATCCATCCAATACCTCTTAATGAACTCATTATTCTTATGATGCCTAACTACACATGGAGGCTTGCTCTAATTTGAGGACCAGTGTTGAATAAATATATATTTAGGAGACAAGGGGGGCTATTATAGCTACACAAATACCAAACTTTATCCTTGGGGGCATAAGTACATGCCATCCAGGTGGCAACAGCTAACTTAGTAGGAGGAAATGATGCACAGGGCGATATTGGGGTTACAAAGAGATTTGGGCATTTGGGGTGTGAGGCAAAACTGAATACTCTGTCTGACCTGGGCTGAGCTGCAAGTCCTAGTGGTACCCAAAAACTCTGAGCTCACACACTGTGTACTAAGCTCTCTGGGACTTCCTAATATTTATCTGAGCTTGAGCCAGCTAGGCAGTAAAGCTGAGCAGAAAATGTGTTTTTTTTTTTTTCCTCTGCTTTTTGTTCTTAAGTACCTATATCCTGAGGTACCATCAGAATGCCCCAAACGAGATAAACTGTTCTGAGCTCTAAATTTTTCTTACCAACAGGAGTACCTTGTTTTGTCATGTTTCTAGGAGCACCACCGCACCCTCGCCTTCTGATGGAAGCAGTGCATAACAAAAATTGTAGTGTTACTGTGTGTTTTGCACTGGAATTCTGTCTGTGAAGCCAGAACTGAGGGGCTGATGGAGGTGAAGCTATGATCACGCACTAGCTCTGGTCCACGCTGTGTGGGTATTGAATGCTGTGCCTCCATGGTGTTTTTGATTCTGGGAGGAGGTTCATTTTTTTTTTCAATGAAAACTGGTTTTGTTTGTTTGTTTGTCTGTTTTCTAGAGAAATCTATTTTTTTTTTTAGTGAAGATCTTCATTTAGTCACTGAAGTGAGGTTATTTTTCTCCAGGGAATGACCCACATGATCCATCTCAGTCTCTACTAGATCGAATCTGGATTAAGCTCTGTGGTTCTCTCATACTTCCTTTCCTTTAGCACCCACTTCCACAATACATGGGTTTTCCTCTTTATAAACAGACTCTACATTGGGTTCCTCCTATCAATGTACTACCCTGCAGTTCTCAATTATTCTCTGTTTCCCCAAAAAAGAGGATTGCTGCCACTCATCTTGGAGTCTTCACACCTTGGCTCCTGGGAGGTATTCTCACAATCTCCTGCCCATCAGAACTGTTAGATTTTCTAAGAAGTTCAAAACAGGAAAAAACAAACCAAACCAAACCAACAAACACACACAAACTTTGGTCCACAGCTTTGAAATGTTTCTTTCAGAAGGTCTCTCCCACTCTCGAGGAGCAGCCGGTAGAGCCGCTGCAGGATCTGCAGCCTCTGACAGCCTCCTCCTTGCCCTCGCCCTCTGCTCTGCTTTCAACCAGTTCAGACTTTTTCCTTTTTTTTTTTTTTTTTTTTCAGAAATCCCCTGCTGCTGGATGGCAGCAGAACAGATGCTACAGAATTATGTTTTAAATCTATCTTTAGTCCCAGGCAAAACTCAATATTCAGGGGCATAGTTGGGTCAAAATTATTTCTTCATGGCCTTTGGGTATTCATTAAATACATACAGCTCTGGCATTATTATCCCTTTTCAGTGATGTTATATTACTTTCAATAATAGCTACAATTTAGAAAGTGCAGATCCACCAAAGCAAAAACATACAATAAAAGGTTATAGCTAAACTGTAGCTCCATGAAGTTAAGGGGTAAAAAAGGCAGAGACTTTATGGTTGCATTAAGCTACATGGTACGTGGGAGTTTCAGTACATAGGTCTTAATTCTGGAGAGCATTCAGCCTGTGGAAGCCTACATCCATTCCTCACACAGACACCAGCTCAACGTGGTATTGTTTTTTTATTAAAATATAAGCCTTTTTCCCTCGTTGGGGTCTATTAACTTCCACATGTTAAACACATGCTCAAGCTTTGTTCAGGACAAGGATGCTTAGGGTGTTTTCTAAGTAAAACCCCGAATGAAATGACCAAAGTTTCCAGCTGGTCACAAGAAAAGCAGCACAAAGACAGAAAGGTGAAATTATTAAAACATTCAAAGCGCTCAATCCACTTCTTTAAGTGAAATCAATACTATTTTGAAGCAGTGAAAATTGATGTAAAACCTTCTTGCACTGAACTTCTGAATTTCCCATTCTGGAGTGGGTGTCCAAACACCCCTGTGATTAATACCTTCATGACTGCCCAGCCAGATGGATGCCTGATGGAAGACAGAAACATAATAGCCATGTAAATAAAAATGTCTGTACTAAAGGCCCTACCAAGTCTGGGAAATTTCCTGGCCTGAAAGAAAAGCAGCAAAGCTTAATGGAGGAAAAAAAGTAATTGTCATATGAGTATTTGTAGAAATGAGGCTCAGCAAAAAGTGCTGAATAGTCAGAAAGTTGTGGGAAGCTTTGTTGCATATCCAAAATAGTGTTTTCCAACATTAATTGAAAACAGGGGTTATTATATGGGGCTGCTGACAGAGCACCCACGAAACAAAACACTGGTCATCTGGACAGATTCAATGGGGCACCAGAGAAGCTACTCAATATCACTTAAACCTCGTATGCCAGTTTCCTGATATCGTCATTCATCTTTTATTGCTTTGGGGTCTGGCACGGGCTTCATGCCATTCAGCTCAGCGATACCTGTGTGCACATGGTAATCTTCCAGGGTCAGATTCAGCTCACTTTGTAACAACTCAGTGAATGTGAGCTGTTTCCACTGGACTCAGAGTGCCCTCTCCAAGTGAGGACTGTGCCTGTCACCTTCACAAGCTCACTTCGTTGTTCTCACAAGAGACCTGCGGCTCGATGCTCGCTGAGTTACCCCTGTGCAGACAAGAGAGGCCCAGGTGTGCAACCCAGCAAGCACGCAGGGAACAGAAGCAGCGCCGAGAGACGCAGGACCCTGCCTGCGGACTGAACAACCGACTGTTAAAATACATCAGCCTGATTTTGCAAGCCAGCCTCTAGGCTAAAACATGTGTGAGGGAGTGCAGATGGACTTCGACACTTAACGGGCAAGCACGAGAGACGGGCAGCTCAACAAAGGGAACCTGCCTGCAGACAGGGTAAAACATATCAAACCCGCCTTCTGCTCTCTTGATATTGCCAGCTTTTGCTGCCCATCAGTTACATTTTCCAGCAAGCTTTCTCCTTCTGTTTTGGCACGTTAACGTGCTGCCCATGGGAGGAATGCAAAAGGCTGTTGTTCTCTTCCAAATATCTCATTACAATTCACCTATGACGAGACGCCTACAAAACGCTTGCTAACAGCAGGGCAGGTTGTGCTGTGACAGCCACTCGCCACCCCAGCCAGGACTGCTTTACCTGCCCCGTGCTCCCCATTCCCACCACCCTTGCCCGTTTTGCTGGCCTCGACTGAAGATGCTGTGTTAGTGCAGTTATGTGCACAGCTTAACGCGGCACAGCCCCGACCCATGAGGAGCCATTAGAGGCTACAGCAGTATAAATAATACATAAATCATTCATAACAATCAATAGCTATATTCCTCAAATGCTTTACTTCCAATGAATAATTCCACCAGTTCAAGTTGTCAGGCATGGCAGCGGGCAAAAAAAGCTGCAAGCGGCTCTGAAAACTTCCCAAATTGTGGCCTCCCGCGGTTCTTTTACCTATGGTAGCTTTTGACGGGCTTTCAAAAGCAGATGAAGAATACAGGAAATCCACAGGCAGCGTGGCTCTGGTGCAGTGCTGACAGCCCGCACTGGAGTCAGGAATGGCATGAATAACAGAGAAAATGAGTTGGCAAAGATAAAACGATTTCCCCAAAACTGAAGAGAAGGAGATACACACAGAAGAGAAAAGGGTAGACACCAGGGGAGTTAAACATCCAGGATATACATGTGCCTCCTGAGGTTTACATGCTACTTCCTGCAGTTTCAGAAAGGTATCAGGGGGGATTGAGATTATACTAAGAGATTTGGAGGGGGGTTATTATTTTATTTTTTATTTTTTTCTCAAATCCTATAATCTGATACTGCATGAAAATCCTTCCAACGTGGTTTCAGGACAAACCGTAGCCAACACATAGAAGCGTGTCGTGGCCTGCAGGGCACCAGCAGTGTCTCATGGCTCCCAACCCGACAGGGAGCACCTGCCAGGCCACACCAAACTCACCCACAGAGGAAGGAGGCTGCAGCTTCTGAGGCCCTGCCACGGTCAAAGCCCTTCTCCTGCTCAGTCTGGTTCGCGTGACAACACCTTTGCTCATCCAGCCTCATTCATGGGGCAGACACCTTGGTGCTCTGACCATTTGCGCTTTTTCTGGAGCTAAGCTGGCTCCAAGGCTGTGATAAGTCACCGACCTGCTGTGGTCAGAAAGAGCTTTTGTGTTTGGATTATGAAGAGCAGCACAATGCAATGCAGCCTCCGCCGGGAGCCCTCGGTTTAGGTATCAGGGAGCAGCAAATCCAATCCGAACAAACTTCTGCACTGGCATAGCATCAGTTCTTGACCTTGCCACTACAAAAATGCTTCCTAAATGCTAATTAAGCCCTGCAGCTCCTCTGAATGGTGGGTAAAGAAGCACATGTATATTCTTCTACCAAGAAAGATTGAGACACTCACAGCTTGAAAAATTTGGCTAAGGTGACACTGTGAGCCTGCGGCAGACACGGCGTCTCCTGCTGCCGGTGCCTCATCTGCTACCTTTGTGTTTTGGTCCGTACCCATAAAACCACTACATTAGTAAGAAATTAGTAAGAAAAGGCTTTTCCCCAGCATATCGCCATTTGTTTCTGAGGCCAGTCACACATATTCAGAAGTACCTAGCTTTAACAGACGCGATTTCGTTGTTTTGCTGGATGGGGGTTGTTTTCTTTTTTTTTTCCTGGAAAATCAGTGCTGGCCAAAGTGGTCAGTTTCTGGAAATGGGATATAGTACGAAAACTTTTTTTTTTTTTTTTTTAATGAGTGATACAAGTTCTTTGTGATGCTCGTGCTTGCTGGTCACAACCTTATTAGAAAAATTGCTAAGGATTTGGCAACTGCGTTTCAGTTCAAAGCCTCTCATTTATCTGCCTCTGCCTGCCAGCACGGTGACACTCCATCACTCCTGGGAGCCCCTGACACCTCCTATCGACTAAGTGCCACCCCCGCTGCAGCCACTCCAGAGAGAGTGGTGACAAGCATCCTTTACCCGCAGATGGACCACAGAAGCCACATCGTCACGGTACCTCTTTTGCAACACGGAAGAAGTTTCTGTAACAATTTCAACAAGCAGTGCTTGCAGAGGCCATTTTTTCAGTCGGGAAGACATCATCCACAGTGCAAGCAGAACGGGATCTCGGCGAGCAGGCACTGCCATCCTGCTCTGACCTACACAAAGCTAAATTAAGTCTACCTACTGGCCTTCTCACAACACTGGTGTGACTCCACATATGTTAACACTGACGCCTCCACCATATGCCCTCCTCTATTTATTCCTGTGCATCCTGGGGAAACCCGAGCAGTCATTCCTTAGCAGTTCCTCATCTGATTGCAATGCTTAGGTCTAAAAGCAATGAGATGAATTGCAGTCTGAAAGTGGCTAGGGTTTTTTTTTTTCCTTGTTGACTGCAAAGGGAGCCTAAAGGATCAGTGCAGATGTAGATGTCTGAAGCTGGGTGAGCTATCTCCTCTCCCACCTGTGTGCCCCCATGGAGTGCTACGCAGAGACATCAGCCTGTGCCCCAGTCACCAAGTGAGGCACAGTAACGCTGTCTCTGCCCAAATTAACAGAGCGTGCATCGCAAAGAACAGGCTAGTTGTCCAGCCACATGAACGAGGAAGCACAACCCCCAGGAACCAAGCAAGGGGTTCCCAGCTAGACAAGCCCAAAAGAAGCAGCTTCAGGCCAAGGTCCCGCTATGATGCAAAGACCTGCTGTGCCCCAGCAAGAGCTCCTGCCTCCCACTCACCCTTTTTCACCACTAAGCCACATTTTCTATGTAACTGCACCAATAGCCTCTGCCAGGCTTCTACCATTCACCCATCACCCATCGACAGTCTGTTCTGACTTCTGAAGTACTTTTAATCTTCTCCGACACTCATAATTTTCATGTTACCCCGTTACTGAGGCAATTAAATCTGCTTCCAATACATTCTTTTAGGCTTTAAATTTACATTTTTAGTACTAGTTTTCCAACTGCCCTGGTTCCTTCACAGTTGCAGCATTTAATTCATGTTTATGTCCAGCTCACGTGGCACCCTCACCACTTGGGTTATTTCCCTCAGCCACAACTCCCCACAGAATCTAGACTGCAGCCCAGATTTGCTTTGCACCTCCACCACAAGAAACATCGAAGTGCATGACTAAAACTGGGATGATTCCTTCAAACTTTGATGGTTTGTGTTCTATAACATTTTACAAGAATTATTAAAAAAAAAATCCTATGATGGTTATAGTTCTTCTCATTATAATGCATGTAAATTCATAATCCAGTGAGTGTGAAAAATACACAGATAGGGAGAGAGAAAAATCCTAATGAAAAACTCAACAGAGCATGCAATGCTTCTGTCTAGCATTTTTAAAAAGTTGTCCATCTTTATGGTCTTCAGAACCACTTATAGTTTATAGCAGAACAGGTCAGTGAATGCTTTTTCTTGCATGATTTGGATAATAATAATAAAAATAAAGCTACCATGGAAGTTTATCTATTGCTGCTGGAGTGGGTTGTCACAACAGAGCTTGGACCTCCACAGCAGAAGGCAGCCCCACCTGGCTGCTCCTCCTTGCCCTGTGAGTGCTGGGCATTGGCACAGAGCAGCCAAAAATGCTGGATTGTGCAGGGAAGCTCCAGAAAAACTCCTTTACTTCCCCCCATTTGCACTCGTAGCTGCTAACCCCCACCCTGGGATCGCTGGGCACAAACACTTGCTGCCTGCTCGCCAGCGGCAGAGCTGCAGCTGCGGTTCCCCAGCCCCGGCCATCCGTCAGGCTGTTATTACCACCGTAAACACCGCATTTGTCAACAGCTAATGTTTTGCACAATCAGGGTGTGATGGATTAGGCTTCATTTGAAAGGAAGGGTCAGGCTTATGAGGATTAGATCAGCGTGCCTTGCGAGAGTCCCGTGGGTGCTGCCTGGTCATGACAAAGTCCCGGTCCAGCAGTTATTTTCCCATCTGTAGGACAGTGACCAAATCCCTCAGGGAATAATTCTGAAGCCACTTTCAAACCTGGCTGTGAGGGATGTTTATCAAAAAATATGACTATTTGACATTTATGCAATGCTACCACTGCTGGACCCTAAAGCAGCACGTGATAATTCCCGACAGCCAGCCACCACAGGCTACACAAGCGGGACCAGCCGCACCACAGCACCTCGCTTTCTATCCACCCTCAGCTTCTGACATCAGGCACAGAGCCCTGGGAGAAAAAGGAAAACAAAATGTGCAAATCTTGCTTCTGCTGAGCGTCAGAGCAGATTTCCTGATCACACCCAGCAGTGCTGTGTGTCTGCTGAACGCAGGGGACGAGGTCATCCTCTCGGTCTGTCTGCAAAGACCCGTGCTTAAGGAGATCAAGGAGGCCTTGGTGATGCTCAGCACTCCTCATGCTGCACGTCTGCCCCCAGAATGCTTTGTCAGACAAAGCAGGGGGTGCTGAGTGCCTGTGTGTTCCTGCTCCACAGCAGAGCTCAGCTCCATGGGTCAGTTTTGTCCCAGCACAGGCGTCTTCTCAGGTCCTGGGGCAGAGCTGATGCATGGCTCTGTTCTTACATGGGCTGCAATGGGTCTTTTACAGAGAGGCAGATTTACTGAAGTTGGTGTTTTTGTGGGTTTATGATCATTTTTGGTGCAATAAAATCATAGGGAAAGCCACAAGTCTCACCCAGACTAGCTCTACCAAACTCATATTTTTTGACTCAGAGGAAACATGAAATCTGGATTACAAAATGGACTTGTCTGAAACCACACCTGTGTTACTCAAAACACATCTCATCTGCCTTCTGCTTTGATTTTATTTGCAGAGCTCTGATGGCAACTTCCTTTTTTTGGGGGGGGGGGAGGGGTTGTGGGTTTTTTGTTTGTTTGTTTTTTCTCTCTTCTTTGGATGGCTCAAAAGGCTGCTCCAAGGAGCTGTGGGTGCCCCATCCCTGGCAGTGCCCAAGGCCAGGCTGGATGGTGCTGGGGGCAGCCTGGGCTAGGGGCAGGGGTTCCTGCCCATGGCAGGGGAGTGGAATTAGATTGGCTTTAAGGCCCCTTCCCACCCAAACCATTCTGTGTTTTATGATGGCTTGGCAGCTTCATTACCCACACTGACTCCCTGGGTTCTTCCCTGGGTGGCATTTACCATCTTCTCTGCTCCACAAGTCCAGTTCCCAATGGCTGGAAGAGCTACCAGCTGTGGATACGTAGCCAAGAGAAGGCAGATTCACAGCAAAAACAAGCAAGAAAAAAAATCAAGAAAAAGACTGAGTTACATTAATTTTTCTTCACCTCAGCTGGTGGCTGAGGCAGGAGGGGAGTGTGGAAGCCAGCAAGCAGCGCAGCCCATTTTGGCCTTCTGTCCTCGGCTGGCAGGCCAGGCTTCCTCCCATCGAGGGCTTGGGGAGTGTTTGAAAGATCCCAAGCAAAGCTGCTCTGGCAGAGCATGATCACTGCCGCAATGCCTGTCCCTGCCCAGGGGCAGGGCTGCACACTCGGGCAAGCAAAATGGCCTGGACGCGCTGCCTGCGCCTGTGCCAGAGCCTGCAAAGTGCGGCTGGCTGCGGTGCGTGGGATGGGGAGTACACGGGCTGGATGGCAGCTCCCCAGCAGCAGCCCTCCCTTCGTGGAGCAGCAGGAGCTGCACGTACGTCTCACACCTCGGCCGTCCCCACTCCAGCCCCATGCCACGCATCCCTCGGCCTTGCAGGGCTTCAGCTTCCCCTGCACGGCCCAGATGTGCACAGCATCGCTGCGCCCCAAGGTGCGAGGGCTTGGGGAGCATCTATTGCTGCTAGAGCATGGCAGGTGGGGATTCGCCACACCATCCCGTAACAGCCAAACCAGACCTTTTAATCACTTCCCACAATTAATGAGAATGTTTTTACTAGGTATTAGGTGAACACTGATGCTGTCTTTTTTAAATTGGATCGGTGATATTTAGCAGCCCGTTGTTATTTAGAACCAAGGGCTGCTATATTAGTATTGTCATCTTGTCATCAATTAGGTTTTAATTAACATGAATTAAATCTTTTTTTTCCCCTAACTGGGGAGGGGGAAGAGCGGAGTAAACAGCAGGTGTATGCAAAGTGGCCCCAGCCACAATTTCACGGAGCAAACTATGAGCCACCAAACACTGAAGGCACTTTCCAATGCGCACAGTAACCATTAGGAACATGAGGAGCTGAATTAATTTCTAGTGCCCTCTCTACAGATTTGACCTAGAGCCACTGCTTGGAGCTGGGATTCCCCCTCTGCCCCCAGCACAGCCGGGCCAGATAGCCACTGAGCAGTGGGGTTTGTGCACTTAGCTTGTGCAGCTAACTTACGAAGTTTGAGTGGGGAAGTCTATCTAGAAAGGGGAAGTCTACTGTGATGTGAGTAAAACAAGCACTGAGAGAGAACAAGGTTTTTCACCTTAGTTTTCTCACCTTCTCTCCCATTGTTGAAAAAATAATATGTCCGGGGAGGCATTGTCGCTTCTTTTTTTTTTTTGTTCATTTGTTTGTTTTGTTTGTTTGTTGCATTTTTATGCTCAGCATGCGTGAAAATTTCTCTACTACTCAACTGTCGTACGTGGGCCAGCTCCCCTGTTAAGCATTTGCTATGGATTGCCATTTGTGCAAAGCTCTCACAATGGAGAGTGATGCCAAATTTTTGGGTCTATTCATGGAGGAAAGCTCTGGTTAGGAGAAAAGTAAAAACTGGTCATTCTGTGGAGTTTGGGTGCCTGGCCTGGAAGTATGCTGGGGATGACAGGGTGAGGGATGGTTGGAGGAGGTTGGAACCGTCCTAGGGGATTGCTATTGCAGTTTGGAGAGAGGGTTTTAATCCTTTGGAGGAGATACACTAGACATGGAGCCACTTGTTTCTTCCAAGTGAACCAGCGATTATGCTTCTGTCTTTAAGCACCATTTCAAGGTGAAGGAGAGAGACAAAGCAGGAATCTGGGGGAAGAACCCAAAGCATTCCTAAACCCTTTTGGTTTAAGCTTTTCTGGTGTCTGCAACCTTAGATAAACATGGTTGGAAAAGCATATACGGTTGTACAAATCAAAGTCCTTACCCTGAAAGTTATGCTGGTTGTACCTCCGCTGAATCAGTCTGGTCACTGGAGTTTCCTTGCAGGACCAGTCCACAATTCCTCACCCATCTGGGTAAGCCCATCATCTCTGCTTGCCCACAGCAGCGTCCCCATCAGCCTGTCTTGGATGCAAGTCCTGAAGAAGGACAGAACTGAAGTCAGCCACAGTCAGAATTAAATAAAAATATTGAGTTTCTCCCCACCTCTTTTTGCCTCTTGAAATTACCTTTCAGTTCAGTCCCAGACTGAATAATTCAAAGCTGATGGGAAATGAAAGTCACGGTCCATGGAGAGTTAATGGCTACCTAAGAGCAGCAAAAAAAAAAAAAGTAGGGGGAAGATTTATCCTTCCCTCACCCCTAAATGCACCTGAGTTGAGAAGAGCGATAAATCAACTGCTCTGTTGATAGTTTCTCTTTCAGAGCAAGCTTATCATTCCATTTTATCCACCTCATCATCTTGTGGACCTACAGACTGGCAACAAATAGGCAGCTCCAGAAAGCCTCGAGTTGACATTAAAGAGAAAAATGTCTCCCATCTCTGTGTTTGTTTATGCACACTGATTCCACTCCAGAGTCATCTGTACAGCATTCCCCTCTTGCCACCCATCTGAAATAAAATAAAAACCAAATAAATCCCAGCAGCCTGAAGTTAGGGAAGGCTCAGCAGTCCTAGGCAATGATGCCGGACACAGACTCGGGGGAGCTGACCTGAGAACCTGCCCAGAGAGATTTGCTTCAGCAGCTCCCCGGGAGGCATCACCCCCAGCTCCCCCCGCTCACAGCTGACTGTGCCCATCCTCTGCTTTTCCCCCAGGTTGAGTTGCTGGGGAAGATGAGCGATGAGGACAGAAGGATGTTCCCTCCCCTTCTGCCTCTTTGTTTCCCTCTCTAAACTCAAATTTTGTCATATCCGCTCTCAGACTTGTCTTTTTTACAGATGCAGGAAAAGTGTCCACCTAGCCCTGCACGTTGCCCAGGGTACCACCTGCAGCCTCGCCCCTCTTTTAGCTCAGGAACTTTTTTGAGACGGATGTAGCCTGTGGATTCAGCAGCCCCCAACGCATCCCCTGTATTCTTTGCAGAGAAAAATTCAGCTCGCTCCAAGCCAAAGCCCTACAGCAACACTAAGCCCTCAAGCTGGCCCTGGTTCTGGCCTTTCATCCCTGTTAGCAACTGCTATCAGCAAAATTAAAAGCGAGGTGCTTCTCCTGGGGATTATAATGTATTTGGAGCTGTGACCTTGCATCATGGTTAGCCACACTTGCGAGCCTGTAACTCTTCCTGAGTTACTTCTGTTGTCTCCATTACTGTCGTGCTCATTTGTCCCCCAGGCTCTAACAAACATCTCTGCAAGAGCCTCGCCAGCTGTGAGCTCACTGTGATGGTTGCTTTACGGGGAGGAGAGGAGCAGAGAGTCGTATTTGGCTGAGGCTGCACAGGAAATACAAAGCAGAACGTAAAACTGAAGTCTGCAAAGTCTCATCTTGACATCACATTGCCATGTCATACTGAGGGTAAAACACAATTCTAAACCTGTCATTTGGAAATCTGCTTATAAATAAATATTCATATATTAAGTAAACTTTTTATATTGGGATTTTCCTGTGAAGAGCCTAATTTGGTAGGCATGTCTGCAGACGCTTAGCTAGGGAGTTACAGGAGACACTTCCCAGTAAATAAGTTTGATGCACTGGGCACGTTCTGAATGTAAAGCACCAGGCTATTCTAGTTTGCTCTGTTTTTCTCCCTCCTCATCCTGCTGGGTTGAAGTCACTCACACCTTTTTGGTTTCCGATGTAGTGTTGCTGTAAGAAGTCCCATTGCCTGCTTTGCTACAAGATGTGCGAACTTTTATCTCCCTGCTGCAAGAGAGCAGTAAATCAGAGCGAGCTGACAGCTTTGTCTCACAGCCTGTTATCCATAGGCGAGAGGATGCCTCCCCCGAGATCCCATTAGGTGTACTGTCTCCACCACTAAACTTTCAACAAGCACATTGGCAGAGACCTGCATGTCAAAGAGAGTCCGCCAGCTAATGATCACTGGGAATTCACTGTCTCGTGCTCCTTCTCTCCTGCACCCACCTCTCCTTCCTTTCTTGCTCACACTTTATTCTCAAGTTTATTAAATATAGACTCCGTTTAGTGAAGTTTCATCACTTAGAGCCCATGTAACTGCTTCTGTTAAACTGATGCTGTGTGTGGTATTGCAAGCAGGAGCAAAGCCTCCTCTGCATGGGTAGTTACAGGACACCATGGTAAGTGACTATAAATCCTATCTTTCTGTTGCTGACACTCAAAAAGAAAGCAAGGCAGAGTGACAGGGTGAAATAACTGGACGCAGCAAACCCTCCTTAAGTCTAATAAGCTGCTCGCCTCCCAGGTACAATGCAGCCATCACTCACAGGCACAGGGGGAAGGCACACGTGGAGCTCCTCTTCCCCTCCCCAAAATTACAGGCACATCCCCAAGACTGAACCCATCGATGGGTACTTGCAGTGGGGTGTGCGGGGGAGCTGCAAACTGAAAAAAAAAAACAAAAAAACACAGAAAAAACACCAGCTTCTTTGGAGGAAGGGAGGCTTCTGCCATTGATAATATACAGGTAGGACACCACTGCCCAAGGCTCCTCAATAAAGGATGTGCAATGGAGCCTTGCTGCAGTTAGCAGTCCCAACCCTACTGACTGGCTGTCAGCCCAGCCTCTGAGGCCCCTTCCTCTCCCCCATGCTGGAGGACAAGAACAAGATTTGCAAATTTCCCCACGAACCTGAGCAGAGCTGCGGTAGGTGTAGTGGCCCTGTAGCACCCCGTCTCAGCCACAGCCTCTCCTTGCAGGAGAAGGGATGGTGACCTCTCGTCAGGGAGCAGTTACAAGAGCAGCAGCATGGTGAAGGCAGCAGATCCCATTTGATGACCATTGTGCATGCGGTGAAGATGCTGGAAATGCACTCACTCTCTGGGAGGGGAGCACACCTTGGGAAAAGCACAGCAGGGTACCTAAAAAAGCCGGTGTACTTGTGGCAAATGCATTAGCCGTTTCCACCAGTGGATGTGGCACACACAATAGCTAGCACAGTGGATTTCTGTCTGAGAGCTCCTAGCTCAATAGGGCAGAAGCAGCCCTCGATGAGAAAAGCAGCGCAGGAGGCATTTCAGGACTAAGAAACTAAAACTGTGAAAGCCCTTACCAAGGTCAAAACAAAGGTGCCAGGAGCAGACGTGAGAAGAAAGGGAGGGAGAAAAAGCTTACAAAGCATTTCCTACTGCTGTTTTCTAAAACACGTGAGAAGTTTTAGTCTCTAGGAGCCTGTGGAAAAGAAGTTTTTAGCTATGTCTCTGCTTCCACAAATAGTTTTCTAAAAATACCAGAACCCAGCAATTATCACTGGAATTATTCGATATTTATTGTCATTCACATGCTGATGTAGACAAAAGGCACTTACTAGATGTCAGCCAAACCCTGGACCACTTTTTTTTTTTCCTCTTTCTGTGCTCTGCATAAGCAGATCAAATGGAAATCTCTATCCCTGCTATATAACTTCCACTGATTAGGCTCAGCAGGTGCAAGACAAACTCCAGAGCACACTCACTCCAAATTTTACTCTCCACTGATTAATCCAACCTGACATAAGTCAAAAACTCACAGAATAGTTTTGGTCCTACATGCACAGCATCATTGCAAGCTAGCAAAAAGTGCATTCACTTTCCTTGTGGGCTTTTATACATAAGTGCTATCCGCAAAGCCAACCTTATGGCAGGGACAAGCCTTGCAGTGGGGGGTTCAGGTCTTAAATCCGAAACTGAGGTTGTGCCCCTTCGCGCGGCACAGTAATGCTGAATGACCCTCCGAGCACTCATTAAAGTAAAGCCCAGCAGATAACAGAGAGAACAAGGCAATTAATCCCTGCTGGAGCCTCCAGAGCCCAGTGAAGAGGAAAGAGCGAGTCAGTAAATGATGCTCCCTCCTGACAACATTTCCTGAGGTTCAGAGCCAGCTCAGAGGTGTCGCTGCATGTGTGTCCCTTTGCAGAGTGCAAACGGGGAGGAAAGCAAATCCCCGAACATGAGCATGCTCTTCTTCACCGAGATTTATTGCACGTAGGGAGTGGAAATGAGGATGAACCAAGGGGTGCTGAAGAGAGAGAGATGGATGTAAATAAGGCTGTTCTCAGCCAGGCTGGGTTGTCACAGCCCAAAGAGGAAAAAAAAAAAAAGTTGTTTTCACATCCGCCTTATGAACCTCGACTGGCTTCATCTGAAGGCTCACACCTGGCAGCGTTTCCCACCCACTTTCCCATCACTTTGCACTGAGATGTGTGGGAACATGGCAGAGACACACTGGGCTGCTCCCTGAGAAGTGAAACAGCTTGAGAACCATTTTTCTCAAGTTTAACAGAGTGGGGAAATTATTTTCACCTAACTTGCAGTGACTTCACAGGACAAACAGTCATTGCCTCTGCTGCAGAGCCCCCCGGGCAGCCCGTCCCAAGAGAGCTGGATTAAGCAGAAGACGCAGGAGGCACCGTAGCTGCAGAGTGCAGTGGTAGCATTGCCTTGCAGCGAATGCAGCAGCCTGTTGATACATGCCAGCATGAGAAACTAAGCCTTTCCAAGGTGCAAATTGGCTGTGAAGAGTAAAGTGCTCTCTGACTTCTCTGCAGCCTGAAATATCCCCAATATACAGGAGGGAGAGCAGGGAGCTATAGAGGAGACACTGAAACGCAGAGGGAGATGGGCATGTGTGAAATGTTTCTCTTTCTCTGACACAGTGGCTTATTTGAATTGAATTACTTTACTAAACTACTTTTTTACTCCTTGTAGCCACTCTCCAACCGAACCAACACCCTCAGCCCACAGGAAAGCCCCCACCAGCCACAGACTGCAGGGTGCCCAGATGCCCACGACAGACACACACCTTCCTGAGGAGTTGTACCAAGAGCTCTTTTCCTCAAACCCAGCCACTCTGAAGGCCCACAGACTTTTCTAGCACAAGCCTGTCCCACCAACACATGAATGAGATCCCAGATGTCCCAGCATCCAATTCCCAAAGCCCCGTGGACTCACCTGGGCTGGTTGGCTTCTCTGTAGCCTGCAGTAACGGGGATGAAGCCAGTCCTCCTCTAGTGTTATTTTACACAAAAAAAAATAGAGTTGCAAGGCACAATCCTGACCTTGACTTAACCCTTGCTAGAGATGTGTGTCAGAATAAAAGCTGTATTTCTAAAACTCCTAAGTGGGATCCAGAGGGAGGTTCAGATTTGGCTGGGAGGTGTGGCTCTCATTTGCCTCTATGAGATCAAGAAACAAACCCAAAAAAATTACAATTTAATGTCTTCTATCTTGTGTTTTGCTGACAGCTCCATAGGGGACCTCAGGAGCAGAGTAGCAGCAATATTGCAGGCACAGCTGTGAGCATAATGGATTTTTCAGTTCATTTGGAAAATAAAACAGAGCTGTTCTGTGTTGACCTGAAACCTTTTTTCCACTATAATGAGAGAAAAGGAGCAAAAATTCACCTTCAATCAACTGCAACATCCTGTTTGACCCAAAATGAAAGCTTTCATTTTGTTTTCATGGTACTCAACCATTTCTTAATTCACGCTAAACTCAAAACAAAAAACATTGTCAAGGAAAAAGGTTTTGCCTCTACCGAAATAGATTTCCTTACCCCTCCCTCTCATCTGGAGCTCTCTGCACTAAATGCAAGTGGAGCTTGTGAACTATTTTGATTTGTTTTTGAACTACATGGAAAGCGAAGGGAACTTGTACTGCCGGTCGAACCTCCCTGGCCCCATAACCTCGGCTGAAGCTAGCGGATCATTAACGGCGCTGCAGGCACCTCCTGGTGCAATGCCTGCCTTCCCCACCACGGCTGTAATAACAGGAGCAGCTCCCGCAAATTAGCAGTTTTAACCTCCTCTCCTGCCCCATCCAAATATCTATAATGAAGGCAATTCTCAGCTCGGGAAAGGTGAACCCTCCTTCCGCTGATGGCTACCTGCTAATCAACCGCAGAAGTGCCCCCCGCTCTACATCTTAAAAAGCGTTATTAATGGCTTGGCGTCCCCTGGAGAACAGCGGGAGGACTGAAAGCAAACTGTCAGGATATGTCAGGATTTGAGGCGCCGAGCAGCTCTAATTGAAATCTTCTCTGTCATTTGCTCATCAGGAATGTGGAGCTTCTTCTTTGAATGAAACATTAGACACCGGCCTGACAGCTCCAGGTGGAAGATTATTCGGCAGACTAATCGCTCCCTGACAGCCCCTGTTCCTCCCACATCAGCATCTATTAACCTTCATTTTATTCAGACCCTTTTATGTCTTTTTAATCTGTGGCTCTGGGTGTTTTGGAGCAAGAGCTGACCAAATCCCACCTGGGACAGGTGAGCTGTGCTTCATCACAGCACAGCTAGGATGCCAGTCAGCTCTGCTCTCTTGGATGGAAATCTCCAGGAAAGAGGTTTCCTTGCAAAACTATTAATCTGGTTGGGAAGGAGATAACTGGTTTGCCAGCAGTTGTAATGTTATCAAAAGATTTGCACTTTTGGGGTGTACAGTTTAAAGCCCCAAGTCATGGATGAAGAAGTCACTGTGAAAAATTCATCTTTAATTTAATTTAATTTTTGTGATAAGTCAGTAGTGAACCTTTATGTTTGCAGAGAAGCGCTGAAAACCAGATGCGAGTGCACCCTCAAGGCTCAAACACTGGAAAACAGATAAAAAGAACCCAAAGTTTATCCTCTCTAAATCAAGACTGGGTGTCTCTTGAAAATTGATGCTATAACTCAAAGAGGAGTTACGGGTTTGATGCAGAAATTATTAGCTGAGGTCTCCTGAGCTGTATTATGCAGGGAGTCAGGCTAGATGATGATTATAGTCCCTCCTGGCCCTCAGCTCCATGAATCCTTCTCCTGAGCGCTTTGCCATTGTCCCCAAACTGTCCTTCCCTGCGTTATACGCTTGGGTCCAGATTCTCAGAGGCATTCAGATGTCTAGCACCAGGCAGGGATTTTTCAGGGGGAAATAGAGGCATTTTAGCCCCTCCATAACCTCTCCCTCACCCGTTCCAGTTCTTTCCATTCACCCCGAGCCCCCAGGCAGACCCAGGGAGGCAGAAAACCCGTGGCAATGAGCAGAGCGAGGCACTTTGGGCATCAAATTAACCCAACCCAGTGACACGGGTGCCTGTCACCAGCACCACGCTCAGGCTCCCCTTGTGGATCCCACAGGTCTGCCTGCCCCTGCTCAGCTGCTCCAGACCACCTGCTCCCCACAGCTCCACAACAGATGCTCCCCAGGTAGATGGGCAGCAGAGCGGCTGCCTGGAGCTCTGTAGCAGGCTCATCCTTTCAGCTGCCGTCTCTATCCCTCTAACCCCACTTGGAGCTCCTCCTTGGGTGCCTCCCAGCTAAGCAGCCTCCCCTGCAGCACGGTGAGGCTGGCCGGCTGCTCCTGGTTATGGGTTCTTGCCGCACCACCGGCTGCTCCGCTTGACTCCTGGCTGCACCACGTCCTTGCGCCATCCATGTGCCCAGATGCCCAGAGATTCAATCCTCCTTTCTCATGCGATTCTGGCAGATTTTGCTTCAGCCTTGGTCCAGATTGCCTTTGCTGGCTCCAATTGGCTCGGCAATGCAATAGTGGAGCCATCTCCCAGATACATCTCTCTTGTGAAAGGACACCAGCAGGCCTACCCCTACACTCTGCTGCTGTGTGCAAAAGTCAGGACCAATGAAACGTGCCCCGAATTGTGTCGGTGGGGAGGAGACACGGCCTTCAAGTGGTGATGCTGTACTTCTGCGAAGTAGTCCTGGAAACCCGTAATTCAGCTGCCCACCAGGGCTTCCCAGCCCCATTAATAATCTGAAATAAGATTGAGCCCCTGCCCAGCAGAGCTTCCAGCAAAGTCAGATGAGCCAAAGCAGAATGTGGATAATAGTTGAGTGTTGGAAGAGTGAGGAAGCCTGGGTAAAGGGAAAGAGATGGAAGGATGGCTGGAGGGAATATGGGGAAGCTGGATTTGAGAGAAGAGAGAAAATGCTGCCTGGTGAAAAGGTGAGGAATGTCCAAAGCAAGGAGAGCATGACTGAAGGTGTAACAGCGCGAGTGAAGAGTGAGGGAACAGGAGAATGAAAGGGCCATGAAATACAATAACTAGACACACAAACAACAGTCAAATTTCATTTTCAATATGTAAGGCCATGTACATCAATACAAAGGTGGTCTACTGTCAAGACATAAGGATGAACACCCCTCCTCCAGGGAGAAGCTGCTGCCTTTCCAGAGGAGTTCTGGTGTGAAAAGGCTCCATCACCATCCATCCAGGCACTGAGACACATGAGCTCTCTGACGAGCCAGGATCAGGGGAGGGGGAAGACAAAGGTAGTAAGGTGCCAAGATGAGACTGCTACATATACAAAGAGCAAAGGTAACCCTTAATCCAAGCACTCACAGAAAGCTTCTGGAGATTCTTTGCTTTCCAGACCTGTATTTATCAGGCAGGGGTCAAGGCACAATGCAGTGCAACTCGAGCAGGGCAGCATGGGATGGAAAGCAAAAAAATAAAAAAAAAATTGTTGCTTCATGGATCACAGATATGTTTCCATATAGTACACAATTGACACTTCTCCTTCCATCTCCCATTTCCTTAAAGGGGAGATGCTAGAAATATAAAAAAATAAAATAAAATAAAAAATAAAATAAAATAAAATAAGAAAAGCATTAAGCTATTCCTTTTCAGACACCACCACATCAGATATCTACATATCAGTTGTTTCATAGGAAATATTCAGATTTTACACTGTTAAAACATCTCAATCAGTTAATGCATGGTACCGAAAGATTTTTAATTGTTAGGCTTGTCTTTATTTAATAGAATATATTTAATGGAGTCTGCAAATCTGCTGAAATCACAGTTTCCAGCATATAATAGAGCACAAAGGAAACTGGGGGTTTCTCATGCCAATTAAGAATCAATAGCCCTGGATCTGGAGGTCTTCTCCCACGTCACAAGACAATTGGATTTTGGCTATGCAGCTAGTGAATAATTGCACCAACACACACACAACCCCAACAAAGGAGCTCTGCTTCATCAATAAAGCAGACTGGGCACAAGCTACCACAGTTGGATAGAGATCCAAGTTTTCCCACAGGTCAGTGATACTTAAGGGCTTGAATTTAATTCCAGCTGACTTCTAACATGGAAAGAGAGGATATTGAAGGAGCACTCTTGGATTTAGGTGTGGCAGCAGTATATTTGCCGTTGGAGGAGGACAGAAACCACCTGAGAATTATGAGAGGAGGTTAAGTACGTGTATCAGGCACTAGCTGATTGCAGAAGATAACTTACTTGCTTTCAGTGACAGTGATCCCAGCCCTGCCCCCTGCATATGTTCAGAGAAAGGACGAATATGTTTGCTGGCAGTTGATGTTGAGATCTGAATTACAGGAATTTGACATGCTATGACCCCCTGCTGAACAGTAAACCTAGAAACAGGGTCAGGAGTACTTACTGCGAGGTGACTTTAACACTGCCAATTCCATCTGCATAGTAAGCATTAAGATTGTAATCATTATTTATAGCCCTCACAATGCAGCTCACCTGACTAATGCAAGTAAAGAAAAGGCTTGGAAAGACAACTATTGAAGCTTATTTACAATGGCTCCATTGGATTGCAGCACTCTCCAGATGCATGTTAAAATGGCAATAAAGGAAGCAAAAGCATTTTTAAAATCTGCCGTTACAGCTTTGCATTGGTGACATGTATTTAAATCATCTGCATGCCATCAAACATGGGTTCCAATTTAAATGTCACTGTGGAAGCTTTCTCTCATCCCTTCACAAAGTCATTTGTCACCTTCCAATTCATGGCAGTGAAAGGAATTGAGCAGAAGATTAGACAAACAAATGAAAAATCTATGTTTTTAATGTAAAATACAACCCTTGAAACCTCTTACTGTATTTTTTTTTTTAATATCACCATTCAAGAAAAGGAAGGAAAGAAAACAAAACACTACTATCATTAAAGGAAACAATAGACAAAGCAAAAGCCTTTCTCTTTGCTTAAATGATGGAACAAATAACCAAGTGAAATAAGCATTAAAGCTGATCAGCTGGCTGCCCAAATGCATGTTTACCGTTCAATTTATTGCCATGTTGTGATGAACTTGAATAAGTTACAGTGGAAAAAAAAAAAGTGATAGAACTTTTTCCACAGTTCTTAATATTATCATCAAGAAAGCAGTATAATTTTCCAAAGTACAGAAATGGGTTCTTATTTTCTGGTAATCTGACAAAGTATCTTATATATCCTGTTATTTTTTCCAAGAATTCCCAGTTTATGCTGCCCCAAATTATAACATTCCTATAAATGTGAAAAATCTTTGACACCCTAATGCTTCTTTTGAACAGTAATCTCATTTTTGTCTTAGGCTAAATACTATAAACATAATCCGTAAGTAATATAATATGGTCCCCATAACAGAAGACACTATTAAACCATTGTTTCATTTTTACGTTTTAATGGCAACTATAGAACAGCCATACAAACATGGATTATATGATAGCAATGATAAAAATAATGGTTACTTACAGTCAGAGTGCCAAACGTGTGAGTCCTAAGTCATCCAATATTGCTCCTGATGCCAAAATATAACTTTCTGCCTTTTCACCTTAAGGGAGAAAATCTTTCAAGTCAAAATAATTTTAAGACTCGTTGCTGGTAGACACAAAATTTGTCTGCAGTTCTTTATTATCAACTGTGTATTTGGTTTGCCTTATCAGAATGAAAGTTTTGAATCTTTCCCCCAAAAGCCCAGGTTCTGCAGTCATATGGTTGAGATGAGTATCACTGTTCTTGCATAAAAATAATCAAGACTGTAACTTGGACCCAGATGGAAAATAAAATGCCTAGAAAGTGTACATCTCAGGTTATAATACCAAAGGATGCATTAAAACCATTCAGAATGTCCTTTTCAGGAGTCTCATCATTTGACACCCAACCCAGGCTTTGACAGAGCCTTGAACCATGGGCGCACTCACAAAGTCTACTCACTTGAGTGAAATTACTTATGAGCTTCGATTTAAAACCAGCTCAAACTAGGAGGTTTTTGTTCTAGTAATGTTACCAGGCTTTGGGTCAAGATTAAATTTCAGACAAAGTAAAAAACACAATTTCACCACCAGAATAAGACATGAGTCAAAATCAGTGCTGGAAAGGGGATTGGGACCATCCTGCCTGGTACGCGACTGCTGCCACTGGTACAAAGGCAGAGGCAGGAAGGTGTAGAGCTGGGAGTGCCCTCTCTTTATCCTATTGTCACTGATTATGAAACTGCACCCAAACACTTGGTTTTGCTAGTATTGTGGCCCTAATTCATCCATTCTTCTTAGCACATGCATATAGCTCAATCTGTCCAAAGCTGTTTACCTAAATTTACAGTCTCCAGGGCTAAGCTGAATACTGAGAACAGCCGTGCCAACTGACTTAGTCCTGCTCAGCCTTCCTACTCAGATCACTGCTGTAGCTGCTAGTTTTTGCAACGCAACTCTTGTGGTGTTTGATGTTGTTGTTGTTATATGTTTCTGTTTGTTTGTTTGTTTTTCCATCAGGGACCTAACTTTTTTAACACACAAATTAAGAAATCAGTTGCTTAATTTGCAATCACTCAATTGGCATATCTGTCTTTTGCCTTTTCTACACCAGTTACGATTTGCAGCAACAGAACAGCAAATGGCACTGATGTCAGAATACATTTTTCCACAGTCCACAAATTAAAAATTCTCACAAGTAACCTGAACGTGTGTGTGAACATACTGGTTAGCTTAAGAACAGAGTTTTAGTTCTTTGCAATCTGCTGAGGCATTTGTGAATGAGTTTGGCATTCATAGAAACAAAAGATTAGATGTCTAGATCAAAGACGAGCACGAGCAGGTCCCATTCAGCATTCCCAACAGAGCTGGATGAATAATCCACTCTGCGAATTTGGCCCCTTGTTCTGTTCTCCAATTATCCACAGGCAGATGGTGATTTTGTTGTACTTACTCACTATTTAAATGATTTGCTGGATAACCTCAGTAAACAATTCTCGCTTGGTAGGTTGCCAGTGAGCAGTTCACCGAGGATGTTCAGTACTTGCTCCGGTTCTGTAAGAGTCAAAGATCACCTGGGATCACTGTGGTCTCTGCTGGGATGAGCAGAAGAAGCCTTAGAGACTGGTTTCCAATGCAAAAGGCTGTGATTTGAGTTTCAACATTCTCTTTCCAGAAATGATTTTGTAAATTGCCCTTTGACCCGTGAGAATGTCCAGCAGTCATCCCAATGGCCAGAGTTAGCCTAAGGACACAAGAAGCACTTGAGCTCCCAGTCCAGCTGCAGCCCTGTCCCTCACCAGTCTCCTACTTCCCTTTCCTACCCAAACCTGAGGCTTCGGGCTCTTCCTTCGTGTGGCAGACACTCATCTCTACAAACATGGAGGAAATTTAAAGCAGCTTCCCTGTTCTGCAGGAAGTTATGCCAATGACCTGTGACTGGCTACACAGTCTTTTAAAATATTTTATCCTCCATTAAGAGGAAAGCTTATTAGACAAAAGTTACTTTAAAAGCAATCAGTTGAAGATGCTTGCAAGCCCGCTTTTCCCCATTGCCTGGCTCCTTCTGACTCTCTGCAGCCTCTCTGATGACCCATGGCTCCACAGGTCCCTAGCCTCCTCCTCCTGCTGGGAGAGGCTCTTAGATGCTGCATGTTCCTCTCACTTGCACGTTCCCCACTTCTGAAAACCCACACTTGCTACTTACAGCGTATCAGTATTAAAAGACAGATGCAGGTCCATGAATCCAGAAGGTTATCCATTGTCTGTCAAGCAGATGGCTGAATAGATAATATCTGAGAAGCTGTTTAGTTTCATGCTTGAATTCCACTGCATCCAAGTATCAGCAAAATATTATAAATATTCCAGTGCTCCAAGATAAGCTAAATCAATAAAGTCATAGAGAAATTCCCATTGGGTGTAACAGCTTGTATAACTGTATCTGTCTTACCAGGCAACCTAAAATATCCATAAAATCACCTCGTTTGTATATTTTGGGGTTATTTGCCTAACCTGGAGGACTCCACTGATCACAAAGATTCTTTTGAAATGTGCAAACCTACTTATACAAATGTTTTGCACATTGATTTTATACTATATAAGTTCCCCAGTGCCTGCCAATGAATTGTGAGCCTACCCCATTTTCCAGATATGGATTTCCACCAGGCAGAAATAAACTATGAAATGACATTAGAGTAGGTTTTTCTTATTTTATGGTCCATGAGAAAAATCACTGATCTCAGGACTTAAATGTTGGCCAGCAAAGCAAATGACCATTCAAAGGAGAATTATAGAAGCGTAAGGCATTGCCAATAAATAACACCGATACTGAAAGCACAGAGTGCTACCAAGCACATCAGAGGAAAAAAAAAACACAACATTCTTACCGCTAAGATCCTAAAAAATCCAAGCAGCATCAGACAAGAGAACAAAACTTTATATTCCAGAGACTCTGAAAAGGGCATTCAGGTTTATTGATCAACGGCCTGGAAGTCATCATATATACAAATGCAGGAACATTAGATAAAGCCAGGACCTAAGGCTCACGAGGTTCCTGTTGAGCTTAAAAGTAATGCAGAGATGGGCGAAGCTGGCAGTTTCCAGTGTAGCACAGGGCAAGAACTGAACTGGCTGAATTAGTGAAAATTCAGGGTTTGCAGCTCTGCATTGCATAGGTGTGGATGTTGAGTGGGATAGACAAAGTTACTTCTTCTCCTGGAAGGTCTGGAACTGCAAAGGTCTGGACAGTCGTGGGGACCCATCAGCATGTTCTCATGACTTGGCTTCGCGATGGCTTTTAGCAATTTAACAACTTTGTTGTTAAACAGAGGCTTCTCACGGTATCATACTCTCATGCTTGTGCCTGATGGAGCAAGCTGCAGTGGAAGCCAGCATATATTTATGGAAGGACTCAACTGTTGAAGTCTTCTCATTTGGATGCTAAAGGTAAGTATATGAAAGCAGGAATTCACACCGCCCATTTTCAGATGACTAACTAGCCTAATTTGACTTTCTCTGTAATTAAAGGAGAAACTCGGCCTGCTCTGAAGCAACATTTCAAACAGGAACCTAATTTAGCTGCCTTAAGTCACACTGTAGAGGAGCTCTCCCTGCTACCCATTGATTATAGAGGGAACTAGAGGAGATCAGGTAGCTAACTTAATTGATTAAATTAGATGTCTGAAGTTGCGTGGTACAAATGCCCTGCAAAGTGCCCTAGAACAGAAAGATTAGCACAATTTCCAGGGCTGTGTAAATGACGTTGAACTGTATCCAACACAAATTGCAAAATCTTTCCAACAGCTCCTGTTCTTTGATTGCTGACGCTGACAACAATTCACTGCAAGAAATATAGTTAAAGTGCTGTAGAATGGCTTAGCATTGAAGCAAAATACAAGTCACAATTAACACTGAATCCTGGATAAATTTTTTTTTTCTTCTTAGTGGTACTGGAATACAAAGTAGAGCAAGGGGGTGACAGAACAGCATAACGGATGTGCTAAAAGGGAGAACTCGTGGTAAGTGTAGGTGTTTGAAACGGAAAATTTGGATGTTAGAAAAAAAGTTTCTAACCATGTTGGAAGATGAATTCCTCCTTTTAAGATAAAAGACCTGGTGAAACAAAGAGTAAATAAATACAATTCAAAACAAAAATAATAAGCATAATGATTAAGCTTTCAGCTTCTACTGCAGCCTGACAACTGATCTGACAAGTTAACACAAGGGATGGAAAACAAAAAAACTTGTTGTTGTTTTTTTGTGTTTTTTTTTTTTGTTTTTCCTATAAAAGAATGAGAAAATGATTTTGACAACACTGCAAAGTTTCCTGTTGATTTCAATGCTACTAGCTCATGAGCGGTCTTTGGGTAAGAACTTTCAAATGTATTTTTATGATCAGAGAGTTTACCACTCCTTCAGAAGACATAAAATAACATTTTCTTCCATAAGTAGATACCATATAGCAGCTCCCTTCTTTCTTCTCACTTTGGTGTACCTACTGCTTGGGTAAAAGGTCTGGCCTAGGTTCAGCTTTTTTCTGTGTTCCTACAGAAAAAAATACTGAAATATTATGTTTTTAGATACATGTACCAGCCTGCATTAGCTTTGAGCTGTTTGGGCTAATCAAGCTCCCTTGGCACTGCAGAGACACTATGCCCCAGAAAAACTGTCCCAAGATGGCCTTGCTTTCACAGCTCTTCTCTTCTCGTTTCATCCCTGTAGAGCTGCAGCTTACAAAGATTCATTTCACAGAACAACTCTCTGCTGACAGATGTGGCCACCGTGTTGTCCCTGTTCACTGGAGCAAAAGCATTTTTCTGCCTTCTCCCAGTCCTCCAAGTCCTGTTACTGGAGATGAAGTTTCGATGTCTAAGGCACTGGAGCAGTTGCTGCTGCCTATGGAAGATGGAAGCACTAAACTGTTAAATTAACAGCTGCAAACAGCTCACGGAATTGGGATAAAAGCAAATGAATGTGACTCCGACTCACTCCTCCTGAGCAAGGCAGGCCCCCACGCAGCCCAGGGCAGAGGCACCGGCGCTCGGGGCACAGAGCAATCAGCCTGCAAAGCGCCCTGGCAGGGGCTGTAACTCCACATACTAACGCAGCCTCCACCTCCGAGACCAATCAGTTCGGATAAAAAACACTTATGGGGAGAAAAAATTGTTTTGCAACTGATGGAGAAACCTTAAAAAACATTGTGGAAGTGAGATTTTTAAGCCCCATATTACTTCTCAGCTGGGGGTATTTTTTTCTGGACTGTTTCACCCATCCCTACATGATGATATAAAAGTCAGCGCTTCATTGAACTTTCTAATAGCCAGGACATATTTCCTGTGCAACCCCAGCGCTCGCTCTCGCTATGAGCTTTCTCCTAAGCAGCATGACACAACATATTGTAAAGGGAAAATGATAATTAGAAGGAACATTCGAGCAGAGGAACTTGTCTGGAAAAATGCTTTAGTTAAATGAAGCGATAAAGATTGTTTTTAACTTAATCTGTTAAACACACACACTCGCATGCACAGACGCAGATCTATCCCAGTACGAGAGTGTCTGCTCACCACAGACTTGCAGCTCATAGATGGAGGACAAACACAGGAGAGGAGGGGAAACGAATTCTCATTTTGATTTTACAGAGGTTAAATTGAGGTTGAGAGACATAAAGGCACACCAAGTACCCAAACTCAGGAGCGACATGCTGCATGAGACACACGTCCCCATGCTGCCATGCAGTGCTGGTGCTGCCTGCTCCTTCCCCCAGCTCAGGAATCTCTGCAGGTAGCACGAATGCACGCAGTTCCCCCCAAGGAAACCTGCACCACCAGCAGGAACTGAATGCAGGTTAGATGCCTGAATCTCACCTGCATCACACAGCCCTCCTTCTCAAAGGCTACTGTTAAAACCATTGGTATTTTCAGTCAAGCACGTACTAGGAATGGGAGATAAAGAAGTGTCCAATATGAATTACAAATACTGGAGAGAGAAATAAATAGAAAATATTGTCCTGAGGTGAAAAGAAATAATCTGTTGCCCTGACAGGCAATTTCTGTTCAAGTCTTTGGCTAATGGGAGCAATGGCAAGAGATAATAGCAATCAGAAACATCCAATTTTTCAATTAAAAATTCCCAACCATATTCTTATTTCTTTCTATTACCTATTGTGAAAATTCCTAGATAGGTAATAAGGTTTTACTTAAACTCATATCTAAATCCATTTATACATATCTCTTCAAGACAATGCCAGGGCTTTAAAAATCCTCAAGCCCAACCACAGCGGCCTCTGAGTAGCAAAAATATATTTCTGTGGCTTGCTAAGCATGAAGAATCACATCAAACACCTCTGAGTCTGTTTGCTGTCTCCACCATACTCTGGTTTTCCTCTGGGATGGTAGCTGAGCATCATTTGTGGTGAGGTTACTTCTGTGGTGCTGCCTCAAGCAGGAAAAGCCCTGGCTTCCTGCAACATCTTTCCAACAGCAGCAGAGTCGTGGGGCCAAGTTGCTCCTCAAGAACCGAAACCTGGCGTTTCCTCACAGCTTCTTGAAAGAATGACAAGATCAGTTTGCTGATGAAAGAACATCTCTGTTCAAGAGCCGGTTGAAAAGCATTCTCAGATGATAGAATCATCCAGGTTGGAAAAGAATTTCAAGACTGAGCCCAGCCATCAGCCTGACCTACCAAGTCCCGTCACTAAACCATTTCCCTTAGTGCCACGCCACACACCTCTTAAGCATCTCCAGGAATGGGGACTCCACCACCCCCCTGGGCAGCCCCTCCCAATCCTTGACCACCCTCACCGGGAGGAAATCCTGCCTGATACCTAAACCTCCCCTGGTGCAACTCGGCACCATTGCCTCATGTCCTACCACTTGTCACCTGAGAAAAGAGCCTGATACCCTCCTCACTGCAAGAATCAAGAAGGTTCTCACTGTGGAGCTTTAGGAGTGAGACGGTGAAGCAATTAGTGAGTGATTACGACAAACAGAAGCAAGCAAGCAGTATGGAAATTGCAGCAGGACTGCACAGGAGACAGTTTTCCTGCTGCCTGTAGCTCTGCCTGAGCCTTCCAACACAGTGCAAAAAAAGATTAATACGTCAACGTACATATTCCTCTGGAACAGAGATTTTTTCTCTTTTCTGCAATAATGTAAGATTTCTTTGCTGGTAACTGTCTGCTTTCCTCTTTCAGCCCTTGGTTCCCTTTTGTCTTCAACACAGAGAGAGGAGCATTTGAAAGAAGAGCTGGAATTCAGCCCTTTGCTGGGAGGCACAGGGCAGGGCAGCACGGCTCGGGTCTGCTCAGGCTCCTTTCAGTACCACTGCACAGGCAGGTTGGGACAGGACAGCTGTGGGGCAGCGGTACGGCCACTTTGTCTCACGCTGGTAATCAAAATCTTTCCAAGTAACATTAAAGCTGCCAGAATGAATAAGAACCAGTGACCGTTTCACCTCCTGACTTATCTCAGAAAACCATCAAAGAAGAAGCTTCATGGGAAAATACAAAAACCAGCCACCCAGGAAAGTAATTCAACAGATCCATAGCATAATATAAAATATGTCTAAAAAAGGGCCATGAAACTCTTAATACATTCAGAAGCACCCCTCATGATTAACTATTACAATTTTGGATATCTTAATGGTCCTCTTTGGATCTAGCCATTAAAACTACTCACTTCTGCACAGGAGAGGAAATGAATGTGGTGTTCTGGGCAAATCTCACCCTCTGCATTCCCCTGCCTATCGCTCGGGGGATTGCCTTGCCCAGGAAGACGTTGGAGACTGGGTACTGTTCACTTATCCTAATGCCTGTCTACAAACCAGCTCCTCACATCTAAGTGATTCGTTCCACCCTGAAAAAACAACTGGAAAAGCAACTGAAGCAACCCCTGAAAAGTTCCTTGGGGCCAAACTAGAAGACAAGAGGATAACCCAGCAGTGTGGATGTGGACCCTGATTAAGCAGCCTTTCTGGATGGAGATACTATAGGCGATCCTGCATTAGGAGGGTACGAGTGATGGGAGGTAATATTCCCAGCAGAATCTCTGTAGCAGACTATCAGCACAAATGATACATTTCTCCTTGTTGGATTTTATGTTCCCAGTAAATTTTGTGCAGGTGGGAAGTGCCACCTTCATAGTCCTGGAGGCCCGGGCACTGTTGCAGAGGTTATTTCTTTTCCTGACACCACCTATAAACAAGCATGTGGTTCCCCCCCCTCCCTTTTTTTTTCTTCCCTTTAAAAACTGTCCTACCACAACGGTGCCTAAATTCACTCTTTATGCAGGCAAAACATGTTCATACGTGGGAGAAATGCTGCTTCTATTCAATGACAAATTCCCAGTACTTTTAGTCATGCCATAATTCCATAGTAAGTGTAACCACTTGGGTTTAGTTGTATTAGGACATTAATATCCAAGCAAAAAATCAAATACCTCCCTACAAAGGGAGCATCTGGGTGCTGCAGGTTGGTTTATTTTAGTATTGATGCAAGTTTCCTCATTTGTCCTCCCAAAACCAACTTTTTTTTTTCTTTTTTAAAAGAATCTGTTTCAGGGTGTACTGTAACAGCACCCACTGCCAGCACTGCACAGCCCTGATTTTCAAGCCAGGCTGAGTAAAACATAGTTCTGAAAATATATCTAGCCGTGTGGATACCAGGTTGTCTCTGAAGGCCGAGAAAGTCCATTTTCTGCATCAGTGACAAAAAGACAGGGCACAGGACGGTCACTGACTTTAATAGGAGCAGGACAGGCTGCAGCTTAAAAGGAACCTGCTCCAGATGATGCGTCTGAGCTTGTGATTTACTATTAGTCTTGCAACACCAGTGTTGTAACAGGTACTGCTTTTGGGTGAAAGTCGACGGGCTGTCAGAGAGCTGTTGAATGTGTGCACAAAGCAGGAGTAAACAATCTGACACCCTCTACCCAAGAATATTTACTGCTAGAGCCATGGAGAACCATCAAATCTACATTTTCCAACAGAAGTAAGATTCCTCCTATCCTATTAGAGCATTACAGATTTACTCGACAACAGGTAGGGAACTTCAGGCCCTCAGCATTCATGTTAGGTTTGGTTTCTGGGTAAAACACTAAAAATAAAATTCAAGTTCAATAACCACTCTCCTTGCAAAACATGTGTCACCTATAAATATCCATCACATATGGCTATGTGCTACAGCTCTCTCGTTTACACTTTGTCTGCAGGTGGCAAACTAAACCCAGAAAATAAATATACTCTAACAGAAAAGTTAAAGAAAAATTTAAAGTCAGACAAGCATTTTCACATCAGAGGAAATCTGACTTAAGTACCATCACCTTCACCAGACTACCACACAGAAAATGTTCTAAAGGACTTGAGCCAGTGAAGATCCTACTGTGATTGACTATAAGATTGACTGTAAAATATCATCCTCCCTTTAACGGTATCTTTTTCCCTACCTCTACCTCCATGATGCCAGTGCAAGTAACTGTACCTGTACTGCTGTCTGTGTTTCTGCTCGTAAGGGAGTCCTGGCTGCTCCTTCGCCTTCCTACTCCTTGATAGCCAGGAATGGCAAACAAAAACAGTGTATTAAATTGAGATGTGCTTTCCTGCTGGAATCACTCATCTTTAAATGCAAAGGACAGTGACTAATCTCTTCCGTTCTTTCTCGTTTATTAGGGAAATAACTGTCTGTACTGGAAAAATTGTAGAAGTATAATATAGAAAAGAATAAGTAGGTATGTGAATAAACTGACTGAGTCAACATAGCTTTTGTTGCGTCAAATTGTGATCAGAAATCTACTGGAGTTCTTTGAGAGTGTTTATGACCTTGTAAATAAAAAGGATTGGTCAATGTAGCATAGATGGATTTCAAAAAAGGTTTCATTAAAGTTCCTCAGTAGGGGTCTTAAAGAAGTGAGACCACCCCTGGATAAGAGAACTGCTTGTTTCATGGATTAATGGCTGGTTATAAAATAAAAAACAAAAGGTAAGGATGACTTTCGCTGGTTGCCAGTGAGGTCTTAAAATGATGTCTGCTAGAGCTTGTTTTGTTCAACAACTCCACACGGTCTCAAAACAGGGAAGAACACTAATATGGCAAATTGCTGATGGTAGAAAATTATCTGCAATAACCAAAGCTGAAGTTCATTTCAAAGAAGTGCAACAGGCTCCCATGACACTACATAATAAAAATGGTAGGAGAAAATTACTAGGAGGGAATCTATGACTTGATAGCTCCTGGAAGTCTGGAAGTTCAGGTTAAAGAGACCAGGATCATGCAGCTGGAGTGGATGAAGATGGATAAAAGGTGAGATAAACCTAAAAAATTATCAGTTGTATGGAGAAGATGAACATGAACTGGTTATTCAGTTTCTTAAAACAAACAAACAAACAAAAAAAAAAAAAACACAGGAAAATACCTAAAGAAATGTGTTGATAGTGGGGTTAAAACATGCAATTTTTTTTTTTGCACAAAATAAATAATTACTCTGAGGATCACTCATTGTCACAAGATATTTCAGAGGCTGAAACCAAGAACAGATTGGAAGAAGATCCATCAAGATAAGTTGTTATTGTGCATTGTTATTACACACATTACCTATTTATCTAACTTTCTTTAAAAAAAAGTGTCCCTCATTTTAATGGAGCTGGAGGTGTGAACTAGTCAGTTGTTCTTAGCTGAAAGGATGAGGCTATGGTAAGGTCAAACTTAGCATGGGAGACTGGGGATGGTTATCTATAGAGGCAGGGGGGCTAAAGAAAAGAAGATGGAGTCCATGCAGAGTGACTGTGAGCCTGGCATCTGCCCTACTTCAGTTCTAGCTCTTCCTTTCCTGATCCCATAAGAGCATTAGCAGTTTCTTGGAAAGGTGCTTGGCTGTAAAGGGCATCCAGAAAGCACCCTGCTCCTAATCAAAGACCACTGAAGTCAAAGGGCGTTCTTTTCTGCAGCATTCTGGGTTTGCGCTTCAGCTCCCAAAAAACATTATCCATGGCAGATAACTGCCTGGGAAGCGATTCTACTCTCTCTCAGCCATTAATTGCAGATCCAAATCAGCTGCCCAGATACCAGAGACAAGAAACGTTTGACGTTCCCCGAGGCTGGGTTAGTTCTTGTGCTGAAGCTGCACACAGCCATGTGATACCCCCTCCCTGCTGCCTGCTCTGCACAGCTAAACTGATCAGACTCGGGCCAGTTCTTCAAAGCTTCCATACGTTTCTGATATCTGCTGAAAACCACTCCCCTGATAGTTGTCACTTGTACATTATTAACGAACAAAGATACCATCTTTTTGCATGCTAGCTATCCGCTCTATCCCATAAGAGGCTTTCTTTTTTCTTCCTCTTTTTTTTTCTTTTTTTTTTCTTTTTTTTTTTTTTTCCCAGAGTTATTTAAGAGTGTGTGGGTTGCCTTGTCAAATTGGTTGGGTAATGAAAGGGTATAGAAAACAGCCTGAGACCTGGTACTGGAGACATGTAATTATTTCTGATTTTAAGAGAGCTTGTAAGTTGGATTTTTTTTTTCCTGTTATTTGTGCTATGACAATCATATCTGAGTGTTTACCTTTTAGCCTTATCCCATATTTAACAAGCTAAAAAGATGGATGCATTAGCAGGGTTTCTAAGGGGAGAAGAGTGTAATAGAGTTTCTAGTCCCCTTTGCAGCTATGTGAACCTTTCAAAAGCACAGGCCACAGAGGCTTGCAGTTTGCCTGAGTGACTGTTTAAGTTTGTTTTCATTCCGTATTTTTTTCTGGTGTTGAATATTGTGGAACAAGAGCATCATGGCACAAAGCTGTGGTCTGATAGGGCCCTTTTTACGCAGCAGTGTCAACTCTGCATTAATGGCTAGCACAGCTTATGCAGGAACATACACCTTTAAATTCCAAATACATCTCCACTTTAATTTAGCCGTGGCAAAACAGAAGATCAGATAACTCTCAAGCCAGACAAGAACACTCCAGGTACCAGAGGCCATGTGTTTCCCACCAGATAATTGAAATCCTCACTGTAGGCTGGGGTGAGAGCCAACCTCTCTGCCAGGAATTATTAGGAACAAGATATCAGTGTTGATCTACAAATGTACATTAGAAACGACAGTGATTTCCACAATACAGATAATACTACTCCATATATCCACTTAAAGGGGAGAGAGCTAAGTAAAGCTTTAAGCTGCATCCCTATATTCCCATGAGCCTAGCTGGTGTTCATTTTGGATTGCAAGGCAAACATTGTAGCATTCATCGAGACCTGCAAACATCAGTCAGCTCATGTTTCCTGCAGTGTGAAGCCCAAGGATGAACCCTTGCCTTTCTTTTTCCTTTATCGATCTCCTATATCTTAAGCTAGCCCAAAGTTATTAAACATAGAAAAATATCTACGCAGAGTTACCAAAACACAGTTTGACTTTCAGAGGTGATCTTCTGCAGCAAGTACTATGTGTTGGACTGACCATTTTGTGCTTTCACAGCATCTAAAGGTGAGGAGATATTTTAGATGCCTCATTTGAAGGTCATAGGACATAGAGACATTAATTCAAAAATCTGTGACAGTTTCAGTGCAGATTTCCCCCCACCACATCCTGCCCCCATAATACACTTGGGTGAGCTAATGGGTAAGTGACTTAAATCCAACAGATATTGAAGTCTGGATGAGTTCGCTCACTTTTGCTTGTTTGTTTTTAACAAACAGAAAAACAAAACCTTTTTTTTTTTTTTCATTCTTAGGAAAATAATTGACATACGTGATGCTGGAAAATTTCTCTGTCTGAAAATCCACACATCTGAAAATCTGAGGAGAAACACTGTATATTTATACGTTCAGCTGCCACTTCAATTAAAATGCCCTGTTGCTGTACAAAAATAGCTTGCCTGTAATTTGTCACCTGTTTTGAGCTGGATTCCAGTTACGTACTTCTGCAACTGCACTGAGAACGGGTGTCAAGAGGCAAGCAACAGCCTACATAAACTGATGATGGTTTGTGAAGGCACACAGTGTATTTAATTTGCAGGAAAATACACCAGAGCACAGAGCTGATCACTCAGATTTTGTCACTGAAAAGCAGAGGCTGTTCTAGACGTTGCCTGGTAGGGAGCAAAGGGGGAAGAAGGCCTCAGAGTTAAGAAAAAAAGCAGATTGCATGACTAAACTAGGGTGAAAATGAGCTGTGATCCATCGGGAGCAAGAGTCTGGCACTTGCCTTACCTTCACCCGTGCTGTTTCCTCTCCCGCTGCTTGAAGATAGCCAAGAGCTTCCTTTTTAATCAAGGACCATTGGAAAGCACCAGCGGGCTCCCACTCACAACGCGTTGATTGGCTTCCAACGGCAGTGACAATTGCATCCTGTAATCAAAATAGCAATCATTAATGGCACAATTATTCCCCCCCTCCCCGCTCCACACACGTGCACGCACGCTTGTACCACTGAGTAATGACTCCAAGACACAGACTACAAACAATGCAAAATGCACGCCTGGCTCTGGGAAAGACAGGCCCTGGGCAGCCTGGTTTTTGGAGCATCAAACACTTCAGGAAAGCAGGTGTTGATGGCAGGGTCTGCAGACCAAGGGCCTGACTGGAAATCTAAAGGAATTGAGATGGGGATCCGAGGTGACGGAATTGGTTTTGGGCAGCATCCCTCCTGAAGTTTTGCTCCCACCGGCAGCTTCTCTTCCCAGCACTGACAGTGCCCCGTGGCTATCAGAAAGTAATATTTGGGGGGTGACTGATTTTCTCACTGGTCTGAACACAGAGTTGGGGTACTTTATTCTGGAGATGCCTACCCATGCCGTCAGCTTTTCCTTTTTGTTTTACTTCCCAACCTGCTTTCTGCTCCCTGATGTTTCATTACTGCATAGGCTCCTCCCCATCTACACCCCGCACACGGACAGGGTCGCTTCTCCCACTCTGGACCATGTGCTGTCTTATTTGGTTATTCTCCTCCGTCAGTGGCTCAGGAGCCTGCTACTTTAGCATAGCTGCCTTTTCCCTTCCTTTTGAGAGTAAAATAAATCTCTGTAGAAACATATCCAGCTGAATGATAAATTCTTTTAACATTAATACTTGTAAACCAGAATAAAAATAGAGGTACTAAAGAATCAACTAAATGACAATTTCCCTTCTCAAATTCAATTTCTTGCTAGAGCTGGATGGCTGGATGGACAGTGGACTTCACAGTTTGCTATAAAGGTAGAAATAAAATAGTAATACTAAAAAAAAAAAAAAAAGTATGTAAAACATGTATGTATTTTACATCGGGTTGTATTTGATGAAATAAAAATTAAAATAATTTTCTTGACAGCCAGTATATAACATTTCTTTTGCAATTTGGTTTCATTCAATTCTCAGATTATTTTACTTTAAAAATATTTACAATGAAGATTAATTTTTAAAAGTTGCTATTTTAAGACAAAGAGGTTGCAAAGTTACACTCTCAAATGTCAAAAAAGAAAGCTGTGGACAGTCTCAAAATCTGCAAATATTTTCTTGTTCCCCAGCAAAGATTTGCAATGAGCTGAAGCCCATTTTGTGCATAAATCTCATCCCTCTAATTTTCAGTTTAGTTTTTTAGATTTACTCCTCATAACCAATCATTCACTCCTAATGTTTATGCCATTTTTCTCCCTTTATAAGCATCCTTAAACATCCTTGAGGGAATCGAAGTCTGGAGGAGTCCAGCTTAGAGCAATTAATCTAAGAGATTCTCTATAAATACAAATTGGAGCTCTTTGTGGAGCAGTGAAGATCCCACTAGCAAACAATGCCCATTTCCAGTAGTCACAGATAATGCAGAAGGTCTTACCACTCATGGTTGGTGCCAACAAGTGGATATTGAAGCAACGGACATTTGCTCATCTACCACTGGGTTGGAACCGGGATCTACAGACAGGAAAAGGTTTCAGTATAATGGGTGGGTAACTGGAGGGGCTGAATCTATTGGCCTGACAGGCTGCAACATTCAACATTCCACCACCACTAAACTACCTTCAAAACAGCTTGATTAAAAAAAAAAAAAAGAGAGAGAGAGAGAGAGAGAGAGAGAGAGAGAGAGAGAGAGAGAGAGAGAGAAATCGTTATTTTCCTTTTCTGGGAAATAATGAAGCACATCCTAGATAGTTTATGAAATGCTACTCATGTATAAATCTTTGAATAATAAATTCATGGAGTCCATTTACTCTTCTGCAATGCATTTTTCTGGATATGCTCTCATGGCATCACATTTTGGTTCTTTCTTCCCTTTCTCACCTGATTTGCAAGTGTCTGCTGGTAAAGAAGACACTGTATAAAGTAATCGGTGTAAGACACAAACACAGGTCCCTCATTTTGGGAAAAGCATTTCCTTGTCAGCCTGCATCAGACTGACTTATCAGCAAATTGTTAGCAAGAAGTAAGTCTCAAGAGTTTGGAATTTCGTTCAGTTCATTCCAGATAAATGTTTAATTGTGTTTGTCTTTAGTACTTTTCTCTGGGATTATCCCAATATATTTGGGATATATTTGGTCTGGAAATGAGACTGAGGATTTGGAAGCCTGAATCAGTTTGGCAGAGCACACAAACCAAACGCAGAATAAACCAGTGATGCTCACTTGTTGCACTTGGTAGCTTGTCAAGGCATGGTGTGATTGGATTTAGGACCTACAGTGGAGGAAAGCAGAAAGAGAGCTTGTTTGTACCTACAGGAACTGCACGGAGAGACTCATTAGGTCCAGTTGCTGTTTTTATCAAGACTCATCTGCCCATGGTCATTTAAAGCCAGTTTGAGGGTTGCTTTTATTATTGCCAGACAGAGGCAAAGCAACCCTGCTGCAAAGAAGAGCCAGCCCCGTGGTTTGCTCACAACTGAACAGGGCCAGCATGGAAGCTCCTCCACTAAGGTCCTGCACATCTCCTTCCACCTACACCTTCACCACCATCCCTCAGGCAGTCCTGCTTCCAGGGAGTGGGTGCTTTTGGGACTGAGACCGAGCACAGGAAAAGCCAAGCTTTCCAAACCTCAGAAATAGTTTGGGACAGTTTTAATAGGTTTTTTTGTCACAGCTTGCCCACCTGTCTTTAGAGCCCTGCAGCAGAAAGGAGGACCTGAGGTTTAAGAAGAGGAAAAGTCTTTCCCTGCTTGATTCTATTAATAAGTACTTTTTTTTTTTTTTTCATTTCCTTTTTTTCCCCAGGCACAAGCACTTTTTATTGTCAGCAAGTGCTTTTGACCTATATCAGGGATTTCAGCCAACGATGGCTATCAACCAGGGCACATACCAACTCTCAAAGAGCATAACAGCTCCCTAAGCCACAATTTTCCAGCAGCTGGACTGGTGGAAAGAAGGCCAAGATCTTCACAAAAGCAAACACTGTCTTACAGAGGCTTTGCCTTAAGGGGAACTGTGTGCTGCTACAGCCACTTCAGTCACAGGGTCCAAGGCAATTCCCAGTGCAGAAATAAATAAATAAATAAATAAAAATAATAATTGGCTGGCTCCTCTACTACATGAACAGACACAAAAGCACAAACGTGCAGCACCGCCTTTTCTTAAAGTGCATTATTATTAATGGGAAATAGCAGCCAGATCCATCATGTTCAGCATGCCCCACATCACCGCTTCACTAAACACCACAGATTATATCCCTATAATTGCCTTCCTGAGCTGTCTAGCAGCCTCGATTCATTTCCATTAAGGCTCAGAAAGATGAGATCATTTAATATTTCTCCATCACCCCCTTTATATTTCCCCCCCCATTTTTGTAAATTTGGCAATTACGTGCTCATTGCCATCCCCTCAGTCACACGAGTTCAAGTTTAGCACTTGGTATTGCAGTGCAGCAACTGAAACAACAGTGAAGTAAAGACTGAAATTTTCACCGTGTGCTTTCCCCTTAACTTGAGAAGGAAATTTTATATTTGCGCGCAGCAAAATCAGGCGCACAACGGCTATATTTCTGCGCACTTTGCACAGAACAGCTCAATGGACTAGTGAAGAGGAGTGAAATAACCCATGGAAGAAAGCATGTAGCCTGATATCATCCAAGAACCAACACCAAATTTATAAGTCTGCTGACTTTTGGCTTTGGCAGCTGCACAACATTAATTAAAAATGTTCTGGATGTAGATAAAGTTTCTGCACTCAGAAGTTATCATTAACGCCTCATCTGCGCTGAAAGGTGAACTGCACATTTTTTGATAAAATGGATTGAAAGCTTTGCCCAGTTTCACCAAGCGTCTGCATCTTCCTTTTGAGGATTTATTCCCCGAAGTCTGTGTCATCTCCTGTGCTGTAACTGTGCACGAGGAGTGTGGTCGTCCTCCGGCCCTGAAAGAGCCTCCACCTGCTCATATCGACAAGAATACTTGGATGGGTTAGGATGAGATTGGATTCGATGCCAGGATCATCTCCTCATAGAAACATAGATGTTAAATGAGCAATCCCCCCATCAGACATGTACAAATCCTTGAACTTCTGCCAGTCTGGAAGGATTGCTAATATCTGTATTACAGCTTCAGTGCTGGCTTTGTCTCTACGCAGACACTCACTGATGCTCTGCTTTTGAAAACATGATTCAAAATGCCATGTTGCCATTTCTGTTCCTTTCCTTAATTTTCTGCGTATGAGTTTTTAAATTTTGATTTTTTCTTTTTTCATTCTGATAACTGGAAATCTCATAAAGGAGCTATCAGATATTTTAAATCTCTCCTGTTCTGGCAATTATTACCCTTTGATACAGAGATCTTTGATGTTGCCACTACTGAATTTTTTTCCATTCATTCCCCATGTCCTTGCTGTCAGACTCTTCCCTGATCTGAACCCATACTCCCCCAAAATGATGAACCCAAAGGGTTCAGGTGGGGCTTCTTGTTTTCATTCCCTGCCTGTGAAAGAGCCACATAAAACCTGGACCTAAGCTCTGCCATCCCTGGGTGCCAGCTGATCACATCAAGAAGTTAAAGCCCACTTAAACGGCCTGCTGAGACAGCTCGGAGAACTTCATGCAATCCAGAGGATCCCCATTAATGCAGAAATGAATGGCCCATATTGGCAGCTCCATGGGGGACACAAGCAGCAAAACTTTGTGCGCGATTGGTATATAAAAGAAGGCACAGAACAGGAAACATGAATACCAAGAAAGACAAGTCTTACAGGAAAGGGATTTGCATGATTCACCTCCAAAAATAATTAAATAAAAATAAATGACCTAGCACAGACTTATGCAACACTTGGCCAGCTCCTAATTTTGACTTCAGTGGAACGTAATGATTTACATCAGCTGGATGTCTGTCAGTATATAGACACATTAGGATCTGACAGAGAAATATCAGTTTGCCCATGCTTAAAATACCCTGGAGATGAGGAGGAATTCAGGTATAACAGAGCTAAAACATTAAACTGCCTCTTTGAAGCTCCAGGATGGAAAGCCACCCTCTAAGGACCCAGTTGTACATCATTTGGGGAGCAGCACGAGATCCCCTTGGCTTCAGATCACTGACAGAGGTGTGAGGGCATTTTTAAATCGAGGTACTCAGAAGCCAGGGTCTACTTTCTGTCCTTAGAGGTGAGACCATTCCCTGAACCCTGCCATCCCAAGGCAGGAGGGAAAGGCGAGAAGGCACATCATTTCCCAAGGACAGACATGAAGGAGAACAAGTCAAAGACGCAGGAGTGGGCACACCGGCATTTATCAACCCGCATGCTAATGAGAGGAAAAACAAGAGGCGTTAGAGCAAGTGCCATGGAGACAAATGTAGCAGGAGGCTCCACAGGAGCTCCACAGGGATGATCTTCCTGCAGCCCTCTGCTGCCTTCTGCCTCAAGGCAGCACCAAGGCTCAAGACACCCAAATTGTGTCGGGCTGACTCATCTAATGGCTAACAAAAGGGGCCACATTTCCACTGCATAAAGCATTTTATTTAATTTTTTAAGGCAATCAGTAAGCCCCTAATTATAATGTTTCCTTCCTTGCCCTTGCTCAGATCTGTGTCAGCCCAATAATATCACCAAGTGGAATAGACACAAGTTTTACTAGTCCTTCAGGGCTATTATGCCAAATGAGGAATTGCTACATATTCACTCGCAAACAGCTGCTAATGTTTAATTTTTTACGTAAAATGCTTTGGAAATAGAGATGCAATGCACTGAGCAGCTGTTAATGCTCTGTTTTGCTTGTGCACGGGCTGTAGAGCAGAGGGCAATGCTTATCTCCAGCACTGTTGCTGCTACACTGGATTGAATACAACAGCGTAGGGTGAGGCCTCATCTAAACCCTTGCTCGTATCAGCTCCAGCTGTTGGGCTTTCAAAGAGTCCTGGAGTTTGGAATCACATTGCAGAGAATTTCCAATCTTAAATCTGTTGTCAAAAAGAAGAAAAAAAGCACTTCCAAGCAGGGAATGCTTTTTTGTCTTCTTTTGTTTCTGCACTTCAGAAAGAGATGGATTTTGTTCCCTGAATCACAGGAAGCCAAACTGCTTTTTTTTTTTTTTTTTTTTTCTGCTTTCCCACATTATGGTTTTTTTCTGATTTCACTTCACAGTTTTCCAGGTGGGGGCCAATGGCTGAATGAAGCTGGACAGCGCCAGCAGTCTCCAGGCACAACTGGCTTTCACCTCTTTCTCTAGCAGTACATATGAAATCAAACCAAAAACAAACCAACCAAACAAAAAAAAAAAACACAACACCACCAACAAAAACCAAGCAGCCAACTACAGGTCTCAGGAGGACAGAGAAAGTGGAATTAGTCACCCTTTGAAATATGGGGGCCATGGCAAACGAGAATAGATGGGCTTTGATGTCAGGAGGAGAAGCTGGCAGTTGAGCTCAAACTCTGATAGCTCCTTCTCAAAACCTGGCTCAGACTGACTTTCATCTTCAAAAAAGCTTCAAAAAAGCCTTTGAGGGATGTCTCCATCGAAAGGTGAAGCATAGGGAAGGAACTGGAGAAAGGCAGCCACATCAGCAAGTCCAGCCTTGCTCAGTCTGTGAATTGACACCAGCCAAAACCTGCGTGTTTGCTCAGGGAATCTGCACATGAGAGCTGGAATTGGGAAGCTCAGGTTTAGAAATGGCTGCTGATGCCCTTTAACTAAGAAGAAACTCTTCTTACTGTCATCTTGACACTATTTGAGCACAATATCTGAAACTATATGGCCAACAGATTAATTAAGCGTCCAGTGAACAAACCCTATAGGGAAGGTTTATCGAATCAAGGCACAGAGCAACAAAGTGATTTAAGCAAGGCTATAGCTAGGGCTGGTCCGCTGAACTCATTCTCTGTGCATGAGACAAAGATTTTTTTTTTTTCAAGAGCACTACCACCATGTCTACCTTTTGTACTGCAAAGCCCACAAAACTTATTAAAACAGGTTAGCTAATGCACAAGCATTCTGAACCGCTTCCTGCTGGGTTTCTTCAACTAAGAGAGCAGAGTTTGGCTTTAATGCCTCAGGGCAAATGTCTTTGAGCGTGTATGTGTGTGCATGAGACAGAATAAATTTGATCAGATTTGGTGTGACAAAATTATCAAGGAAACATTTGCATTGCCATTTATGCAGCAGGCTGCACGATGCAAAACAGACCGAGAACATGTTCAGGGTGTCAGGCAGCTGTACACCACAACTAATGGGAACGGACGTGTGAGCTGCAGAATGATCATACTCATTAACAGTGACATCCAAAACTAACGTGGACAGTGCCTTCGCACCAAGGGCAACTAACGTGTCTGAAGCTCCTCTGACTTGAGCCATTTCTGCAGTGGAGCTCAGGGCAGCTGAGGTGCTGTAGATGTGTCCTGACATCCTCCCTTCCCTGTGCAGGACCCTCATCTCTGGCTCACTAGGCCGTATCTTGAGGGTGTTGCCACCACAGAGATTAAGGAGACCTACAGCCTTTTGTTTCTTTGTGCCCACTTGGGACCAGGACAGCAGAAAGGGAACTGCAGCCTATTTATTGCCCTCACTGTTTAAAATGCACCTGGAAGTCAGAGCAACAGATTTGCCCCATTTGCAAGCAGCAGTCTGAGATCACCGGTGATCCTTTAGGGTGTGACATGCTCTAGTGGTTCTAGGAAAATTTAAGTGCACTACCTTTTTCATTCTACTTTTGCACCCAATTACAGGACTGAAGAGAGTGCTTCATATATATACAGGAGATATTCTGAATGGGAAAAAATGTAGAATTAAGTCATTTTACATGTCACTACATTGCCTAGGTTTTGGTATAAGAGCTCCCTTAAAAAAGAGGTTCTGTCAGACCTCAAAACCTGGGCATTTTGTATGTGTGTGTTAGTGGCTCCTTTGTCTTCAACCAGTTCTTCCTTTTTATTCCTATAAATACACCAGGATTTGGCAGGGAGAACTTCACAGGGTGGAACTGAGTAATGGCTTTCGGGGTTTCTATAAATTAAGAACACCCGACTTGACAATGTACATGTCGTCTTTATCAATTTACTCCCCAGGCCCATGCCAAGTGTTCTGCAATAAACTTCCTCTCCATTTCACACCTAACCATGTGTGGCATAAATCCCACAGATCAGAGGCTGCTCACAGGGCTGAGGAAGGATCAGCCTGGGGTGGTTGTCTTCAGATGTGATCAAGCTGAGACAACCATTCTCTACTTCTCACCCTCAAACATAGCAAAGAAACCTCAATCCAATGATTAATCAGGGTCTGGGTTATTTTCTAATCCATATGCAAAGCATCTGGACACCCCTATTTGGTATGCTGTCTGCCACCTTTCTTTCTGCTTTGCTTGTAAACAAGCTGCAGGTGAAGAGTGCTGCTCAGCACTTTTCTGACTTTATCCCACTTTTTTTAAATACAGCATAAATGTGATTAACACATCGGTCTGATTATCTCCAAAAGGATTTGAGAGGGAGACTGCCAGACAGCTTTGAGTCTTTGAAAATCCTATTAAGGTTAAAGAAAGCAAGTAGGGTTGATAGAAGCGAGTGAGGATGTGGAAGATTACTACGATAGCTCAGGAGAGGTGTGGGAAAGGAAGAGCTGCACTTTCATACCCTGCCTCTTCATGTCACCCCAACAGAACATGTTATCACAGAGCAATGTTAAATCTGGCCCTTTCTTTGATGACAAAGGTAGGTGTTGTACTAGAAACAGACTGAAATCTCCTCTCTTGACCTCATGTGTCATGTTTTCTCCTTTGCTCACAAATTACACTTCTTACAAGCTTTTGACTTCTTTCCTGAGCTGAAAGCCCCTTGTCTGGCTTTTTCAGAGAGCCGATAGCACGTGAGGGGCAGGGCACGTGAGCATCTTGTGACACCACACACAGATACTTTCAGAGGTGTTTGGGTATCTACAGTCCTGAAACATGCCTTTCTTGGATTCAGTGGGCTGACTCTGCAAACCTAGCACAGCATCTGCACTTCCATCTGGGAAGCAGCAAAGAAATCTGGACTGACATATGGGAGTCACTGCTTTTTTAAATTTCTGACATTGATAGATCTGCATCTGAATTTTCAATAGTGGTATCCTTGGACTGAAGGGTGAACTCCATTTGCCCTTTTCTCTGTTGGATGAAATGGACTTTCAAAGCAGTACTACATTGATGGAGAGTCAAGGCTCCTCTGTGGCAAGAAAAGTTGTGCACTCCCTGCCGGGAGGCCACATGGTGCTGCTGGGGCTCACTGCTGTCCTGATGCAGCTGTGAAAGAGCTCAGGACAAGAAATCTCAGTGCTTTAGTCACATGGAGATGTAGATGTGACAATAAAGATGTTCCCTGTACTACTTAAACAAGATGTATCTTCAAATCAGTTCTTCATAGACCTTTAGGAAGTCTGTGTTTTTGTTTTTTTTGTCCTTTTCTTGCCCCATTGTCCTCTTATATTCCTTTTCTTCAGATGTCTAGAATAATCCATCATGCTGTTAGCGAAGTGCAATTGTATAGACATAGATACACATGTGTGCATATACATGTATACATGTCTACATACATGTATGCGTCCCATTGCAAAATTTTTACATCCTTGCAATCTCCTGGAAAATTCCCCAGCAGGCATTAAAAGGCAGAAATCTCCAGAAAGGCTAATAAATCATTCTAAGTATGATGTTTGTAGGGGAAGACATTTTAGAGATGATAAAAAGAAGCACATTTTCAAAATGTCAATGAACCCACAGAAATGGTGAACAGCCTTTCAGATGTCTGCCTACTTATTAGAAACGGGCAAAGTCAGGTACCTGAAATATTTGACTGGGAAAAGTCAGAGTATAAATGACTGTGTAGCCTTTCCAAGCCTATAAAAAGGGAGACAGGGATCAGAAATGATTGGGGGAAAGAATGAGTCTCCCACAAGCCTATTTTTCAGCATCTGGAGTTCAGCTTGTCCCTGAAAACTGCGGGAAGCAGGGCGCAGAGAAGTAATTGCTCATGAGAAATTCTTTTTGAATACATAGGACAACATTACTGGGCAGCCAGGTAGCAGGAGGCACAAACATCACACCCGTCTGCTTCTCAGGAAGCTGTTTGTATCAGTTTCTACATTTCCATATATTTCTGTTCTATAAATTAATACTTGGGAGGAATGTTACCAAAATCAAGGGCTTGGTGTGTCTATTTAGACTTCCCAAATCCCAGCATCTCTCATATGACCATACATGGGAGGCATAAGAAGCACTGAACATAAACACAAATGTAGGATATAATTGCAGGAATGAGATGTGATGATTACTGTTGCTGATCATACATTCATTATGTTTCTGCTTTTGAGTGCTATAGGGAACACGAAGCTCACTTCCCTCCTCAGCACCACAATTACAGAGCATTTTACAATAGTATCCTTGCTCTTTTTTTCTTTTTTTTTTTTTTTTTTCCTTTTCTTTTCTTATGATTGGTAGAGTTACCATTTGGAAATGAAACTCCTACAACCTTTCATTAAAGGAGATAGGAAGCCAAGAAGGTAGCATTATATATGGCATTTTTATGAAGCATTAGGCACAAAGTGATAGCCATATTATTGTATATTAGAGAGCCCTGAAGGACGCTCAGCCAACATGATAGCTTGATTGCATGTACATTCAAATATATCTTTTTTGGAAAGGAGATATGGGCTAATGGAACAGCTAAGGGGCCATGTTCTGGCAGGTGAAGGGTTGATTTTTTAAGCAGAGCTATGACTGATAGCTTTAGTTTCCTAAAAATATGGCTTAGTTTTGTAAGACTATTGAAACATTCACAGCTATTTTCTGGTACACCAAGGACCTGATTCTTCTCTCACACGTAGCACTGGTCCCTGGGAATTTATGCCTGATTCATACCCATGTAAAAGAAGAGAAACCCCAGCTGTGTGTTTCTTTATACAAGGTATTTAAGCACAATTTTAAATCAGCCCGTATTCAGTGAAGACCAAAGCAGATCTTAGGCTTTCAGTAAAGACGCTTGCTTAAGTGCTTTGCTTAATAGGAATGAACTACAAGCCAGGGCTTTAGCAGCTGCTTTAGGTTTTAGTACCTGCACCTTCCTGATGAACCTTGCTACAGAGGAAAGACATTATTTCAAAAGAAGGTATCTGTAGTACAAAGCTAAACTTAGCCTCAGCCTGCAAAAAAATTCATTATTTGTCTGCTGCATCTCGACATAAAAATACTTTATATTGATGCCCATCTACCCACTAGGAAAAAAAAAAAAGACGAAGAAGAAAAGCAACATATTAGATCACAACTTTAGCAGACTTTCCTGACTGCATCTGCAAAAATTCTGTCTATTCTGTGAAAGGACAATCCTCACTGAGACATACTCCAATAGGAGTCCATGTGTGAGCTCCAGAGCTTACAAACTGCTGTTTCAGTAAAACCAGACACAAGCATGCCCTTCTTTGGCACAGCTAAGATATGCTGGTGCATTTTATAGATGCAGTTACAAAAGCCAGCTGGAAACTTAATTCACTGTGTTTCACATTAAGAGCATGTTGATTGTAATTAAAATAATTTATATCTTGCAAGGGCAGTTTTGTAATGCTCTCACTTCCACCAAGGGCCATGAACTGCAGCAGCAATTAGTAGGAGACATGACTGATAGAAGTTACAGTTTCAAAAGGTCAGAGACAAGTTTTCATCCTCACAGTATCTGAATACAGCATCAGATTTGAAAGGAGCTAAAACCGATATAAATGGGTTCACGTTTGTAACTGTCAGATTGGACACAGGTAGACATACGTGGTATGAACAGACCCCCGATTCCTATACAATAGCCAGGTCCAGGGGCTCATAGATCCTGCTGATGAAACCCCCTGAAGGGCTAAAGCCCTTCCTGGTGGATGCCTGCGAAAACACCCACACCCTGCTGGAAGCACTCCCGCAGTTAACACACAGGGGCTGCCCTCGCCCATCCCAACACAGCAGCCCACCTAGCAGCTTCTGTAAACACAAACGTAAATACTTTTTCTTTTTAAGAATAATAATAATAAAAAAACACTTCTAAACTAGATTTGTTGCACTGATAGGTACTTCAGGCTTAGAACATTTTACAATATTCAAAGCTCCATTAGGTACACAGTTAACTATGGATAACTGGGATTTCTGTAATTATATCTGGACCTGAGCTTCCTTGTACTGAAAAAAGCATTAACAATTAGCAAAATAACAAAAGAAGAGTGCAAGAAAATGAATATACGATTCTTCTAGTTCTGCGGTTATGAAGGAAAGCTAGAAAACGACACCTACCTGTAAGGAACCGCTGGAGTACCGTAGACTATTCCAGTGACTCAGTGCTGGGGGCCCCAATGGGAAACCCCAAGGGGGGGCAGCAACAAATTGCACAGCTCCTGATGTTCCCTAGCTGATGAGATAAACTGGAGTGGATGTGTCCTGGGAGGAGAGGCAGACCTGTACCCCCAGAGGCAGCACCACCAGGTTGTCCTCCGTACTATGGAGCACCCCGGGCTGTCACCACCCATTCAAGGCTCTGCAGAGGTAGGCACAGAAGTTGTTACAGAGGTCACAGGCTCTCCACCTTCCATAGATACTTTCTTATTCATTTGGGCATTGTTGCTCATGCTTAGTAATGACTACGACCACCTCAAATTCTGCTTTCTTGTACAGCTGCTATAAAAACAGAATCAATCCTCTGCAAGTTTTCTTCGGTTGATAAGAGTGTAGCAGGCAGAAAGGTCAACTACTTCACTCCTTTCCCTGCTGTTCTCTGAATGCAGCAGCAGAGAAAGTCAGCATAAGAAGTCTTTGACATTTCTTGTATTTCTTTATTTACTTTTGTTGGAAGTAAAGCATTCCCCATTTAAATCCCAATTTCCTTTCTCCATCTGCAATTGGGGTCACCACAGCAGGGGTGAAGGCAGCGTGTATCTGGCTACATACAACAGGCACCAGGTCAGCAGAAATAAAAGACAGCGCTCAACACATAACTATAATTGTTAGAGCAGAAATGCACCGACCTAAATGGAATTTCACCTTGGGAGTTTCGGCTGAATTGAGTCTAAACAGAGGTGAAATTCCCCAGGCATATGGCAAGTCCTCTGGCTGGTGTCGGCAGAGACCCGCATCACTTCATCAGCCCTCGGAGGCCACCATTAACTCTACGGAGTGCTGTTATTAGGGAGACGAGAACAGCTGTAAGTGTCTCTTAATGCCAGTGGGGAGCTGGGGAGTGCTAAACTACTGAATGTTTAATATAAAAGGAAGAGGAATATAGCTCCACTGAATTAGTTTAGGCCACGGAGGTCTGTTTGTTTCAATTATCACTGGTACAGTCAAGTCCCCTGAAATCCCCCATTAGCTCCTATCGTGTTCTTTTATACGGAGGGACACAGATCTAGGCTGACTGGATCAAATACCTCTCGCTTTAATGAAGCGCTTTTTTTTTTTTTTTTTTTTTTTTAATAGCACACATTGGAGCAGATACCAAAAAAGAGAGTGTAAGCACTTAAAAATAAATGGGTCAAATGCGTCACCGGTGTAACTTGATGGGATGTATCGATACTTTGTTTAGATCTAAGCTGCTGGGCAAGTGAAACAGCAGTAAAAAGGGAAAAGAACAAATAACTGGAACTAAATAAAGAGCTGCCTTACCTCTCTTCCTGGCTTCCCTTCCACAGAAGGTCAGCATGTGATGTTTCCGCTCTGCAGTGAGGCATTTGGGGAGAAGTAGTTACATCTATCATCTCCTACCTGTTAATGCTATTTACCAAACCCTTCCTAGGAAAAGGGTTAAATTCATGCCTGGTGCCTCCCTCCAAGCTCTCATCCATGCCACTTAAGTAGATTGAAAAAAATAGCCTCCAAAAAGTAGCATAGTTCCCTGTTTCTTTTGCCTGGCTGCTGCAACCACCTAGGGAGAGATTTGAATTTGTTTTAAAAGTTCAGGATTGCACCTCAATTAAAGTTCAAAAAACATCAAATAAAGCCAAAAAGGCAGAGTTCAAGTGCTCTGCTCCCTTCATGCATCTGACAGAGCTCTGGCGCGAGCTTTGCTCCTTGCCCTGGGGAGGGAGGGACGTGCGATCACAACCCGTAACGCAGCAGAGGGGCCGGTGCTGAGGGATGCAGCTCGGAGATTTCAATGGCCACACTAGCGTGCCAGCAAGCCAGGCTCTCCCCAGCACTAACACACAAGGAGAAGTTCTCACTAAGATCAGAAGGAAATTCTTTTCTTTTACACTACCAAACCTCATTATACACAATCCACTTGCAAGCCGACAGCTTGCTCTGCTCAGCCTGGCTGCCAGGAAATGCTGTCTTATTTCAAGGCTGAATTTCTCCAGGCTCGGTTTTCCAGCCTTCTTGTTAGGCTCTATTTTGCAAGGTCAAAAAGCCTTTGACTCTCAAGACTCCTCTCCATGTACATGTTCTTAAAATGAATGGTAGAATCTCCTCTCAATCTTCTAATGAGCTAATGAATAGAGTTGTCTGTGCTTCAGGTCATGTAACTCATTTCCCAGCATCTGAATCATTTTCATAGCCTTCCTTTGAGGTCTCTGTAAGATCTTCATGTTGCTCGCCAAGAAGCCACGTCGGAATTGCATGCAATCCTCCAGCAGCTATCAGAGCTGTCCTGAGGACTGAGGTTTCTCCCCTCATTCCCTTGATGCTTTCTTTTCATGTGCACACAGGGCTGCCCTTTTGCTGCAGTGCCAAGAGCTCGCATTGCAGCTGCTCTCCATGATGACCCCAAATCCATCCCAGAGCCACCATCTCCCAAGATGGTCTATTCTATGAGTCTCTCCTATAATTTTCCTTCCCAGGTGCATCAGCTGAACTCCGATGACATTCAGCCTTAGACCTGGTGCTATTTAACCATAAGCACTCAGACTGTCACCGCTGAACTGAGCGATGTGACCGCTTTTGCAGGAGCCTCTCCTGCTGCTGTCAGGGCTCTCGCCGCAGCAGATGATGAAGCAACACAGTGTAAAGACTGGACTATTTTGGTGAACCAGAACAGGGTCCGCATTTCTTCATCATAGATTGGGGCACGTCAGTGGCTGACTCCACTGAGAAAATAGCAGAGACCTTCACGGCATGGGAACGGGCAGCCTGGGGAAGGTGCATGCAGGCAGGTGCCGGAGCTGCTGCAGGTATCTCACAGTGAGCCTTCCTCACTGCTCATCCTGGTGCCAAAGGAACAACGAAGAGGAGCTCAGCTTTGTGGATGTGCATGAAAACTGCAGGCAGAGAGCTGGTGCTAATTACCAGTCTGCTTTCTAACAATAAGGGGGAAGGCTTCAGTGCAGGGGGGCCTTGGGTGCTCAAAGGCCGGAGGAAGAGGAAAGCTCACCATAAACCAACACAAACATGGTCAAGCATCCAGTAACTCTGAAGAGAATTTTACCAAACATTTCCCTTTTCCGGAGATTTCTTTTGAAGAGAAAAGAACAATCTTGTCCTTCTGCGGAGATATATTCCAGTGAATAGACTATTTTTTACAGTAGCTGATGCCCCTGCCAGCCCACAGGAAAGCAAATTGAGTGATTAGAAGCATCTAAAAACTATTGCTGCAAGTGAAAAAGGACATAGAGCAAGGACAGCTATTTTTAAGCTATGCAGCAGTGTTGCCTGCTGATTCCACAGCACCGAAGTTATAATTTCTTGTTCATCATGCAGTTACTTTTCCCTCTCTTCAGACCTGTAACCAAACTTGTAATCTGTGCCCTGTGAATTGCTACAGTGGCAACCAAAGAGAAAGAAAACACAAGTCTGAGAAAAAGATTCATGCACTGGCCTTTAAACTGCAGAGTTTCTGAGCGCAAATTGCATTTGCAGATCTTAATGATGAATGAGAGGAAGTCCTAGGTTATGCTGGCAAAAAAAGGCCAGATGATTGTGGACTTACAAGGGATCTAGAGGAGGGGTGACTGCACTAGCTAATGAAAATACATGTCAGGCACTCCGTGATGACAGAGCCAAGCGTTTCTGTTCATCAGCCCAGGTTCTCCAGCTAAGCACTGAGGCCAGGGAAGAACCAGAAGCCAGATTTCAGGAGATGGCAAAAACTTCTAGGCACTGCTCTCAAAAGTGGCCGGCTCTAAGGTCGGAAATATGTCCATGTTTCCACAGGTGGAATTTGAGCAATCCCTTAAATCCCAGGGAAGCAGAGGTGAAATTGAGTGCTAGCCTGCTGGATTTTTTTATCAGTGCTGAACTGCAGGCACTTCTCTTCAGCCTGCAGTAAATACAGAGGATATCTCATTAGCCCAGTTTAAAAGTGGAGGAGGTAAGAGAAGATATATCCACCGGTGTTAAGTGGAATAAAGAATTATACACAAACAGCGCAAGCCTACAGCAGCTGCAGTCAAGAAAACAAATCAACCATTTATTACTTCTCCTTCAGTGTTCTTAAACATTTATGGAGTGCCATCAATAACCAAGTTAATTGTGAATGGCTGCTTGTGTATTTGCAAGGCCTGCTTTAACCTGCACGAATCAGAACTGCCGTGAAAGGGACTTTTCATCAATGACAATAATTATATGGCCCTTTAACTGCTTTCTGCATACCTCATGGCATGATCCCGTTCAGCGAGTCACGCTGGGCTTTGTGCGATATTATCAATGAGTGGAGCTGAAGAAAGCCAAGCAAATTGGAACAACTTATTTCTTTGTGTTTGTGCATGCCGGATGAGTGCCCTCTCTGGAGAAAGGAAACAGACACCATTTTGCCAGGCAGAAACTCGTCAAAACATTCACAGCAGAGCAAACGGACATGCTCAACGCTCCCTGCCATTTAGCAAGGTAGAAATTAATCCTGAGTGACCCCATTACTGCTTGTGGCAGCTTTCTTAATTATCTAAACAAACAATAAAAATAATAATAAAAAAGAAACAAACTGCATACTCGTGCAGTGACCTAGTGTCAGGAATGAGGAATTTGTCTCCAGACTGATTTAATCATATCAGAAAGATGGATGCCAGTATTCATTACTATGACAAAATGCTTATTGCTTAATCACATTATCTGCCAGCTTTCAGCTAGGCTGAGACAAGTTTATCTGACACTGACCTGCACTGAGGATCTTATGGAGCTGCCTCCTGGCTGGGGCTGCCCCAGGTGCTTGGTTTCATCAGGATGTTTCTGGAGTCTCTGGGGCTGCACCATGTACACCCCTTCAGATTTAATCTGGCTGCCTTATTTTATTTATTCCCACCCTTTTGGTTGGCTGGCCCATGTGGATGCAGCCTTTTCACCCAGCTGGATAGAAAGCAGGCAGCAGCAAACAGGTACCACACAAAAAAGAGTTTCTGATTCCCCCCTCAAATGTGTTTTTCTTTTTTTTTTTTTTTTCTGTGAAGCCCCCTTACTTCCTGAAGACAAAATCCAAAGAACATTGTTATTTTTTTTACTGATTCACCACTTTAACAGGCTAACCCCCAGTGACATCCTCCAGACTTCCTCCAGTCAAAATAAGAGCTCATAGAAAAAAAAAAATTCTGTTTAAGGTGTTTCTGAAATGTTTTCCACATTGGTGACATTTAACAGATTTTTGTGTTCTGCTCAGCTCTGGTGAGAAATGCAGAGAACAAAGCAAGCTGGTGCTCTGAGCGGCTGATTTAAGTGAGGATGAAGATACTGAGAGTCTTTCCAAGAAGTGGCCAAGTGTTAGGTCCTGGTCCTAGCTAGCAGGAGAGCTGCATCCCACCCAGGATTTCTGTAACTACTGCACAGAACATGAATAGGTCTCCTACAGACCTTGCTGAATGAAGCCGTAAATACAAGCATGTCCTACAGACTGCACATCCTCAAGCTTATAACTTCTGTTGGAGCTATGACACATCTTTCACAAAGACATTTAGCCTCCAGCTAAGGACTTCAAATGATGGAGAATCCACCTTGCCGCCGGGTAATTTATTTCAGTGGTTAATTACTCTCACTAAAAAATGTGCGCCATATTTCTAGTCCGTGTTCGCCTAGCTACTGCTCTAGTGCAAGTTTTTAAATGAGTTTAAATGCATGCTGGAACAGGACTTTGGGAGTTAATTAATACTGTTTGGATAGCCAGACAGTGGAGACATGTTCAATAAAGCTGACATTTATGTATCACTATCAATTCACAAAGATGAAACACACTGAGCTCCCTGCAAAGCAACAGGCTCGTGCATTTTTAGACATCCTTGTAGAATTTCAATAAAGTCATAACAAATAATCTACTTAATTTCCTCCCAAACCTGCTCTCTATAATATCAGGGTAGAACAGTTTTATTTCTCATAATTTAGGGGAAAATATTCACTCCATAGTCCCTTGCTAGCCTGAGCTGAACAACATTTATCTTACTATTTTCATTTTTTTTCTCCATGATTTATAAACTCTGGTGTCTTTCCCTAGAGATGGGCATGAGTTTTGGATTCCTGACGTTGATTGATTCATGGGGAAAAAGTATGTAACATTTGATCTGACAAGGCAAACACACGCACTCCTTGGGCAGGGGTACCATGGAGAGAGGTAATATTTGGAGCCCTGGACAGAGTTCTGTTCAGATGTTATACGAGTTCAGATTCTACACAAAATGACTGTGAATATGCAAAGAGAGATAAAGTAGTGGGAGTAAAAAATCCCCCCAAATACTGCACATGCTGAATAGCTCTGGCCAATTCATTTATTGCAATTCTTCCTGCAATTCCATACCTTGCCTAAAGTGAATGGACAGGATTCCAAATCAGTTCAGACCAACAGATCTAGGACACAACCTAAAAAATGCTAAGACATGCAACCTATTTTAAACCATCTTTTTTAAACCATCAATGCAAATATCTTTTTTCCTCCCCCTACCAACAAGTAAGTCATTGGAAAAGTAAGATTACAGGGAATTTCACACTTTCAGAGGAAAAAAACAAACTCAAATATCTTCTGCCTGTTGCCAGTCTGTGCTGAGGTGGCCACTAAAAAGGGAACTGATTTTTCTACTTCATAAAAACTGATAGTAGATATCAACATTGTCCTCCTGTTAGCTCACCATAAAGCCTGAAATTCAAGTCTGTTCTGAAACCTCAAGATTCTGAGGGAAATTTTTAACTCTCTTGGTCTGGGCCAAATCAAATAATTCAATTTAATTAGAATCAGCTCGGTTCATTCTGTTCCTCTCTTGTTTTGTTTTTTTGTATCCATAATATAATTACGGTTAAAGACAAATGGATAAAAACAAGTTATTTTGCCCCAGAAAAAAAAGCAATAACCAAAGGTTAAAAACTTACCCTCAGATTATTAAAAAAAAAAATCAATAGCAATTTCTTTCCATGAATGTCTTCATTCACCTTTAATGAACAGACACATTCCAAACCAAAAGGTTTGTTCAAAACCCTCCCAACCAACCCCAGCAAATATTTCTTTCTGTATTTCTAAACTCTTTTGTCTACCTCTGCAAGTGCCTGGTGTGGTTCTATGACAACCTCCTCTCTTATCCCCAAAAATTCAATGTGCCCATCATTAAATGTCGAAGAAGTTCAGCATGCAAGCGTGTATCCAAGTAAAAATGAGTTCAACAAACATCTCCCTTCCATTTTACTGATAGTAACCTGACAAGCCTTCCAAGGAGCTGACTCTGACGCAAAACAAATGCACACAGCCCTACATCGTCATTTAAAATGCAGTGTTTTTAGAAGTGTGGGTGTCTAATGGGGCTTGGGAAAGCCACATTTTCCTTCAGCTACACCCTCAAAGTAAATCAAGAGTGTTGAGTAAAGAGGAACTAATTCTATTTTGCTTGCTTTCAATAAGAAGCAGAATAGTCTCTCCTCCCCTTCTCGCCCCAAGCAACAGTCTTGGCAGCAAAGAATATTTTTTTCATAAAGCATAATGCAGGAGCAGCTCTCATTCACTCTGGCAAATCCTGTTTAATCCCTGGATTTGTATCGTTTGCTGACTAGACTGAGAAATTTGGCTGCGTCTAATCCTTCAGCTTCTGAAGAAAAATGGCTTATTTAAATATTTAGCTGCACTTTGTCAATATCAGCAGGGCAGGGGTGATGGATGACAGCAATTATGCTGGGTGCATCTCCATTAACATGCCACTTTTTCCAGGTATGGAGTCTGCCTCTCGTATGGTTTGTTTAATGATCAGGACTGAAAAGGAATTTTAATGACCCCCTTAGCAGCTCACGTTGACTTGAGGTTGGATGTTATTTAGTGGAGTACAAGTATCTGGGATGATCAGAACAGTGCATTAGATGCCTACTTGGCAAGCGAGTCTTCTCCATACTTCATGACTCCCTAATTTGCAGCAACTAAAGCACACTACAAGATAACTGCATGTCCAGCCATAAAAGTTTAAGTAGCTCCCAGTGCTCTTCAATATAAGGGATTACGCTTTTAGTGCATCGTGTGATGGGAGCGTACAACACTTAGCACCAAATGTCTGTCAGCGGTATATTTCTGTCCTTAAATATTTTATATAGAGAAGGACGGACGGATGGATGGATAGATAGACAAATAAGGGATAATCTTAAGGACATGTACCTGTAGGGATGTCTCCCACACCCTGGGCTGGCGATAGCAACGTGCTGACTCCACAGGCATCAGGCATGCATTTACCAGGGGTGCAGCATGGGTCCAGATATGGGCTGCCTAGTTTGTCCTCACACACACCTTGTTCTCCATTGCTTTCCAGACTGTGATGTGAGAGCCCTCACAGCCCCATGAAGAGATGCAGTCTGTATGGCAGACCCAAAGCTGAGAAGGTGCAAACACTCTTGGGCTTTCTCGGTGCCAGGAAAAGTAAGTCCAACACAAATCCGAAGCCATCCACTGTTTTTCATCCTGGGCATGACCATCATTCATATTAGAGTGGCTACAGTCCTACCTTGCTGACTATTGTAAGGGTAAATGCAGAAGAGACCGTAAAGCGATGACAACAGGGGTTACCTATATACTCATCACACTAACTTGAGTTTGACCTTCAGATCTTCTTCCCTGGCCTCAAGTCTTTTCCCCTTACGTCTGGGCCAGGGGTCCTGTTCCTGCTACCACTCTACCTGTTATTCGTAAGATTTTTCCATGTAGGGTGAATTTATTTGACTGCTATTTGGAATATTCATTTTTGCTTTTTCGTAAGCTCCTGAATGCACATAAGCCCCACTTGAACTTTTCCCTCTCGGCCAGACCAGCACACAAGAAAGAAATAGTTGTTCTGGATGGATTACCATATGTTAAAATTACCGTGAAATCCATAAGGTAAGGTGTGCTAAGCTAGCAAACCCCAATTCCTTTCTGTGCTTCAGGTGCATGTGGCATAAACCACATGAATTCAGTCAGATGCCCAGAGGATAGATAAAGGCAACTGAGATCCTTGTGTATAATAACATTCTCAGGTAATGGACATCCTTTTAAAAATACAGTGTGCACTATAAGCTGTATATTAAATTGAAATACTGAGAGCACTCCTGACCACTAATAGGGCAGTAACAAGGGATGCCCACAGTGCTCAACTCCCTCAGCACAACTGGGATCTGGAGCCAGAAAAGGCAAGTGCTCAGTGGCCCCTCTGTCTTTTGGATGGGGGACGCAAAAAAATATAAAAATAATCTATTCAAAAACTGCTTCTTCACAAACGCAAGCTGCACCACCATGTTTGTTCCTATCTCTCTCTTCTGCTGCAAGGCATTATTTGCATTGGAAAGCTCCCTGTACAGAAGGTGTGACGGGCAGGTTTAATCAGTCAGCCCACAGACCTGACCTCCTCTCTCCGCTTCAGCCTTCGCTGCAAAGAAACATACAGAGGCCACCTTAAAAAATAATTAAAGGCAGACCACAGAAGAGATCCACACAGCACTGCCATCTATTAATGGAAATGATGGATGCTCTGTATTAACCTTTCCACAGTTGTAGCCCTCCACACAGGCTAAGAAGCAGCTGTGCGAGTGATTCAGTGAGGTTACCTCTTGCAAATTGTATTAATAATTCACTTGTCTGTGTGAACAAATCCCTCCTTCCCAGGCTGAAGGGCTGGGCTAATCTCATGTTTCGAGATTCAGATAGCCATATGCTCCTCCAGACAAAGCCGAAGCAGAAAACCTGGAGGCAAGCAACCACCTTTCCTGGGCTGGGTGCAGCATCCCGGTGCTGCCCAGCCTTTCTCGTGGGATGGTAGAAACCGAAGCTGGCTGTAGCCCTAGTGCTTTGCAGCCTGGTGATAGCCCCCAGAGCTGGCACTCATTAAACCTCAGGAGCAGATGAATAGCTCAGCCCTGACGGCATCAGTCCCAGCAGCTGGCACTCGCACACAGTTTTTGATTGCTTTGTTGACCACAGACCAGAGTTAGAGAAGAGGAAAGGGATGTACGACTGAATTAATCCTTTGCTATAGACAGATCTATTAGCTTTACCTCTCACCGCCTATAAATTTTCTATGAACAGATCACCAAATCCTCAGGTTGGTTTGTTACTCGGAAGTATTTAAGCAGTTTCTATAACCTGCCTGGCTCTCCCTGTGCACGGACACCCAGTAGGGTCAGTGGCACATCCACCACACTGGCCTCAGTCAAAATGGAATGATGTCCAGCTAAAAAGCAACCTGGTGCTGAGCAACGTTAATAAATATGCAGACGTATAATGAATACATACCCCTGGTAAGCATCCCCTGGGGCTCATGGCTGCAGACGTTAATGGCAGCAGAATGATGGGTGCTATACAACTGCTAGCAAGATTGCGATGCTCTTTTGAGTTTGTGCTCCTCTGCTGAATGTTTCCACCTGTTTTTTTTGTGGCAATCTGTAAAGTGTTAAATTTCCTTGCCTTTCGCCTACCTACACAGTCCAATTTTGGAGTTACCTGCCAACAGTAATTTAATACACTACAGAAATTTCATACCTTTTTTTTTTTTATGTACTTCTGGAGCAGTCATTTGACAGCATGTGAAGTGGAAGCCAAGCACAGCTGAGACTGAGCAATCCTGTTGTCCGAGTTAAATGGGGGTGGCAGAAGCAGGGAATCTGGGAAGATTCAGAAGCAGCTTTCAACTCCACACCATGTCTCCCTGCAAGCACAGAGAGACTTAGGGACCAGGGTCACTAAAAGCACAGATCTGGAGTCTTAACCCCGAAGAGGAAGAACATCATGGTCTTAACCAGGAAGGGCTTAACATGCTTGGAAACTGCAACTCTTACTGTTTCCAGCAGCACTGTATATAGAGCTGTTATACCACCCAAACAAGGTATGAAGCGGAGGAATTCCCCAAGTGACAGAGAAAAGAGAGTGCAGGATCTGCTCCAATTTACCTTGGTGACGATTAGCTACCAAAAAGAAAAGAGGATGGTACCAGATTGCAGGGTGGAGAGGTAAGAAATTATTGCTTACCTGAAATGGTGGCTCAGCCCGAGGCACAGGGAAAAGCAATGTGTGCCATCTTCCCCAAGGAGCACTAAGTCTGATACGTTTTGAGAAGTGATCGTGCCCGTATAGAAACATTGGGACCAGGGTCCAGACCCAAGAAGGAAGCAGAGGTGGCAGCCATACGGGGTGCCCGGGGGAGCTTTTCCTCCTGTGGCTCCAGCTCCTGCTGCAGCTCCTTTGGATGCCGTGCAGTTTCCCTCAGACTCCCCAGGTCTGCCACCTTCCCCCTCTGTAATTTTTATATATTCTTGTCTAAAAGTACCTCCTTGCTCTGTTCCCTACACCCAAACCTCACCAATATTTGGTACCAACTCTGTTGTATCAAACCATGAAGTTAATAGGCTAAATTTCAAACTGGCTCTACAACAGAAATAAGTAAATGCAGTAAAACACCTCCTCCTCCTGAGGCACGCAGAGCAGGCAGTGGCAGAGCAGATGGCTTTTCCCAGCAGATAGTAAACCATGCAGAGGGTCCTTCGCAGAACCTCTAAGAGTTTAAAGATGCAGGGAGCAAAGACAGAAACCTGAACGTTTTTGTTTATTCAGTAACACGTGCCAAAGCCATGGAGGAACTCCTCACAGCTAACAGACCTTTGAGGCCAGAAATACAGAAGGAGGCTGTGAACTGACGAGTTTCTCGTTTCTAGGTTTGCCAGGCACTTGCAGGACCTGAGGAGTGCTTGCCCACAACAGGACAAATGTGGGTCACCTGTGGCAGCTCTGAAATTCTTTACCTTTTTTTCTTTTTCCCCCCAGTCTTGTTTAAAGTCCAATCTGCACATAAATGTGAGAGTTGTGGACTTGGGAATCTATTTTCAATGGCTGATTATTTGAAGAAAACTATGCCCACTTTCACCTCACTTCAGAAGAAATATTTTTTTTTAAAGGGGCAAAATTATATCACAATCCATTGAAGGATTCCTACTCAGCAAACTGCTCAGAGCACCATCTCACCATGAGCAGCTGTCATCCTGGTACCATTTACTTTGCACAGGTCCGCTGTACAGAGCTTTGACCCTATTCATTTAGCTCTGGCTCTATCATATGAAGGAAATCATAAGACAGTGGCTTAAAAGGGAGCTCATAAACTGCCAGCATATTATTCACTCATTTAGATGAAAATACTAATGATTTTTTTCCCCCAGAAAACCTGATGGTTACTTATAGGTACATTTAAAAGGGAGAGAGAGGTGCAAAACCAGAAGAACTTATTACCTTGCTGACATCAGTGGGAAAATAACAACAAGTAAAAATGCCTGAAGCCCTTCAGCAAAAACACTTTCAGAAACAGGCATTAACATTACAAACACTGCAGCGATGACAGAAGAAGGATCTCACAGATGTGGCGTTTGTAATTTGAATTGTGGTGTGAGCACTGTTTATGAAGACTTCAACGAATACATGTCAGAGCTCTAATTTGGGCCTTTCATTTTCACTTGGAAATCTAAAAAACAATTACGTTTGTTCTCTCTCTGGCTGCTCCCAGGTACCTTTCAAGTCAGTCGGTTATTTTTAATAAGAAAACAGTACTTTTTTTTTTTTTTTGTCATGAGAAGTTCTGAATGGAGCACTGTTCAGAATAGCAAACAAATAGAAGCATCTTCTTCTGGAATAACCAGCAGGAAAGTTTAGCAGCAGCTGGTCTGACTTCGAGCACTTTTACCAGCCAGAATACCCTTTGTAGCCCAGGGCTGGATTTCTGGGGGCAGGAAGAATGACTGGTTTGCTAACTTCATTTTAGAAGTACTTGTCTGACGGAAACAAGCAACAGAGACAGCCAGAAACAGTGGGGTAGGTTCACCCTGATTTTGCTGTGAACAGAGAGCCTCATCCCTCCCTCACCACTACAACCCTCCCCAGGCACCAAGGACAGCAAAGCTCTTTCCTCCACAGCCACCTACGCTTTCCTCTGCCCTCTGGGCCATGACCAGGGCTTTACAAAACACAGAAGAACACAGCAGCGTGGAGATCTAAGGAAAGCAAAACATGTGACTGCCACAGAAGAGTAGGAAGAACAACCGAGAAGAAAAAAAGGCGAACAGCCCTCACGGCTGTTCCTCTGTGCTGCCCCAAGAGACTCGTGACACGTTGCGTAGGTGGACAGGCAACGTAGACAGGTCGCCCTTGAGGATGACCCACTTAGGGCCTGATTGCTACAGAAAGGCACTGCTGAGACAGGAATTAACTTGGTTTTATGTCATGCCTTTCATAGCCAAGCTATGGCTAAGTACCTTGAGCAATGAGATGCACCATGATTTGTGACTGCTGGGAAGAAAAGGCGTTACGTGCACAGCAGTACTTCGCAGGCTGCCTCTGGCATGGAGCTAATTCTGCTGAGCAGGAGGATGCTGGAGCTGGAGACAGGAGCAAGGCAACTTGTTCTACTGCCTCTTGCAAGCATGCTCTTCACAGCCTGTCTTCTCTTCCCCTAGAGCTGCCATGCAGCAGCAGCAGTCCCACCGCAGGGCCAGCACAGCCATCTAAAGGGAGGGAATGAGGAACGTGTCCAGTCTAGGTCCTGTCCAAAAAGCTGAGGCCTGAGCATCCCACTGAGCAAACGTGCTTAACACCTGGGAGTGTCCACTGTCACCCACTGGAGCAGTGTGAGCAGTTCTTAGATCTGGTTGGCCCTGCTCAAGTGACTCTTGAATCATTTTCATGAATGATCATCTGGGCTTTTCACGGGCGGGATGGCTGCAGGCAGAATCTCTGGTCTGCATTTGGAGGGAGAAGTGACGCATTCCCCCTTCGTCTGATTTCCATTGTGTGTTGGCTTCTCCAGGGATAGACCTGCACGACCTCAACCTTACCTGCAATTCCAAACAAATCTGCTGGAAGCAAAAGTGGCCACAAACTTAGGCTGGGCTGTGTGAAGCAAGGCTACGTATGAATATAACAAACCAATCTATTACCCTGTATTAAACCCTCTGTGATTTCAGCTGAGCTTGACTCGATATGGGGTTTCATCAAGCGCAAAGTTCAGGGTAAATATGGCAAAAATATGTGCGAGAAAGCCTGCAAGTCAGAATGACTGGCTTTGTCTTGGATGAGGAAAAATACACAGGCTGCGCTCTGCAGAGGAATGGATGTAAATTATTATAAGAAAAACCTAGCAGCTTGTTTACAGGGAGTGTTACCTAAATTATGTCAATATTTCTCTCATTCTTTGTCAAGCCCTCCTTCAAATGCAAACAAATTCCTTTTCCCACCCCTTAGCTCCTTAGCTTTCAAAAAAAAAAGCAACCACATATCGTCTTAAAGTGCCAGTTGATTTCCTTTCAAAGTGTAAATATAAAAAAAACACACTCTCTTTTTGTTAAAAAATGAACATAAAATAATAATAATAATAAGTTTATAACAAACAACCTGCAGCATCAGAACATCCTTAGTATTTCACCAGAAACATGAGGTTGGCCTTCGCTCGTCACTAATGACAACTGCAAAGCCTGCCTCAGCAGGTTAGCACAGGGGAGCTCTCACAGCTTGATGTGCACAGGGGTTAATTAATACTCTCTGTGATCTGAGATTAAATTTATCCTAGAGGATCACTCTACCTGACATGTCCAGGGCCATTTTTTATGCAGTCTCCTGAAAGGGAACAAAATTACAATGGATACCCTCTTCTGCTTCAGTAAAGTAAAGCAAGTAATGAAGGGAGTTGTTTTTTGCTAGACAATCAGGAGGTACGGCAATAACTCTTCTCAGCAGCCAGAAAGTTCTGGAGGTATATTGGTTTCCTGAACCATCTGAAATAAATCCTGGGGGATAATTACAGAACATAGAAATCAGACATAAATCCTGCTTAATTGACAAGAAGAAGAAAAAAGAAATGTGATAGTTTTGTTCCTCCTCCTGCTCTCCACAGCTTGTTCTTAATGTCTTTGGGACATCTGGAAACCAGGGAGGACCAGACCCAGAAATCAGCATCTTAGCAAGAATCTACCTCAATGTAAAGCCGACATGGGAAAGACCCCTTTGGGAAAAGATCTCTACCTCAATCTTTGGTAATGGGTTTACAAGGAAAACTGACAGAAGAGAAAACTGGTATCTGCCTCGATTATCTCAGAGCTGTCGTCCCCATCATCACCCTCCTGCTGCACCACTCAGCCCACACTGCCTGCACCATGGTCCAGAGTCACGAGTTTTCCAGCTATGTCCTCCAGGCACTGAGGGGCCTGGGAAGAAATGGCTAGAAAGGTGTGCAACTTACTGTGCAGAAGCCAGCTTTTTAAGGCAAATTCCTTGGAAGCAGAAAAAGCTGTGTGCAGCCTCCCTTCATCAATCAGTCTGTAGGTAATTCAGTGCTGGAAGGGGCAGGGTGTCCTGGGAGCAGGACAGCCAGCTCTATTCTTGCTGCTGTCACTAACTTCTACACATGCCCTTTTAGGAAAAATGCACTGAACAAAAGGGGCTGGCAATGAACTGGCTGAAGGTGGGCTCAGCACTGCACACGGAGCATCTGCTCCCTGGCACTGACATTTGAGGGTCCCAAACTCGCTGCTCCTGGTACATGCAGCATGGGGCAGAGGGAAGTGCCGAGTTGAAGACCTGAGGCCAGGCATCCATCTGCACAAGCATCTCTGCTGTACTGGCTGCCAGTTGGTAAAGCAGCGCATCCTTGCCTTGCTTAAGAAGTCCAGGATGAATGATAGCAGGGACCAACTCTATGACCCCCAGCGCCAGTAAAAGATGTCTCCATCCTGAGCTCCACAAGCTGCTCGCGGTAACAGGGTTGTAGCCTTGGAGCTGAAGGAAATGGGATTACATTTATTAAGCCAACACAACCCACTAAGACTGATTTGACACTACCCTGGCACAGAAGAAGCAAGCCTCCTGTGAAGGCAGCATGGTTTTGGTTCGTCTCCCTTCAACCTGAGGGAGCACATTCAGTGCGGCTTGGAGCCAGAGACACGCTGCAAGGTCCCAGGGCACACCTTCTATAGCCCTTTGGTGCTGGCTTTGCTTTTTGGTGATGTGATGGCTCTGTGAAGCTTCTTCATACATTCTTCATACATTCTTCAGCAAAGCCACACTGCAGTGCTCAGAGCAGTGTTCAGCCCATCTGGGCACATATCTCCACTTCGGTAGTGCAACAGCCATTCATTTGTCAGTCACGATCTAATCTGATTCTTTTGATTACTGCTATTTGCCCTAGGGATAGTCCTGCAAGCTGCTCGCTATGTTGATAACCTGCTATCCTGTGTTGTCCTGCTGCCCACGTGGAGAGTGCAGGCAACGAAGGGACCCTGCTGTCCTGCCTGCAGGGAGTGGGCACTCCCTGCTCTCACCTCCACCTCTTCCTTTCCCATCTGACCTATGAAGATTAGTCAGACACAAAAGGTAAGAATGCACATTTTCATTACTGCCATACAGGCTCATTGTACAGACAGACAAAGCAAAAAAAAAGTCCTTAAAATACATCACCATGGAAGCTGAGAGAAGAAACAAAAGACTGCCTACACTAGTACTGACCTTTAACCACTGGGACCCAGCAGAGCCCTCTGCTCAACTTGCAGTGCACCAGCCCATGGAAAACCATCCAGTTTTAAATGGCAGCCTGGTACCAGACTCATACAAATGTGTTTTACACCAGCCTGGCCCCAAAAACAGTTTATTAGAGAAAAGACTGCATAATGACAGTTATACTTCCCTGAACATTACAGAGATGGATCCAACAGCATGCAAGAGAGCAATGCAGCATGCCTCACAGCCCTCAGTTACAGATGGGCAGGCTAAGGCAGAAAGGAAGAAAGTCACTTGGTTATGCCCACACAAATCATCTGAGAAGAGAACATGGGGCTTTTCCAACCTTAATGATTCTGTGGGTTTCTGCATAGCCCCATCAAGCATACAACCCCTGGGATTGCTCTTCTTCATCAGGCCACTTTGCACCCATTTTATATGCAACAACCCTGAATCACACTGAAGGCATGAGGCTGAAAACTGATTGGTGGAGGGAATTAGTAATCAGTGAATACAGGTCTGAAAATTACCACCTGAGTCTTCAAGTCCATCCCTGGCAGTCACAAGCACTCATGTAATCAATCATTTAAATCCAGGAAGGTTCACAAAACACCCACTCTGCTGCGCAAGACAGCAAAGAGATTGCAGGGCAACTCATCGCAGCTTCAGTCCCATGCACAATTTTCTGGAGCCAACCCTGCTGCAGTGCAACCTTTTGTCTGCTGCACCATAACCCCATGCACCTGCAAAGCAAAACGTCAACCCACACCATGACGCCTGCAACTGTCTTTGCCTCTTCCTCTCTGCCCCAGCTGGCAAAGAGAAGCCCTTTCCCTCAACAAGATGCTACCTGAATATCAATAAATGCAAATGTCAGCATTGATACGATACAGATACGTGAGCACACTTCTTTCTCCATGGCTGGGCAGAGAGGTGTTGGCAACAGCAGCCACTCGTTCTTGTAACTTCTACCATAGAAGATTAACTTGTGGTGCTTAGGAAGAAGAGAAACCAGATGGCAGGAGGAGGAAAACATCTGGAACAGGAACCAGGATGTGCTTCCCTCCTTTCTCTCCAATGAATCTTCCCTGCTCACACTTCTTTTGTTTGTTTGTTTGTTAATAGATTACCAGATTTGAAACCATAAAGTAAAAAGGGAAATTTGCAACCTTGTCACCAAAATCAGTGGGATTACTCGGGAGTTTAAGTGCTGAATGAAAAAGATGGAAACCCAGCAAGGTCCTCAGAGCAAATACAGCTTCTTCTGCCCCTCTCTGTTTCTCCCCTTGGTGTAATGCAGTGAGACAAGACTGCTCTCGCTTACCGTGGCGATCCCAGGTCTCCCCTGCCATTCACATGAAGACCCCAGTTCACTTCACACCAAGTGGATTCACTCTGGATTTCTAGGGAAGAGTGGGTTGATTCTTTTTCTTCCTATTTACATTTTCAGACTGACATCAGCTGCTGGATTAAAAAGAGGATCCAGTTCCCAGGGCAGCCACAGAACCCCAGGGACAGAGCCTTCTGCCTGTGAACACTGGAAGGAAATCCCATCCATTGCACTCAACGTAGGTTCAGATCTGGGACAGCAATGGCCACAGGATTTTCTTTACAAAGCAATGTCTACTTAAAACCATTCCCCCCACCCTCATTTTTCGTTGACTGTATATATATTGCTGCACCTAGACTGCACCAACATAGTCCCATCTTTTTTTGTGGCCGAACACATTTCATCTTCTGCTGAATCCTGTAGCATCCTCATTCCTTTTCACTTTGCTCTCTCCCCATCTTTCCTTTCATCTCAGTTTTATTCACTTATCTATTCCCTTTTCACTATACTTTCCCCTTTTTTATGTGCCTTCCTAGGTGAGTGTCTGGTTCTGAAAGCACACTCATGATGCTGTGTACTCTGGGAAGTTATATTAGCCTGTATTCTTTCAGTAATGCCAATGCTTTTAAAGAGGCAGCCTCGTTTTCATTAAAGCAATTTGCATTGCATTACCCGCATTTGCATTCAAATGCACTTATCTGGATCCTAAAACATAGGTGTATTTGGGAGTAGATTAACAGTATGTTTGTAAGTAGTTTAAAATACAGCAATCATAAAAAATCCAGCAGCTTTGGGAAATAGTCTTGCTGGCTTTTGCTGCCTGGGCTCTGCGCTAGTCTGTGCACCAGGGGTCCCAAACTGTTTGTGATAATGGAACAAGTTGTTTAAAAGAGCTGTCACAGTGGTGGATCATATGGTTTCCAGTGAATTAAGCAGAGTCGCTTAAATTTGATTATCCCTCTCTCAGTTAGTGCACCTAAAAGTATTGGGGAAAAGTTATCCAGCATCTTAGTCCTTCCATTAAGCCATTTTGTGAGTCCAGCTTTCGAACATGGTTGACAAAATTAGTGCCTTTATTGCTGCTTTTGTATGTTCTTCCGCCGTTCCTGGGCTATCCAGAATGGAGGTTATAATGGCCATACCTATTTTAGGTATTCATATTCACATGCAACGACCAAAGCCTTTCAAAACAACAACAGCAGCAGCAACAATGATAGCAAGACCAATTTCCTAGATATTATCACCCATCCAATTTAGTACAAGTAAAAAATGAATTAAATCTAAATACAAACCTATCCTCAGCACCCCAGTCAACCTGTAATTCCTTTTGAGCATCCTCTAAAAATACACCTCTCTCTCTCCATGCCCTGGACACACAAATTTAAACAAACAGCAACTTTGGGGTGCCTCCAGAAGAGACAAGGCAGCACAAGCAATGTTGCTATCTGCACAGGGACTGAAGACTAACACACAGGCCTTGTAACCACAAACCGGTAAGCTTGCACAATGCCTATCGTACCTGGGAGCCCAGCTGGGTATGGAGTCTCAGACAGCATGACTGGTTTCCCCAGTTTGAGATCATCTCTGAGATTGGCTTCAGTCGATTAAATTGTTTTGCTGATGAATGAAAAGGTGGCAGCTCTTTTCTTTGTTTCTCTGAGTTTTTCATGCCAGAGGCAGAGAGAACAAATATATAGATATCAAAAAACAACAACTATAAAACACACCACCAAAAAAAAAAAAAAAAACAAACCACACACACAGGTAGTCCTGTGTGTCTGCGCGTGCTGTATTAAACAACTGCAGCACATCTGCTCAAAGGTCTGTCCCCACATCCCCCTGCCACGCTGTGCATTAGAGATGCAGGGCAATGGCTGGGATGAGCACACACACAGAAGTGGCCACTGGAAATTGGTGTGGGATGGGGAGCAGAAAAGAGAACAAGGAAAAGCAGAAAGCTGGAGCACAGCCAATTTCAAACCGAGATGGATGGTGCTCCCTGCTTGTGCAAGACGAAGGAAAAAATATCAAAGATTAATTTGTGAAGGCCCAGCAGGAACTGTGCATGCTGGGGATTGGGGTGGAAATAAAGTATGTGAAAATACAATTTTACTGTGATATGAGAAAGCCAATAAATCAAAGCATATTAGCAAGTATCAGATGTATGAATAAACTGGCAGAACCGTTATGTTATACCAATTTCATGTAGTTGAATGCAGATTGAGCAAAGTTCTTTTCTGCAAGGGATTTGCTGGTCACAAAGCTTAAGGCTCATGTTATCCTGAGGAGAAAAAAAAAAAACAAAACAACAAAAACCAGAACTTTCATCCTTTATCCACCTGACTAAAAATGTGATTGTTTATTGGAAACTACAATGAAACTTACGGACCTAGGTAATAACACCTACTCCGGCATGCACATTTTCTTTCAGTCTGAGTGAATAAAAATACTTCTCCAAAATGTTGGTGTGGTCTTTCCCCCATTGCGCCTTCAGAAGAGCACACACTTGCCCAAGCAAATGTGCAGCAACGTAATGAAGAATTGGCATAGGGGCTGCATCATCAGAGATGCAGGAGAACATCCTTTGGAGTTATTAGTGAGTTACCTGGACACACAAATGAGTGAAGCTGAAGGTGGGCACGGAGCGAATGGCTGAGGGGCACCTTCCTGCCCTATACAGTGAGCAATGTCCAGCAGCTACGAGCAGGTGCTGCAAACACAGTGCTCTTCTTTGGGAGCAAGCCAGCAGAGACAGATGCTTATGTGTCCTTAACAGTGCAGAAATATCACAGAATCACAGAATCGTCTAGGTTGGAAGAGACCTCCAAGATCACCTGGTCCAACCTCTGACCTAACACTAACAAGTCCTCCAAATATGATGCCCCTAACCGTGGTTGAATGAGACAAAGCTATCTTTCCTTCAATTTCCTGCTAAATACTCAACTATCTAATGCATAGTTGTGTGGCATCTGTGTGGAGAAACAGTGTTTTACAGAATCTTTTTATAAAAGCAGAAATGCTACAGAGACTATGCAAAATTAAGCATTAAAAAGTCCCTATCCTGCCCTTTCTTATTATCATTTACATAAGGTTGATTTTTTTTTTCCCAAACTGCTGACTTTCTTCTACTGGGAGTTCTTTTAATTACGTTTATAACATGAGGATCATTATTCCTATAATACAAAATCTCTTGATCAGAAGTTGTTGTTTTAATTCTCCATAGGCTTGAGCAGTAAAGAGACGTTCCATCCATGCCTTGTTGAACCAAGGTGCAAGGCAGAGGGAGCGAAAAACTTGTAAACTCCCAATTACTTTTTTGCTATTTTAACAATGCTAATGAAAAGGAACTTGTGGAAAAGGCAGTGTTCTGTCCTTTGGGAGAAGAGAAAGACTGAGGTTTGCTACTTCTTGGATTTATTTCGTAAACTCCAAGGCATCAGAATTTGGTAGTCACTTCTGAAAATCTAAGCTTTGAACTCCTGCCAAAGCATCTCCAAGGGGAGCAGGCTGCAAACAGGATAAGAAGTGTTGTGAAGTCTCCGTAACTTTTATTAGGAAACATGCGGTGCTCTATAGCCTTGTCCCAGAATGCTACAGATGGGAGGCTCAGTGGTTAGGGAACAACACTAGGACTCAAGACTGATTTCCAGCTTTTTCAGAATCCTCATATACCTTAATGAAAAGAGTTTCCCTTTACAGAGGTGTCTGAAGGACAACTAAGAACTTTATGAGCTGTTCAAACACTGTATTGATAAAGGCCTTGTAAGAAGTTAATTAGAAGTATCTCTGTAACTCTGCATACTGGTGTTATCACAGAACACCAACACGTCTGAACAGGAAAAACAAACAAACAAACAAAAAAACCTTCTTTCCTCCCAGTGCATCACTCAGGAGCATTTCTGGACCTCCTACACCATGACCTGGCACCTAGAGACAGACTGAGCTGACACATTCCAATCTGGAGGTGATATTCCATAACTCCACAGAAGAAAAAAAAAAAAGCACACACACAAAAATAGGATTTCAACCCAGTGTTGTAGCAAACACTTTTTCGCTATGGACAAAATGCAGATGATTGCTATTGTCAGCAAAAAGTAACTGTGAATATATATTCTGATGGCCTGGATGAAAGCCCAGGAAAGCCATCAAGAGCTCCCCAGGGCCCAGACTCACCTCACATAATGTCAGCCACGTAAATAGTTTGTGAAAGCCCCATGGGCTCCTTCAGCAATTGGTGGAGGAGAGGCACACGTACCTGGCCATGCCCACACTCCCTCAGCATCAGAAGTGGCCTGAAGCTGATGCCTGACCGGGGGCTTACCTGGGGTCTGGAGATGTCTCTCATGCATGCTCTGGAGGGCAGCCTTCCTTCCTGTTCTGGGTCATTCCTGTGACAAAAGTGAGAAAATAAGAGCTCTGGTTAAGAATACAGCAAATTTCCATTTTCCAGCTCTGTGAAATACATGGGAGCCCATTTGATTTCATATCCACAGAAGGTGGGAGTGACCAGGAAAAGGAGCAGTTCAACTTATTTATAACTAACCATTTTGTTTAACGCTGACGTTCAGTACAGGAAGAGTTCAGACTCTTTATTGAACTTTGAAACAAATTTTGGCAGAATTCACAAAAATGCTTCCTGAGAGCAAGTTCAGTTTGTATTTAATGCTACCTCTGAACTGATTTTTCTTCAATGACGTTATTGCAGCCTTTTCGCTTCCCCGGCCATTTAAAAGGATTTGTCTCTGAATACTGTGGATGCATCCAACACGAAGTGGTCTAACACCACAGGTTCAAGAATCATGCAGCTGAGATAAGCATCTTCTTCATTTGTGAAGGACAATCACATTTCAAGCTCCTGTGCATGCACTGAAACCTCTTTCTTCTGTTGGTATTTACCACTTGCCCTGTGCCATCATTTAGCTTGCTGGCAGAGAGAAATTACCCTTAATACCCAGAATGGAGTCTTCTGCTTGGAGATCAATAAACAGCAAACTGGAAACGTGGATTTAGACCAATACACTATTAGTTCTCTGGTAAATTCTCTCCACACAGGATGGCAGAAGCACAGTTATTACCCCATCATTACCGCTGTGCCCCCACCCAGCCATTACAAAGCTACTGGTATGACAATGGCTAGTGACACCAAGTGCCATCACATACCGGTAGGGCTTCTAAGTGCTCCCTTGGGAAGGCAACTGCCCACTTGCACGAGAGTCCTGGTTTATTACTGCTTCCTCACCCTTGTTTTATTTCTCTCTAAAGCACCACTTCAGCATTTAGAACAAACAAGCAGATTTTTAAAATAGCCAGTGCACTTTGCCCTCACTCACTGGCTGTCATTTTATATGAGGTAAACTTTGCAGATCTTCAATAATTTCCTCAGAGAAGACGTAATTCCTGCTTCCAAATCTTTCCTGGCTTTTCACTGGACTTATGGCGGCCTGGACAAAAATGCTTCCAGCCCTGCGGCCTTACAGCAGAACAGGGGTTGGACAGGGAGGGTGAAGCTGTTTGTATGGGAAGGGCTACCTGGCACACAGGGAAAAACAAAGCTGCCTCCCCCACCATTACCTTGGATGGAGCCAGTGACATTTTCATGGGACAGGCCCCATACTGCCTGTATTGCGCTTTAAGGGGATGTGACCCTGTGCCCTCCCCCTGCCACCACAGGCCCCGTGGTTTCCTCAGCCTGTTCCATACTTCATCTCCGCAGTTTGGATTTTGGTCTCTGCTACCTCCCAGTCACCTCAGCCAATCGCACCCACCAGGACCTGAGCAGTCTGGCCTCAGATCACCTTCTTTTGGTGCACGGTGGGTCGCAGGCACTGCCAAAGCGCAGCTGCCATCTTAGCCAAAGCCACGGCTCTCCCTGTGCAGACACATGCGGTGCCCTGCTCTAAAGGTGTTGCTGTCCCAGTCACTTCTAGCAGCCCACTGCAGGGAGGTCCTGCCCTGCTGGCCCTGAAAGCATCAATGCTTTCGAAGCATCAATGTATTAACAGCCAAAAAAACCAGCTTGTCTCAACCTTGCACCTAAACCAAGCTTATGGATGAATACAGCTCTCAAGGACAAAAACTGCACAAGCTAGAAAATGAAGGGTCTTGCCACAGGAACGCTGTTACCCCATTTGGCTGTAGAAGCTCTGTCCATTTTTCGTCTCCGCTGTGCTGCCTCTACTTCCCCCTTCAGAAAACCAAGGCACCGCGCAGCAGGACTGAGGCAGTGGTAGAGACAGCCAGGGGCCCCTGAAACTTGCTCCTCATCCATTCTGCTCTCACGGCTGTAAGCACCCCAGGAACAGGAGGTGAAGCCCCAGCTCGAGCCCCCAGCAGCCGTGTGTTGCCTCCACAACCCCCAGCCGTAAGCACCTCGCTCCTCTTTCTGTGTCTCAGCAAAGGCTGAGCTGGCAGACAGGAGGAGTTAGTTCCTCCTGGTTCTGAAGGTCAAATATCAAAACAGGATGATGTAATGAGTATTTCCACATTAGAGAGACAATCATGCTTTTTTTTAGGAATTAAGAAAGTGTTTCTAATCAAAGCAAAAAATATTAGATTTTTTAAGAAGCCCAAAAATTTAAAAAATACAGAGGCGCAATTAGTTTTTTTCCCCCATTTTGGTGTTGGCTGAATGCTATTTGTACTGTGCCATTTAGAAGATCAAGCAGAAAAAAATAAATCACTTTCACTGTTTTGAAAGTTCAAAACAATAAAGCCTTTTAAAACATCAGAATATTCTGATTTCTTTTCTAATGAATAATTCTGCATCAATTGAATAGTTTGGCATAGATTTTTAAAGCATCAGCTTTTGCAGAAATGGAAATCTGACTTTTTTTTAAATGTTCTGACAAAAAAAAGTTCACTTGTCAGCGGAGAACACTACTCTCAGAACTGCAGTATGTACTGTCCTTCTTTATAGGATCTCCCTACTATATATTTTAGATCATACACACTTCGGAGATTAATGAAAAATTGGAATACTGTTTTCAAAGACTGTTTCACAGAGACTTACCTTTTGCTAGAAACGAACTTTACAAATTTTGAACCTCACATAGGCATCAGCCACATAGGGAGGGATGCAGTGAAGCCCCTAAAAATGCAAGATGATGCCTGAGAGCAAATGCAAGCACCAAATTGATATTCCAGTACTGTACCAAAAGTGTCCCCTCTCTCATGAGGTGTTAACCCAACTTTGGCCACTTAAGACTGTAAGAGATGCTTTGCACAAAATGGTTCTGAACCATGGGCTCCTAAACAAATTCCAGTTGTGTCTTAACTGTGTTCTGCTTTTCTATAAACCCCCCCAAAATCATTTTAATTCTTTGTCCTAAATGGCTTACGATGCTTCTAAGTGATCTTTCATAATTGCTATGGTTCCTCTTAGCTGTGCTCCAGAGGGAAGATAACCAATTCTTGTATATTTTTAGTGTAAATCAAGAGTAATTCCCTTGAAGTCAAGAGTGCATAAAAGCAAAGTGAGAAGACAATTAAGTCCTGCTGTTTTCAAAGTGCTTTGGAATCTTTGGGAATAGGAAGGTGCTATATAAATCTAAGATATTATTATATTATTTATTAGTGTATAATAAATCCATGTAGCACAGTAACACATGTACAAAGTCTAAATACTAGACACAGGTCAGCAGGTTCTCCATATGTCTATTTTCTCTCTCCCTGGAGAGCTATGCCTTGTATAACGAGAAATGAGTAGCAAAATAAAAATGTGTAAGGGCCAATAAAAACAAGCTGGTTTTTAGCCCTTATAACTGAACGGTTTGTTTCAATGGCATCTTCACATAATACTTCAATTTTTTCTTGCTTCACAAGTCCACAGAGTAATGATGGACTACAACAGAAAGCTTCGGTGCTAATTTCAGAATGCCTGAGTCAGCCACTTATCTTCATTTATCCTCTTCTGCGGGAATCTTGTTTAAAAACAAAACAAAAACCACTGCAAATTCATAATCCTAAAATAAATAGATCCCCCCACCCTCCCCGAGTTTTGCTGGAAATGAAACTATGTCACACTATCTTCCTGCAATTTCTTATTACTGCCTTTATCCCTAGCTACAGTTAGTGCCAGTAGTCATATTGGTCTTATTGTTAAAGCACTAACAGCTCATATTTAGCAACTAAACTATGATTTATTTAAAGATTACAGCATGCCAAGCACAACAGACCTTTCCTTTCACAGTAGCTTGCAGCTTGTTGTCTGTCCCTGTGGTATCAAGTCTTGTTTTCCAGCGTGGAAACCTACTCATTAACTTTGTTTTCTTACAGAATAATCGTCATGCAGCCCAGGACTTCCCACGTGTTCTTTAACTGGCAGCAGGCACAATGGGTACACCTGCCTGCCATCCCCTAGGATGGCCGTAAGCCTTCCGTCATGATGCACGGGGACTTGTTGAGCTCTGAATGTCTCAAAGACTGAAGGTTTCAAAATTTCCTAACTCTCTTGATGTCCTCCACCAGACTCACACCACTATGCCAATATCTTCCTCATGTGGAGGCACAGTGCTCTGTGCTTCATTAAGGCAATTTTCTCTAATGACCTTTGTCATTCAAATAGCCGCAAATGGCAACATGAGTGCCAGGCCCTGATGCATGGACAAGACAGCGCAGGCATCCCAGCTTTCTAGGGGATGCAGGCACTGAACCAAACAAATGTAAAGGTAAAACTGATGTGCAGAGGCTGTAAGACACACAAATGATTCACCTCATATAACAAAAGGGTCAGAATCTGTCTCCCTGTTTGGAACAGTCTGGAATCGATGAATCTTTGGCCTGTCACTATATTCAGGAGAGCCAAGTAACTGCTGGGATATTTCTTCCCTGTGCCCTGCACTTCTGCATGTCTTAATATTAACTGTGCTTTCTGGAAATAGCTTCCATTTTGTATTCTGTTCAGATAACAGCAGAGCAGAGGAGACATATGCTGTGCTGACAGGAAAGAGATTGTTGGAGCTGCTCTCAAAGCTGGAAAAGAAAATAAAAGCGGCAGAAGAGGAATATGTTCCCCTCAGAGGAGTTCGTCCCCTTAGAGCATGAACAGATATGTACTATTCTTGGTTATGATTTGTTCCTCACTTGAAATCAAGCACAAGTTTTGTACTGCTGCCCATCACTGTGCTATCTCATCCCCTGACTCTCCACATGGAAGCAGCTTTCAGAGCAGTGTCTCCTCTGGAGATCTTTCCCATTTGAATCTGTCCAGCCTGCATTTTGTGCATGAATGAAAAAGCTGTCGATGTCTACATCAGTCTCTAAAATTTTCTGATCTCTCCTGTGTGATATGTCATTGGGCAGCTTCTTCCAAAGAAGAATGGCTTTCTCCTCCTCTCCTCCCCACAGCACATACTGCTACCCAATTCTGCTTGGGGTTCAGAGCAGCTGGCATCTCAGTGGCACCAGGCCATTTAAATCTCTGATCAAATCTGTATTGTAAAGTGATGGCCAAGTACAACACAGGCAAATTGTCATCACAACCTTTCTACCAAGGAACTACCAACATGTTCCAGATACCTTGAATGTTGCATAAGAAGAACCTGGAAATGAATCAAAGGATGGATCACCGCACTTAAGTCTGCAAAGTTTGAGCCAATGGCCATCACATGAAAATGATAATAAAACACAGAAGCATGCTGGCATTAACAGAAATGTGTTCAGAGGGGTTTGAATCAGGCCCAAGGTGAACTCTACAATGCATCCAGCCTCAAGGTGACCTCTCCAAGTTCCCTCTTGTTTTGTGTTTGTTTTTATTTGATTACAGAAAATTGAGCCACAAATATTCCTGGGTTAAAAAAAGCATCTGCATCAGATTTGGCTAGCAGAAATGGAAAGGGAATTGAAATTTGAACTGTTTTAAATATCACATTTTATGATATATGGTCTCCGACAACACATTGTCTTTCTGTGGAGTCTTCTGTGTGTGGTCCTTAAATCCCTTTTCATAAATAAAGCCATCTGTCTCTTTTGAACTATAGTAGCTCTAATTTAAAAAGTCAGTATTTGCCAATGTCTACAACTCATTAGCTCCAAAGCTGTGAAAAACTTGCATATCTGATGCACCATTCAGCAGTGTCTGGCAATTGCTGTGTTTTTAAAATTATGCCCATTAGTTGTAAACACCCGTTTTTATGAAAGATGCATTGAGCCATAGATGTAAGATTAAGAAAAAGAGCCTAGCACTCAACCTCCTGTCCTCTAATGAAAAAAAATCACACTTGGGGATCTACCTGGATATAAGAACTGTGACAGATAAATACTTAGTTTATTTCTATGCATGTGGTTAGCTTCCCTTACAATAAAGAAATACAGGGACAGAGAGAATAATTCTGAATAAAAGAGAGATTTGCCTCTGAATAGACCTCATTACCAGGATTTCTGGGGACATCCCAGGTTCTGTAAGAGAGGGCTCTGAAAGAGCTGTGTGGTTGTCCGCAGGAAGACTGGCAGATGGAGGACAAAAGAAAAAAATCCATCTGGGGACAATGTTTTTCCCATCAAGATGCATTTCTGCAACAATACCTTCTCCACAAAACCTTATGATGCTTAGTTGCCAAGATCAAAATTGATAAGTACGTTTCGGTGACAGAAATATTCTCTGGTGCAAGATTTTCTGAGGTGCTGAAGCACTTCGCTGCCTCACCAGCAATTCCCCAGGACAAAGCAGAGTGCCTTCTCTCCGCCTGCTCACCCGGTCCTTTGAAGTAAAGCAACAATCCAATCTGCATTTCTTTGAACCAAAGTAGCTGTGCAAAGAGGATCGCAAGGCTAATGCTTTCGCGGACTAGAAAAGATGACGGAAAATTAGAAAAAAAAAAAAAAAAGGTGGGAGGAAAAAGCATATAGTGTATCCAACTATTTAAATATACTACTTGTAGAGGAGAGCTCTTCTAAAATCGGATTCCAGCAACATGACCCTGCGACAAAAATTCACAAGGCCTTGCACACTTACAACTTAGAAGCAAGTTTTAAAAACCTTTGGTAAACATGTTGAAAGAGAAAATAAATCCAAACCTTCCTCCTGGGTACGTGGGAACCAGGAGGTCTGTGTTTTGATGTGTTTCAACAAACACGGAGCAGATTCCCAGTGAGATTAACAAAATTTAAACATATTCATGAGTGGTTTGTTGAGCTGAACTTTGTTACAGGAGATTTTAGACAAATCACTTGTTACTTCTTAACTCCTCAAACATCTGCAACTTGGAACTGATGCTGATATATGACAGTATCGTGCCTCCCAGGGAGAGGTCCAAGGTATAAATAGCATTTCTTTCACCTCTTCTGAAATCTTCAGAGGAATTTCTTAAGAAGAAAATAAACTTGCTCTAAACAGGGATAAGTCCCACAGCCAAAGCCCACTGGAGGAAAAAGAAAGACCCTCCTTGATTTCAAAGGGCTTTGAATGATACCTTGAATGTGCTTCTGAAGGCTCTCTGAAGACATGGAGTATCATGAAAGGGGGCACGTGTGTGCGCCTGTGGAGGAAGGGGATTAACTATCGGCTCCATCTAAATAGACAACCAGGCAATCCTGGACAGGCCTTGTGGAGGCTCGGGGGCTTAAGGCAATCCTTATCATGCAGCAAAGATGCCGCTGGGCAGGCAGAGATGCTCCTACCTTGGAGAACAGCAGCTTTTAGTGGAGTAGAAAGACGTTCAAAACGGTCTCCCTCCTTAACCTCCTTTCCCTTATTACTCTCTGTCTTCCAGTTCTCTCTAACACCTTATTTATTTATTTATTGGCAGCAGATTCCTTTTCTTGCCGGGAAACAAAGTTTTTTTATAAAGAAATCTGGGATAGAAAAAGCAAGCGCATGCCACCTGCTTCTTCAATGACCTATCCTGCTTCCAGGGCTGACCACATATGTAATGAGAGACTTCTCAGAAAGGAAGGAAATGCATTGCAAAAGGTTACAAACCTCCATTTGGCACTAAAATTCTGGGCTAGATCTTCTGAATATGCGGCCAGAAAAATTACTTTCCTCGTACAAAAATTACAAACCTCCTTGAAAACAAATTGTACACCCTGATTTTAGAGGGCTGCAGTGAGACTTCCCCTGGCCAAAGCACCCCCATGTTACAGCCGCACAGGCTGGCTCCTGCAGAAATGGAGGAATGCACTTGGAGGACTTCACTGAGGGTGTAGCAGGGTTACAAATGTCAACTGGTGGGATTGTCCCTTGCTGGAGGGTTTAAAAGCAAAATACAAGAAAGCAAGGAAGCGTCAGAGATAGCTATAAAAATACCATGGGAGGGAGACCTCAAAAATGCTAAAAGGGAGTCTGGTACTGTGGGGATTCAGTCTCAGGTAATCACTGAATCCCCAAATTGTAGGGGTTGGAAGGGACCTCAAGAGATGATCAGGTCCAACACCCCTGTCAAATCAGGTTCCAAACTGCCAGATTCTTCTGTGATCAAAATTACCATTACAAATAAGAATTCAAGGGTCAGCTTGTTCCAAGGCAACCACCTCAAAGTCAAAGAAGAGGGAAATGAGTTTGTAAAAAGCAAATTTTTTTCCCCTTAGATTTGGCAAAATCTTTTCAGCTGGCATTGCTGTTAGCAAGGGAAAAGATGAGGTGTGGATGAGTCTACCTGCTGCTGAAGCCACAAGTCCGGGATGGGGAAGGGAAGTACCATGTACCCATCACTCACAGCACAACAGCAAGGAAGGGGTGGCTCGGGCTGCCTGCCTGCGCTGTGCCTCTCCTGTAGGCACAGGCATTTCTCTCTCCAGGGCTATTAACAGAGCACCTTTTCAAAGACAGAGAATTCTCTTCAGAAATAGGGAGATAATGAGCCTGTATCCACTCAACGTTGTATTTAGATAGAAAAACAAAACAAATAACGCTGTCAAGATTTATAGCAAATACATTATAAAGGGCACTAGGACATTTGTATAAAGAACAGAAATGGACCCGCAGTAGAAAACACACTACTTTTATGACTTTAACTTTAGGGCATGAAAGACACCTCATTAATGATTAGAGGGATACAGATGAGCCATAACAGTCTATATATCCTTATAAATGATATACAGGGAGAGCTAAAAGACAGCAAACTACACTGTCTGGTGCCGGGCTGCTTTTTCCCTCATCACCTCTTTCTTTCTTTCTCAGTCTTCCAGCTCCAATAAGGCAATTAAAGCTTAAATTGACCAACCGTGTATTAACTTAATCAAACAACTAGCCACTTGTGGTGGGTGGCATGGACTAGACAGGAGCATGACAGCAACACCCAGGGACCTGGAAGGAGCCCAAGGCCCCATGACGGTGCAGCACACACCGTGGTGCTGACACTGGTGCGAGTGCTGCAAGCGGCCCATTGGCATGGTGCCGGCTCGTCCCTCGGGAAGGATCCCCCCTCAGCCAGCTTGCAGCCACCTGCCTGGTTTTGCTCCTTATCTCTAAGACTTAACTGATGTCTGCTGAGATGTTCTGCTGCAAAGCAAGGTCCTGCCGCTGCAGGAAAAGAAAGTGAACCTTCTGCTGAAAAGAAGCTTTTATGCTTTCTATAAATGTTTTAATTTGGGGTCTTTGCTCCTGTTCCTCTCCTTCTTTCCTAATTTCCAGTGCAGAAGAAGTAACTCTATTTATGGCAGTCTAAACCACCGCCTGTATTTGCCAGCAGGAGCCAGCTAAGCACACACGTACGGCCAGTTATTGCTGACAGACAACTGACGTAATTAACTCATTAAGTCACAGTAACTCGGTATCTTTGGATCATTTGATTTTATGCTATAAGACTACCCATTCATCAAAGAATTTACCTCCTTGTGGACAGGAAGGAAGGGAAGGAAGGGGGCGGACGATGAGGCAGAGCAAAATTAAGTGACTCGCTCAAGGTCATAAGAAGCCTGCAGGACCGGCACGGCTGAGCTCAGTGTTGGACGCCAGCTCAGGGACTTAGTGCCAAGAAAACGCCGCCTCTAATAATCAGACAACCATGCATTTCACGTCAGGTGGCAAACCACCAGTTTCCCTTCAAGACAGGGAAAAAGGTGGTGCTAACTATGGGCCCTGGCTGCAGCTCCAACCTTGGCTAACCCCTCCAGAACGGGGCTCACAGAAAGTCTCTGACTTCTTTGCGGTGATCTCTGCCTCCAGCAGAGCAGCTGGAGTAGGAACAAGTCTCGTACTCACTCTAAAGCTGTGATAAAGTGGGAGGAGAGCAACCAAGTGCTTGCCACCTGCTGTGGGGCACTGACTGGAGAAATCCCATCCCCAGGCGCGTCGCAGCAGACTCTTCCATCCTTCTCCCTGCTCACGGTACTTCTGATGCAGAGGTTCTCCAGGCACAGCTGAGCACAACGGGGGTCAAACCCATGGCAGGGATGGACAAAAAAACAAGGGGTCAAAATGAACGCAAATTTGTTAAGTATATTCTTGACTTACACAGCAATTAATTTTACCAGAGGAAAAAAAAATAAAATCTTTCCAACCACGGCAGTTCAAAGTGGAGATGCAGAGCCCACACCATGCATCAATCTCCTAAAACATAGGTGTGTGTTTTAGGGGGGTCCTGCAACTATTAACCAAGTTAAAGCAGTCCTGAGGCTGCTGTAACACAATGCAGCTCTAACAATGCAACGAGGCATCTGGAAAACCTCTCAATCCTGCACTGCCTTCTGCAGTTTCTTTGGCCTGCAGACAATGGACAGGCTCCCAGACTAAGGTCAATGGCTCCCCAGGGCTTCTCGAAAGCTGCTGTTGCACAGGCACCTTTTGATTTTGGAGCTGAATTCTCCATTGCCTTGCTGCGTAATTCTCTCTTTATGGAGTTCTTACCTTGGGGGAAACGGGTTTTATTGCAAAGTCAAAAGGTAATTTTTGCATAGACTCCATTACCTGTTTATAATTAAAACCATAAAATCCCTTTGTAGGAGGCTTAATAACTTCCCCCCACACCAAAAGAGCTTTTCATAAAAAAGACTCATTAAAAGTACTCACAGCTAATGCTCTAAAATGAGGAGAAATATGTAAAATTATTGGGATTTATTTCCCCATTACAAAAAAAAAAAAAGGTGGTTTTCCCCCATTCATTTTTATAGCTCAAAGCAATACAAAAATGGTAGCCAACCTTAGCCTTTCTGGCCCTCCTCCCTCCTTTTTCCCTCTTCCAGGAGATTATGTGCCCACATTTGGGACTTAGCAGCAGCAAGAGAAGCAGCAGTGATACCTGGCCACGAGACAGCTCTGGGAGGCCCAAGGCCAGCTGTTCCTACCAGCTCCATGTCCGGTTCGCTTGTCTTGATCTCACTCCATTCCCAAGCACTGCAGGGCAGGGCAATGTGAGCAGCATGCACAATTCCTCTGAAGCTTTTTGTCATTTGGGACCCATGCAACTGAAAGATGGTTTTGATTTCTGAAGGCTATTAACATTTATATACACATATATATATATATATATATCTTTGAAGGGCTTTAAAATATATGGATGTAGAGTAGAACTGCGTGTTTTATTTTGTGGTAACAATTGTCTAGGAATATGGATGTGGAGGGTTACCTCAGCTTGGCTATCAACTGATCATGTGCTGAGCAGCAGACCTCAGGTGCCCCAAATAGTGTGCGTGCTCCTTCGTCCCTTAGGTAAGCCCACAGTCCGAGCAGTGCGTCGGCACAGAGACAGCTTCAGAGCCTTTCCTGATGGCCACTGACTGCACTGCAGCTGCGATCCAGGATCTGTTCATCTGGGCAGCAGAACAAAAGCTGGAGCATTGTGCATTTTCTCCAGGACAGACAGCCGACTGGTCATGGAGCAGATCACACTCCAGACATCCTCAAGCTGCATCTGAGCAAGATTCCTGCTTGTTGTGTGACTAAGAGATGCTGCCCTATCGGCCACACACAGGTGTTGGCAGCCTCCAGCTCCCCAGGTCTGCTGGAGCAAGGCAGCACAGCCCCACTACCGAAGGCATTTCCAGATCAGTTTACAGTGGGATGAAAAAGAAGCACAAAGATGAGAAAGTTGGTAAAGTGCAAGAAATACCTCTAATAGTCAAAGCTTTTAGGGTTGTAATATTAAGTAAAAAATATTTTAGAGTACAGGAATTAGAAAAACAAACAAACAAACAAACCATCACAATTTGATTACACTCTCAGTCTGAACTGGTCCTGGGCTAGTCATTGTCCTTGGAGAGCTTTGTTGGTCTTTCTCCATCTTTGAAGAATAAAAAACATGCAAGGAAAAACAGAACAACAAAAAAACTTTTAACACTACATGGCAAAAATAAATCCAAACCAAATCTCAAGCAAGGTTTCTAAAAAGTTATGGGTATCATACAAGCAGTTTGAGCTGCATGGATTCGTGACCCACAGGCATCTCAAGCAGAGACCAAACAAGCCCTACCCTACAACTATCTTCATGTTTTCTGTTCCATTGTCCCTTCAAATGACCTTATTTCCAGCTCAGATTTCCAGCCCATGTTTATTCTTTTTCCCTTGCCCTAAGTAACATGTCCTCATCATCAGGAGCACTTGATAATTGCACCTTGGCAGCAAATTATGTAGGCAAATGAGCTAAAATTTGATAACTTAAGTGCTAGCACAGCAGAGGCCTGTCCCTGCTCATGCCACATTCATGCGTTAATAGGCAAGCGTCATCGCCCTACCCTCCTGCACAGGAAAGTGGATCTATTTGAGCCCAGGAAAGTCCAGACCCTTGGGAGCCTGGCATAAGACGTATATTGCCTTTAGCAGAAGCAGAATGAGCAGAGACTGTCTGAACTCAGGAAGTTTGGAAGCATTATTTGGGGAAAAACAAGCTCTGAGTTTTGCCTCCACTCACAGGTTAATGACTACATAGCCTTGTTTAACTACAGAATCGTTGCGTCTTTTTCCATCCCTCCTGGCTAATCACTGATTTTTTTTTTAATTGCCTTCCTTATTTGCAATCATGTCTGTAACATCTCTATTTTCTTTTTTTTCTTGTAAGTCCTTTTCAGTCAGAAGTGCTGACTCATGGGGGAACTGAGGTTAAAGAAACTTTATTTATGTCAAAGAAATTGATCCCTGGTAATTTAAAGCCTTCCTGCACCACTATTTATCTTATGCTTCTTACTCCAGGTCTTTGTCTCACATCTGGACCATGGCAGGTGGAAAGCCATGCATCTGTCAGAACAGCAAAGCTGTCTCATTGCTCATTTTTGGCCTTCTTGACCTTGCTGCTCACCTTACTTTATTAGTGCAGTTCTTTAGAACTTCTGACAAAGCGAAATATTCCCCCCTTGATGCCCTCCCTCGTTTAATCTAGTAGCACTTCAAATGTCTTTTTCAAGTTATAGCAACCTCTCACCTCCCTCTGCCACCTTTTCCCCCTTTTCTTCTTTTTTTTTTCCAGGCGACACTTCAAGCCCACCTCTCGCCTTTTAGATTCATCCCTATGTCACTTTGGCGTACAAATAGCTGTTTTTATGTTAATCCCACTGATTTTTTCCCTCCCTCGTGGGCTGAGTTACTTCTAAATTCCTTGTAACCCATCTTCATCCCTGTGGTAGAGAAGCAAACAGGACTTACTTCACCACTCGAGACTCCTTTGTAAAGGACCTCCAACCATGACTGAGGGTTTCTTCATTTTGTGCTGTCCTCCTTGATCTCAAGGAGTTTCTACTCCTTGAATACATGCCCGTTGGCTATCTTTCAAACTTTAAGGCTTTATCTTCATAACCTACGCTACAATGATCCCATCACTCTGCACTCCCGAGGGAAAGTAAGCCAAACCAACAAACTGTGGGCTGGCAGCGTCATCCCTTCTTCCCCACAGGACCTCCTTGCTCCAGAATGGCGTAAATGTGATGGGAGCGCAGCGAGCCCATTAAAACGGGCAGCCTTGGGGCTGTGCCTGCACGCCCTTGTCCCTGAAAGGCAGAAAACCTGTCCCATTTGCTAACTGATGCAGTAAGTCAGCTGTTCCCAAAGCAGCCAGGAGATGCTGCAATGATGGCTGTAAAAAAAATGCTATCTCATTTATCTGTCCCTAGTACAAGAAGGTGCCTCGTAATGTTGGTTTGTAGCCTCATGGTTTTTCTCTATTATTTGTAACTCACTCTTCCAGAACCTTCAATGCAATCAGCCTTGGTGGGTCTCCCCATCAATTTATCTTTTCCTATGCCTTAACTCTCTTGTGTACGCAGACTTTAAAGACTCTGTAGGAGGGACAATGCCCTCCTGTCTGTACTGTACCCAGTTCAACAGGACCGGGATCCAGCTGGGGCTCAGCAGCAGCAATGGTGCAATAATGATGAAAAGCCCTCTCCAGCTGCACTTTGGGTCTCAAGCTTTCCTTGGAAGGATCCTAAGGAATTCATAGAGAAATTTGTGGCATGTTACACTGCAGTAGTGAAATTTATCAGCTGTACACAACAAAAAAAGCAATCACAGTGGAAGAGAACCAAAAATTAGACGGGGTTAACGAGTCTGGTGATGGGGGGAAGAATCACTCAAAGACGTTAAACGAACCAGTCATGTTACAACATCACTTTTGCTGCAAGTTATTTGTAGTTAGGGTATTTATACTTGTTTCTAAAGAAAAGGACATTAAAGTTAATAGAATACAGTAAACACTAGAGGAAAGTCTGAAACTATTTGAAACGCTACGCAGCTGCTGTTATTATTTATGGGAGAAAGTCCAGCTTGCAGGGGGGGAATTCAGAAACTTTTAGTTATGAACTTGGCTTCAGAGATCTGCCTCCTGCACCAAGGGAGCTGGGAAAACTCACACACACATGGCTCAGCTCAGCTGCAGGCAAGCACCAAGGATGGACTTCACTCATCAAATGCACGAGGTACCACCACGTTCAATAAAGCTGATATATCATTTACAAGACGCTGCAAGATAGAATATGCAGTAATCACAACCAAAGCACAGCAAAAGAGCAACAGGACAGGTATGAAAAATTGCGGACGTATTAGCAATTTGTCATAGACAAGGAGTTTACCAAAGCTGGAAGAAATGGAACAATGTGCACTTTCTGTGGCTTTAAACCAAGTCAGACGTTGAGCTCTCCATTCCAATTTCAGGGAACTAAATAGCAGTGATAATTGATGAACAGCACTGAGACGTCTTCCCATGCCTTTCAGTCCCTGATTCTCTCTTTCTGGTAGGAGAAAATTTCCCCAACAAACAGTTTATCGATTGTCTGTTACACATTTTTTTCCTCAGAAATTGTTAGAATGCCATCCAGGCGTCAGACAAGATCCTAAACTGGAAATTGAACTAGGGAAGAAAGATCGCTGACTGCTGCAGCGTTGGGTCTGACATTCAAGAATCCAGACCCAGTTGTTACCTCAAGAGCCAATGACCCACGCCACGACATTTCACCTTGCTGCCTTTCCCCACTCCTAACAGCAAAGTAACAACAATGCCAGCCTCCAAATTCCACAGCCTTTGCTATGGAGAGTGCCTAAACCAGAAAGGATCGCATTTGGGGATTGCAGAAGTGACTGCAATACAAAACAATAAATAATAATAACAGGCAAAGGGTGTTCTAAGTTCTGTATCATGCACTCTGCCTCCTGTCTTGGATGGCTCCATATTCTCATTTTTTGAGTTTTGTTGTCAGACCCTTGCAGCAATACTTATTTCTCCCTCCATAAAACGCCTTCACGTAGCACTCTAAATGATGCTCAGCAACGTGAACAAGTAAGCCAATAAAAGTGTCAGTAAAAGACGTGCAGGTACCGAAACACAAACTTAGGGTGATTTTGTTATTATTATTATTTTTGAAAGACTAAGCACTAACATCTACTAAGTTTTACAGTGTGGATTGGTGCTCTTAAACTTAGAAATCAGCAACACCGGCTACTAAATTGCATTTAAGCCACAAGTGCTTTCCAAAATAGCCTGCTTGTGATGGGTTCTGCCCAGACACGTCCTTCCTGCCCCCCTCAGTGTGTGGGGAGGGAGATTCCTTGGCCACTACCCCGATGGTCACACACGGCTGAAAATCTGCCCCCTTGCACATCTCAGCCCAAGCCCAGCACCGTAAGGCCACACCACTTTCATCCCAGCCTTGCATCCCAGTGCAGCACCTTGTTACTTTTGTCCTTTAAAAAGAACACCCTCAAAATGAGTAGGAACCATCTCGTTTTTCCGCACAAAGGAAGGTGAAAGCCCAGAACAAACAGCTTCCAACAGGATCCCCAGCCACCCTGGCGTGCGCAGGGCGACGTGCATACAAATGGTGCCTAATTAACTGCTTAAGGACAGATTAGTTGCCATATGGTGCCAAGAATGATGGGTGTGCTTCCAGCGCAGAATTGACAACAAATATGCCATCTGATAAAGCACACCGCCGGGAAGATGAGCTGCCTGCACCCCGGGGAGCAGAGGGGAGGCGGGCACGTGGTGAGGTTTTCAGAGCTGCTGTGGCCGAGCACGAGGCGAGGGAGCAGGGGACTGCAGGCACCCGGGTGCTGAGGCTTCAGCTGCTTGCGCCTAACGCTGCCCCAACCACCTAGGTCTGAGAGATGTCAGCAGTGACCGTGTGGTGAGAGGGTCTGCTCTGCTCTTGTCTCAGTGGCAATTACTCTGCAGCCACGCAGTAGTTCAGGGACTAAGACACCAGCTAAGGAGGCCAAGAGGGAGGAAGAGATGGGTCTGTGTACTGACCTATTTCTCCGCCCAAGCCAGATGCCTCTCACAAAGGAAGTCTTTCTGTTTGGATACTGGAAAGGGAAGGGATGCCCTTGGCTTCCATCCCTGGGGCAGAAGCCTGCCCTCAAAGCCCCACCTCACCCTGCAGTGCCCTTTGCTGCATGAAGGCTGACCTGGGACAAGTAACGTTGTTCTGCAGCTCAGAAACACGATGGGCTCAGTAGGGGTTCAGCCACACAGCACGGCCAGTGTCTGGGCAGAAGGAAGAAAGGATGGGGAAGGATCACACCTCTGAGCTGTGACAAGCCGTTTCATCAGCTCAGCCGCCTTCTTCAGCAGTGCCTTATCCTGCACGTGTTAATCAGGAGAAATCGTTTAATCTTTCTTACCTCCTTTTTCTCTAAAATGGGTTATTGATACATCCCAGCCTCGCACGGTTTGGCACGGATAAATCCATAACCAGCACTCTGTTGCCATGGTTATGGGACTCTCTGAACGGGTGTGTGCGAGAAAGAAATGCAAACGGTAATTCATACAGATCCCCTCTTTCTAAAATCCCAAATTGCATCAGTTGAAGTTGAAGCAAAGTCCCTGCAAATCAATGCTAAGGCTCCACTGTGGTGCAGATCAGCTTGTTGAAGCCTGAGCTCCAATATTTCCCCAGAGCATTCCCAACACCTGCTGAAACTGACAGCCCTGAAAGCAAGAAGGGCCCTGCCCCCAATGTTGGAGCAGCAGATTATTCTGCAAGCATTATACTATCGAAAATGGTGTTGTAATGAAGAGTAGCTGACAAAACATTCACTGTGAGCACCAGAAATTCAAGAGACCCTGTGCTTTTATAGGAGCAATTTACGCAGGGCTTTGATTACCTCTGAAATGGAACAACCTTGAGTAGGAACTGAGAGCTCTCCTTCTGCTCTTGCTTGGACCTCAGTAGGAGCTGGAAAACGGAGGAGATGGCTTACATGTTAAACTGAAGCAAAAGAAAGGACCCTCCCGCCTTCACAGAGTCTGTTCACCTTCTCCCAGCACAGCTTTAAACACCTGCCTGCAGCCTGCACCTCGTGCCGCTCCCCTGCATACACAAAGTGACATGGCAAGCGGTGTACAAACGCCCATCTGCCTCCTACTGCCATGCAGCACTCGAAAAATAAGAAGGAACAAACACCAACAACACTGATGATGTAAAAAGACACGATAACACCGGATAAAAATCCCTGATGCTGAAAGTGGGCTACGACCCACTGAGATCTCCAGCTTTGGCACAGCTCTGGAAATCTGAACTACAGAAGCCTGAGGAGATAAGAGCTGAGAATTGCTAGGCTAGACGAAAAATCTACTTTAGTGCAGAAAATGTTAAAGCAACTTCTAAACCACAGCCAGGAGGCACCTAACTACTGCATTGCAATGGGCCATTGAGCATCACAGCAGCCCCAAAAGGAAAGTAGCTGGAGCGCAGAGAGGAAAATGGAAAGGGGCAGGGAGAACTGCAAGGTAAGAGACTTGCTCCTGCAGAAGACATAGCACACAGACACACAGCGTGCCTCTTCAGCAGAAAGCCACCTGCCCTGACCATCAACCCAGGCTTTCAGAGCCCCACTGCTCTGTGCAGACGCTGCATGGTCGGGAGCAGGTTGGGAGTCAGCCCTCCACGTGCAGTGTGTCACGACTCAATTGTCGGCACTAATTGTGGGTGCCACTTTGTCACCGCTGGGATCACGTCGTGGGTTTTAAGTAGACAGAAGCACTAACAGGCTGAACTCCATCAAGTAGCATACTAGTCTCAAATAACTTCAAAATTATTGAAGTCAGGCATACGATTAGCTCCAGAGGCAGGCAAAAAAAAGTTATTACAAGATCAGCAAAATCCCACAAAACTGCCGCTTTTTATTCAAATGCAACTCTATCAAAACGCTTCACACAGCAGACTGGATGCCATTTACAACACTTCACTGAGAGAAACAACGAACATGTTTTTTAGAAGATAAGGCTTTTCACACTCTTCTTTATTATCATTACACTAATTATTCTGGGATAGTCGTTCCCTTCTTGTTCAAGAAACATGGAAAATTCAGAAAGAAAATGCAGTACAGTACTCCCCCCTCCTTCATCCCTTTCCTTCTGAGAGAATGGTTAAAGGCTCTCTCTTAGGACTCTAAAAGTAAGACACTAAATACAGTCAGACAAGAGATTGTCACTTATATTCAGTGTTTTTACAAAATCCAGTAATTTATAGAAAAGCAAAGTTCTTCAAAATGACCTTTTAGGTACTAGACAATTTATCTGAAGTGGAAGAAAGAGGAAAAAAATCAAGAGGACTTTCTCATGATAGTATGAAGTGCACTTAGTAAGAGAAAGCTGTTGAAAATACTTATGCTCTATTTTAGGCCTTTCCGCTGTTGCCCATCACCATGGTATCAGAACATCTGAAATGTAAAGCAGGCAAGCGACCTCGGGGTCCCCGTGGGGTTTCTGGCTCTTTCTTGTTTTTGGCACCCACAGAATCCCATGCCAAGGGAGCCCACGTGTGCTTGCTTCCAGTGAGGGTGACAGCATGTAGCATTTTTCTGCAGTGCTACGTATGAGGAAGGACCTACAGCAGTTCTTAAATTGGTCAGAGTTTGCCTTTGTCCATTTACCTCTGGAAGTATTTTCCATAACCAGGCCCTTTTTGGACATGGTACCTAAGCTTCAGAGTTTGAAAGTGGCATGTTAGCTTCTCTGAGGCCCGTGTAGATGTCTTGAGGTGCAAATACATGTTTTACTATAAATACCTCATTTCGAAGTCTGAATGGGTTAATTTTCTTCACTGGTAATTCTGTGAAACTTCTCAAATGGATGTAAATTCATGGCATACACTTTTTAAAGCTTTTTCTTTTACCATAATAAAAACCCAGTCCCTGTCACACTTCTGTGTCTCTCCTAACGTGACAGCCAGGACCATCACTGTCACAAGTTACATGATGTAGCTATTATTACAGCCAACATTACGTCTCAAATGATAGGATTTTGTGGTCATCTGGTTGTGCTGTGCAAAATTCTGTTTAAACAGAACTAATGATGAAACATTTAGAACCATTACATAAAGCATCAAAGAAATGAAAGAAAAAAGGTATGAAGACGACCAAAAAAAAAAAAGGTGTGGGGGGGGAGGTGGGGAGAAGTACCTGAGGACATTCGACATTCTCCAGTGCAGCTCTTACCTAAACAGCAGTTCTAATTTCTCCTACAACTCCTACCAAGGCTTGTGGTTAGAGCTGCACAGATGTCCTGAGCCAGACCATCTTATCTGGCTGCATCTACATTGCCACACAGTCCTGGAAACCAAACTTCTGCAGACGAGTTATCCCACCGATTGTAGGGACTGGCTTAATGCACCATCAGCTGTACGCTGGGAATGCGAATTTGGTGCTCTGACAAAGCTCGACAGCTGCTTGGTAAATCCATGCAGGCTCCTGCCTTCTCCTCCTTGTAACCCTTCTGCCTGGCCGCGACTGGCAGCGTACAGATCTGCACGCAATTTCCAGGGACTCAGCAAACTAAATTGCTGGCTCAAACCCCCACCAAGAAATCTGGGAAAATTAAATCAGACCGGAGTCCTCTAGGTCATGCACCAGACGTTTCCGTGCTGCCCTGGGAAGAGCTGTGGGCATCACAGAGGTCTCCTACCTGCTGGGCTCGGGGCAGGCAGACTCCGAGTGGTGCAGGGTCAGCACGGGGAGGTGCAGGGGCAGCCCAAGGGGGCTCACCCACCCCATGCAGGGTGCCCGAGGATGGCAGACAATTAGGCAGGACAAACACCTCACTTCAGGCCCCCAAGTTTTCTGTTGCACCTCAACTTGTATCTTTTCAGCAGGGCTTTGCGCAAGCTTCTTGACAAATCACAGAATTCTTCTCTATCACCCACTCTTAGATACCACTAACGCAACACGTAGCAAACACTGTGTCCTCAGAACAAGGCAACAACCAATTACTGTAGTTTATATATTCAGTGAAACTAACAACACACCAGTATTTCAAAAAAAACCCGAAACCTTCTGAGAGCGCAGGGAGAGTTATACGTAGAATGTTTAGCCTAAGGTTTTTACCATTTTTTGGCACTACATGCAAAAGTAGTATCTACTTAAAATAATTGCAAAGCCGGTGTAATTCGTTTGGAATCACCACAAAATAACTCCGAGTAGAAAGAACTTCAAAAAATTTAGAAAGGAATGAAATCGATGCCTTGAAGACAAATGTAACCAAAAAAAGTGTAAGACAAAATCATTACTCAGGGAAGACAAGTCAAATCATTACTGCTTTGATGCATACAGAAAAGCATCTTGATAACTGGAAGGCAAACCAAGGTGTCGCCGTTATTGCTGAAGAATGTGTTATCAGAAGAGAACTTTGTCCCCGCATCCTGGGACCTTGGATAGTGGTGATTTGATTGAGCTGGCCTCAAAAATGGGCGAAAACACCTGGACCAGAAAGGCAGAGGAGCTGATGAATGCAGCAGCAAGGGTGCAGCTCTGGAAGAGCTCCCTGAAGGCTGAGCCCTGCAGCTCCACACATCTCCGAGCAGATAACTACAGAGCCGGGAAGCTGAGGGGGAGCAGGTATTTCTGCACATCCAGCCATTACATCAGCTGTAGCATAACAAGTTGATAACAAGGATGTATTTTGAAGATGATAAGGTAAGAAGAGCCTAACACCAAGAGTCAGCTCCACAAAAAAAAAAAAAGTATTTATACGAGACTTATTTCAAAGTTACAAAGAATCTAAAGGGAGGTTATAGAGAAGATGGAGAGAGGTTTTTCTCAGAGGTGGACAGGAGGGAAAGGGCAAGAAACAACAGACACAACTTGCGGCAAGAGAAAATATCATTGCACATAAGAAAACATTCACAAAAGTGGTGCAGCACTGGAACTTGGGCCCAAAGACTCTGTGACATCTCCATTGTGGAGATCTTCAGACCTGGACTGGACAAGGTCTGCAGCAACCTGATCTAACCTTGAAAGTAGCCCTGCTTTAACCAGGAGGTTGGGGGAGACACCTCCAGAAGCCCCTTTCTGACCTAAATTAGTCTGTGAGCTGCTCTGGAAAGGTGGAGGGAAGCAGCCCATCTCATGCACGTGCTTAGCTAACCGCAGCTTTTCCTAAGCACGTCCGAGGATACCAGAGCTCCCGGTGGAACTGGACCAGCTCGGACAGAGAAGCCACCCAGGCTGAAGGAGCTCACACACCCTGTGAGCTCCCAGCATCTTACCTGGCAGTTCAGCTGGCCGTTTCAGGCTCCGTTTTTCCTGCAGCTCCTTCCTCTGATCTGAAACCCCAGGACTCACAGGGGACCCAGCTGCTCTCAACCATGCTGCTGGACTCTGTGCACTGGGAGCCTCCGGAACAGCTGCTGCCCTGGGGACAGGAAAGAAGCTGCCCATTTCTACACAGTAATTCTCATCAGCCATGGAGCTACATCTCTGTTTTAGCACTAGATGTGCTAAGGTGCATCCAAACCTCGTCTCTCGCTGTGTATTCAGAGAGCAGGCCATTTTCTGGCATCACCAGTCCCCCTGCCTCTTTACAAAACACTGCTGACAAAATGTTTCCTGTGGTCAAACAGCTGTAAAATGTCTTTAAAAACATCAAGCCATCCATCATACTCACTCCCAAAATAAAAGGTAAACTAAAAAATATTCAGTAAAATTAGGTGGCTTTCATTGGTGTGAAACAGTATTATTCAGTGTGTCCTGATCCTCAGGGCAGGGGATGGGCAGAGGAGATCTCTCACACCGATACCAAGCTGGAGCAATGCGGAGCAGGACCAGAGCTGTGCCAGTCCAGCAAATCCCCCTCCTGCTGCCCCCGTGCTCCTGCCCAAGCTCCCCCCATCCCTACATGGGAAGGACTCATCTCAGCTGCCTCCTGGCCCCGGTACTGGTGTCCCCTCCCCTGCAGACACAAAAGCCATTTTGAGGCCACTGTTCACTGCCCGAGGTTAGAAGGTATCTGTACACACGTAGCGCTGATTCCCTGTTCATGTGCCCACTGACACCACCGAGGCCACGTTTGGGAGGTTTATCAGACTGACCGCAGCTCATCCAGCTTTAGAGGATGGTCCTGCTGGAGGTCAGGCAGCAAAGGCGACCCTCATGTCCCCACACCTGCCTTCGGGCCGGGGCTGTGGTGACAACACACACGAGATTCCCCTGCATGCTCACGGATGTCCTCCCACACTGCTACTTGCGTGCCGGACGTAAGGAACTTCCTTGCTGACAAATTCCCAGGAACAGCAGCAAGAGGAGAAGCGGGGATGTGCAGCCTGCAGAGGCTGCACTGCTCTGCATCACCTCTCACTCCCCTGGGCTCCTGGCACTGCTTCAAGTTCTCCAGGCTCCATCGAGGAAATCTGGGCAAAAAGCACATGCCAAGTTTTTAGCTTGGCCCGGCTGACCAGAGCGCTCAGGCTCATTTTCCAAGTTTGCTCATTTTTGCAATTTAAACCAGACTCCCGGTGCTGTTCCTGCCCATCTCTTTGTGGCTAAAGACTGCTCTCTGCTCGTCTTTCCAGGTCTATGCCACGACACAGGCGCTCCGGTGGCATATGGCACTGATAAGACTGCGCAAAAGGGATTTGAGTTAAGGAACAAATAGCAAAAACTCTGCAGATAAAGAAAGAAAGAAACCAACCTCCTTCCAGCGGTGGCAGAGAATGGCACGAGGCCGCTGGAGATGGGGTCTGCCACCCGGGACTTTCCATCCCAGCAAGCCACCCGGGCACGTTTTGCTCTTTTCTTTCACTGCTTTTGCTCAAAAGCTGAAGAATGGTGAAGGGGCACCGGAACATGACGAAGCACTGCCCCAGGAGACCTCACCGCCCGGACTGCGCTGCCTTTCATCGTATATTTAGGATTGCTCTCCGGTTCCAATACATTTAAGGTTGGAGGGAAGCCAAATGAAGGGGCTAGGGTTGTCTTCCCAGCTCTCTCCTTGTGAAAGCAATTTCCTTTATTGGCATCTTCAAAGCAAAAGTAATCTTTCTGAGGGAGATTTGGCAAAAACATGGAAGGTTTTTATAGCGATGGGGCCAAAGGTTTACAAAACTCCATCGAAGGCACTGCAGTCCAAGGTAATAGGTAGCTATAGGCTCACGGGAGAATTAATAGAAGGAAAGCTGGGTTTTCAGTAAAGGGAAAGGCAGAAACCTTTGTTTGGTTTTCAAAATTGATTTTTCCCTGTACTTTTCCTTTCCAATGCTCACATATCAACACCATCAAACACCAATATTTTAAAAGGGAGACATGATCTTGAAAACAGTCATTTCAGAAGGTTTGCCATGATTTCAAGCAAAAAATTGTGCTGGAAAGTAATTCCTGCTTACCCACCGATCCCATATAATGCTACATTTCCCATCATTAGCATCTGGATATGGAGACAGTTCAGCATGACAGCTCAACGGAATGCTATTCCCAAGAGTCCTTTTGTATTTAGGAAAGAGTCGGAGCAATGGTGGACAAAAGAAAAACAAGACTGTGCAGAGCCTAACGTTTCTAACCAAGCAGAGTAAATTAAAATCAGCAGAAAATGAAAGACGGTCCTTACATGCAGCACAGCAGAGTCCTCCCAGCGCAGATGTGGGACCCCCCATTCTCTGGCAGAATCAGCTCTTCCCCTGATCATTTGTGCTAGAAGCCAGGCTGAGCTGTCATCCAGCGAGTTTTAAAGCCAACAAATGTTCCCATCTCCAATTGTTTTTCATGCCTGCAATTGCAAGTGTATTCAGAAGAGAGAGCAGGCAGACAATAGCAGAAGGATTATATTTCTTAGGCGTACGTGCTGCAGGGATCATGAAGCTGAGACAGAAGCTGAACACCTCTTGGCAACTGTATCTCATGGAAGAAGCCAAAATCCTCGTTCCTTCTGGACAAAGGGAAACTGCAGGATTTATAAAATGCTATTGTTTATATCCTTTAAAAATAAAACTATGTCATTTTCTGCTTCGGCTATAGTTTAATTGGTACATTGAGCTGAAAGGGAGCAAAAGTGAAGCTAGCAAAACTTTGCCTAGAGCAGCAGTTTTGTTCTTAACTATGCTCATTACTTCATTTTTAACATCTCTTTCTCCACTAATGTGACAAAAGAAGCCATCGGCATCTCCTTCTCATTACTTAGCTCAAGGATTTCCCTCCAAGACCAGAGGTAAGAGGTTCACCCCACCAACGGGGGTCTCTGGACAGGAAGGGGCTGGATCCCGCAGTGCCGTCAGTGGCAGTGGTGCTGGCAGCACCAAGCAGGCACCCAGGGTGGACCGAGATGCTCTGGCACATCGGGGTAGCCTTCCTGTTGCCTCCTGTCTAATTAGACATCACATATCTGTGCTTTGAAGTATCCACAGCTAGATAAATAGATATGCTCCTATTTAGCTTGTATTTATTCTTTCCTGATTCCCACCATTTTAGCAGCATTTCCAGGCTCTGCCACCTCCTGGGAACATCCCAGTATTTCGTTCCAGGAACACAGCGACGGGGTAATGCACTTGACCTTATACATACAGTCTTTTCCTTTACCTTTTCAAGCAGTTTTTCTAATATCTTGACAGAAAATTCTGGCTGTTAAATTTCTCAAGCAGCACAGCTAAACCTGACTTTTATGGTATTGTAGTACTTTTGCAATCAGAAACTACACTAATACATTCATTTTTTTTCACATGGCATTACTATGACCATGGCTAGACTGTACCACTTGGATTGTACAAGCAGCGCATCAAACACAACTCTGAACTTTGCAGGTTACCCGTCTCAGAGCATGCAGGGAAGAAGGACAAGACAGAGGGTACACTTGCCAGGAGGCGTTTTGCTGAGTGATGCCCAGAATGCACACATGACCTGGGGACGTTTGCTTTGTGCATATCTGCAAAACCTGAAGCGGTCACAATTTTACAATACGCTCATGTTCTCCTTCAGGTGGAAGTCAGCATCTCCAAAGTTTTTAGGTCTGTTAGACTCTTACTCGGCTGCAGAGCCAGAGAAAACAAAGCCTTTATACTGCTGGAATTCTGGCAGAAGCCCAGGCTGCCTGCTGTTACCTGCTCACACCGACCCAAACAAGTCTCTGAGCAGCAAAACAAATCCACCTGCTTCCAACTCATTGCACATTTTTATCTCCAAGAGAAAGGTAAAGGTCAGTTTAGGCACAGCTGTTAGGTTAATGCCTCCTTGAAGGAAAGATTGCATCAGGGAACAGTGGACTTCTGTTCATTTAGAGGACACTAAAATCTGCAATATCCTGAGACTAGAAGGTAATTGAGGGAAAGTAGCAATGACATTTGAGGCAACCAGATTCACTTGGTCAGGCTGTTCCTGCTTGCTCGGATTCCTCCCCTCCCTTCTGAATCCTTTTGATTTTTTTTCTGTTTGTAACTGCAAGCACACCACACAAATCATCCTTTCAAACTTGTTCCTACCTTGATTAAAAAAAGAAAAAAGGTGTTTTACAATTCTAATGCTGTAACTGCTGTGCGTATGCCAGAAGTTTGTTCCTACTGTGTCAGCCCATACAACAGCTCAGCCTTATCTGCACAGCACAGAGATTTGAACAGGTTTAAGAGAGCTTTCAGAAATTTAAATTCTCTGTTTACCACCCAGTAGCCTCCTCTGCTTCTCAGCACACACCGTGCTGACGAACAAACACAGCCCCCTCCTAGTGCACACACATCCCCTCAAAAGGAGTGGTATGAATTAAGGTCAAGTCCTAACTCAACCCAGCTTGAAGGAAGTGCCCGGGGTGGTGGGCACTAGACAGAGCAGAAAGGGGAAAAGGTTTTAGGTCCGTGTGATTTCCCACAGGGAACTGGGAAGTCATAACAGACACTAAATCATCGTCACCTCTTCAGCCAGGTCCTCACAGTGCTTGCTAAGGGAGGCAGCAGCCATGCTCAGAGGTCTCAAAACAAGCAGTGACGTTTGGAAAGATTTGGGAGAAAATTCCAAAGACATGAAATTGTGGCCTTTTTGATGACAAAACACACAGCACCCCACGTCTCTTCCAACAGGGATCTCTCCAGCACACATCCACCTGGGCTAACTCTTCCCCAGATAACATACACAGCTTCGAGCTTCCTAGAAAACCCTGCGTGCAGTAGCATAAAAGCTGTTTACGTATATATTCACACAAACACTTCTCTATATACACACATTTATATAAGTAGAGTTTACAAGCTGTATATATATATATAGTATGCCCTATATAAATCTGTATACACACACATATATACACAGACAGTATATGCAACTGACACAAGACTCATTAATTACAGAAGTTAAACTTGTGAGAAAAAATTAAGCCTAAATTTCCCAACAGTGAAGGTGCAAAATGGCAGTAGAATTAAAATAATATTTAATCCAAATGATCATGAGTCTCCCTTTCCAGGGGCCCAGGCTGTGGGAGCATCCTATGCAGCGATGTTACCTTGTCCATTAGTGAGGCGGGGGGGGAGGCTTGAGGCAGCTCTGCTGGCCAAAGAAAATTGCTTCCCAATGAAGACCACCAAACAGCGTAAGGAAAAAGCAACAGAAAATGATTTCAGTGCTTAGGTCATTTCAAATTGGACAGAACATGTTAGCAAAACATTTCATTTTGATCTTTCCACTCCATGGGAATTCATTTACCAAAAAGGTTAAATCCGTAATTTTTTTTAAAAGCTTGCCTGTTGGGTTCAAAGGGTGCAGCTTGCTCTTATCACTACCTCAGAGCTTGATGTGTGACTGATAACTTCTAAGCCTACGCTTTTTTTTTTTTCTTTTTCAGAAGTCTGTGAAAATGCACAAAAAATGCAAGTAATTGCATCCTGAGGTGATGGAGTTATCTCCCCCAAAATCCAGGCAGATTCCCTGGAATAAACTTTCCTCTCTGAACTCCTCCCGGTCCCTGCCTGCAAAGACTTACCACTGCTTACACAGTGTCGTACTGGGGCCACAGTGGGAAAATCATTTTAAAAGCAGCAGTCAAAAACGACGGAGCAGTAGCACTGAAGCAATGGCAGTGTTTTCCCCAGCCTGATGCATACAAAATTCTGACATCGTTCAACATGCTTGCAGACCACAAGCTGTTACAATATCCGGGACGGATAGAAATCCATTCTCTTTTAGCAAGCTGGTATCTGCTTGTATTTCCACGCTGTTGGAGTGTCTTTTAAGCCTGGCCTTATCGTTCCCAAACTGCTCTTTTCAAAATTAGTCTCCAAACTTGCAAAGCTGACTCCTAAAAGCAACAGTAGCAGCAGGAGTCTGCCAAGGAGAAAACGAGAATTATTTGCATGCTTATAGCCCAAACTGGTTTTGAGTTAATACTTCCTCTCTGCTTGATATTTTTGCAGCTGTTCTGCTTACCAAGGGTGTGAGGCTGGGAGAAGGAGCCTATTTGCCTTGGGCACCGCACATTAGTTGTTGGCAAGAGGCTGTGATGCATCTGAGAGGTGCTGGGCAGGCTGGAGAGGGGCAAAGGGGGCTGCCCTGAGCCCATGTGGGATCCCACCTCTGGCAAACACCTGGGAGGAGCAGGCAGGACGTCCCTGGCCACCTTCAGAGGTGATGAAAAATGAGAGAAATCCCAGAGGGATGAAATTTGTTGTAGCCCTGGAAAGCACTGGAAGTTGTTAGGACCGAGGGAGCAGCCTGCTCCAACACCACTATGGGAAAAGGCACTATTGGGTCAATCCCCCCTCATCCCCAGACATGCTCACTTCTCATTTCTCAACTCCTGAGCTTGGGCCAAGCCACCAATTCACACGTCAGTCCTGACCCTGCTGCAACATAAGCAGATCCGCACTGAGAAGGATTTGTATTTATATAGGTAGGGTTTTTTTATTTCAACACCTGCAAGAACAAGGACACTTTTAGATGATAGAACTTGGAGTGAAGCAGATTAAAATAAAAGGGTGATATACCAGTAACACAGCAAGCAGTTAATGTATGGAACTGCTACCATTCATTAAAAAATGCTTGCAGGCTTTAGAATTTAGTGTAAAATTTTACTGGGAAAAAAAAAAAAAGAAAGTGGCACTTAAGTTTTTCTGCACCTGGATACAAAACATCCATGAGCAACACAAGACTGAAGCAATGGGCCTCAGCTTTGTGTAAAAGATGGCTTCACACATTTCTGGAGAACCTCCATAGCCAAAAGCAGTAAATCCCCCCAGATACCTTAGATGTTACCAATGGTGCGGAGTAAACTCAAAATCAAATCTGTAAACACAAACGTAATTTCTACATTCATGTAATTTAATGAAGATGCAAAGTAGAAACAAAAAATATTTGCTTATTTTGGCTTTTGGTATTAATTTTGACTCAGTCCATACCTAATCTATCCTTCAAACTACAACCAACAGAGGAACTATTACTGCGTGTTGTGTTGCTTTTTGTCATACGAACATGCTGGGAGCTGGCTGCTTACTAGAGGTGTATTCACACAGTCAGCCATGTGGTGTAATTACAGCTCAATGGCATGTACACAGAAGCACAGAGAACTGGGGTTGCTCATTACCTCCTTTGTTAAAGCCTATTTTTTTGTTGCAAGATAGTTCTTATGGCATGAGAATAAACAATAATTTTCTTTCTTTGCACGTCATCAGCATTTTCCTAGACAACTCATTCCTTCATCGTCAGCACTCATGACTGTACAAACACTGCCAATAACCCCTTCCAGTAGCTCTTAATTTAGAGGAGTATTTGTGCCCAGCTTTTATAGCAGGAGGACAAGGTGACAGGAGACATGCACGCACACAGAGTTGTGCACACAGTCATATCCCTGCTCTGCTGATGGGACAGGCTGATTTGCAAGAAAGATGCACAAAACAGGACTGTCTAATCCTGAAGGGAGACACCCGCTGGATGTGCTGTTGGCATGCTCCAGCACTGGTTAGAAGCCCTACATAGGTCCTATGTATGGAGAGAGCACAATTCAAAACATTACCTGGAAGAAAGATCACTGTAGATATTGCCTGATACATTGCCTGATGTTGCCTGGTACATTGCAGGTAACTGGGACCCTCTCCTGTCTGCTCAGCGCACTCAGTCATGAAACACAAGTGAAATGATAGTCCTAGGAACACCTTCAGAGATTTCAAAGAAAGGAATGTTTAGTACAAGCTCTTCAGCCTCTTGATCCTACGTGGACTATCCTATATGTGAGCACACTGAGGGAGTTACCGCTAGCAACTTCTGGCCTTACTTTTCTCCAGAAAAACGTTCTGCATCTTTCATTAATTTTTATATACAAGCCAGACTTTCTTTCACAGATGTTTTAGAGGGAACCATTTATACAAGCACAAGCAATAAAGAGCTATTTTATCACATTGCCAGAAAATCCATCAAGTTGCAGCATATCTTAACAGTATATCATTTACAAGGTATTAATAAAGGAGAACTAAATATTATATTACTTCTGGTATAAAGAGTCCATTATAGGTGTTTATAAACAGATCACTAAATGTTATGGACTTAAGTAACCCTATTGACCTGCACCATAAATGCTCTGTAGCTATTGATTCACCATATACTAACACTTAGTGGATAAACTTTTACAGGCAAGTTACAAACTCTCTCTTCGTAAGAAATATGACATCCTCCCAAACACACACAGAAATGGCTCACACACACACACACAAACCACAACAAATGCACAAAACCAAAACACAAGAAAGAACAAAAGCCTTTTTTTATTTGGTTTACCTCCTGTAAAATTAAAGTTATACATCGGTGTACAAAAGTAAACACAGAACAGCCCTTTTCTTTTTTTTTTTTTTTTAAGGAAAAAAAAGTTTTCATAATTTTTCAAATGTGGAACTTGACAAAAGAGAGGGAGGACCTGAAATGGCCAACCTAGATGGATCAGAGGAAGAATTTCCAAGAATAACCAAGAAGCATTAAATCTGTTCCTTCTCTCTTTATGCCATTTTATGACGTAATTTGCTTGCAGTATATTCAGTAACGGAGGGAATGCAACTCATCTAACCAAAGAGATCTCAGAATTAGCTGTCCAAGTTGGCACTGGTCACCTGTCTACCTTGATCAGTGGAGAAACCAGGAACATCCAGAGGACAGCCCAACACATTTGCCTTACATGGCTCTATCCAAGGCAGCTTCATGCTCCGGAGAGGCCTTTTTCTCACCATCAAGGCCATTGTCCAGGTTCCCTCTCTAGAGCCGGATGACTATCATGTGGACAGCCATGTCTGAATAAGACAAGCCCCGTTTTTAACATCTGCTCCTATACAACAGCTGCATATTCAGCTCAGCATGATGTGTGGTATTTGAAGGTTTAACCTGTGAAAATGGGAGCTTCAGCTTAGGCAGAGTGGTATCAATACAAAGATATTGGTTATCATGGGAATGGATGGAAAAGCAGCAGCTGATACTTGAAGGCATTGACTGAGCTGGATTAAATCTCTACGGGTTTGCACCCTGCAATGGTAACACCATGGAGCAGGGTGTGAAGCACTTCGAACCCCAGGCATTTCTGAATTCTGCATTCCCCAGCTCATAACCCATTGCTGTCTTATGCCGGGAAGACAAGAAAAGAACAGAAGGGTGAATGTGTTTCTAAATGCTGGCACTTCAATGTGTATCCTTATAGGACCACCTGCAATACGTCTCTTTCTCTGCTGTTTACATTCCATAAGTGCAACCTGTTGTTAATATCAGGTGTCTGTAAAATATGAACCAGGCTCAAGTACCAAGATGAACTGTAATAAATCACTACCAATATACAACTGTTTCTATTAAACACTCAGGACTGCACCAGTAAAGTTTCCTCTCAAATACTGGTGTGGAGCTTGCTCTGGCATCGACTTTTTCCTCTTAACTGGCTCCCCACCATAACAATAACTCTGTGAACACCTTTATTTGAGCCAATACCTAGTGCAGAGTTACAGAATAATTCTTCATACCAATGAAGAATTATAACAAAGTATTTGGAAAAGAAAAAAAATGAATCTATACAGAAATGAGTACAAAACTATGCTTCCAAGACAGATTTACCACACTTTAAGAAAAACAAGAGCTACATCATCCTTGTTCAGATGCCTGATTTTTATTATTTTTCTTCTTAGTGAGGCTAATTAACAATGTAAAAGATATCAGTTCTTACCATTTGGGTTGTATGAGGGTAGCAAGACAGGACTTTCTTATTCTGACACTAAGCTGTGAATGTGCTTGTGCTTGCATTGGGGGAACAAAGCAGTGTTCAGAGCACAGGAGCCTCGTCTACTTTCTTGCCTACAGCCTCCTACTTTGTATAAACTGACTTGGATGGCAAGCACTGCCATGTGGCTGTTGATAAATGAGGGCAGAAGACGGCAGCCTGCTGGTAAACGTGTGAAAATATTTGTTACTGACATCCGTATCCTACATTCAAGTTTGGCATGCAACACCTGCACACAAAATACCCTCGTGTGCCTGTCTATAGGAAACACCAGAAAAAATCTCAGTAACATTAGCGATCTCTATTCAGCTCTTGAATACCAAGGAAACGAGACAGTAATACCTGTTAGAAGGAAAACACTGCAAGAATATGCTTAGCTCTAACTCATCCTTCAAAGACCATAATTTTAAAAAATACTCAGCTCACATACACTGGCTTTCTGCGAGGGCTGGCTCAAAAATTTCAGCTAAATTCAAGTGCTTGGTGAATTCTCTTTGCTGCTGTTAAGCTACTTCTGAATGATAACCATAATGTAAAGCGAGCTGCCCATCAACGTGACAAGAAGCTTGTCTTGATTTTTCATGTGCCATCACCCCGCCATTGCTAATAGTATTACTTGCAATATATTGTCCCCTGTAAGTGCAAAGAAAAGGCACAAGTACAAGAGTCTCTTAGTAAAACATTAATCTCAGATCACAGATTTATTTTATGGATTTGCAACACAGCCCATATTACAAACATTGTCTGGGAACATTTACAAGAATAAATAAGATGGACTCGCAGTTGTAAAAAAAAGATTACACTTCACTGTAATGTACAGTCAAAAAATATATCTGATATTCATTGACTTGACATTATTTACCTTCCTTCTTTTAAGCTAGAAAGAAAAGACACTGAATGCACAGTGTTGAGATTTTTGTATTTATAATTTTTCCTTTTTTTTCCCGTACGTGCTTTATCTATCAAACATCCAAACTGTACAAGTGAGTTTCACCAGTAATCCATAAAGGCCAAAGGAGGGGAGATGGGGGCAGAATTGCAACAGCAGAGACTTGCTCTCATGCAGCATTCCTCCCTGCTGGCAGAATGCATCCAGGGAGCTGGATAGGATCCTGCTGATCCAGATGCAGCTGCAGCATTGCTGTCTGAAGTAGTAACAAGTCCGGTAACAAGTGATGCTAGTACGTTTTAATTTCAACAGGATTGGCGCAGAGGGGAAGGAGGTGAAGGAGATTAAATCAATACAGGAGTGAATTTTGTCAATGCGGTTAGTCAGTATGGATTAAATGTGTCAAGGATGCAGCCGCAACGTTCGGCATGGAAGAGCAGCGTAAGTGCTGAAGACATAAGAAAGGGCTACCAGGGGTGATGAGGGGGATAATGCCAGTTCTGCTCCAGGTACACCGAAGTCCAGCACATGAAGCGTTAGAGCTAGTTACACTTTCAGCAATGCAAACAACCCATCATCATCTGTCCTCGGGAGTCTTTTAGAATAGCTGAATTCATGAAAGCTTATAAAGTGTTGGCCACACTCCCACTTCCACCCCTGCGAACGCACTCCTTTCTGTAACTTTGGGTAAGGAAGATTTCCTGGAGGTCCCCACTGAAAGATGATGTACTCACACAAGGAAATAAACCTCCGCAGAGCAACATGCTTGAAGCATCTCACAAAGACCCCCAAGCAGTAGTGTGCCAGGATATCAGATATCCCAGTAGAAAGTCTTCACTGAAACCCTGTCATTTTGCAACAAGTACTTCTGCTAAAGTGACCCCTATTCTGTTGGTAACTTGTATCAAAAAGATCAGGACTGGTTCCAAAGGTTACATCTACAGTGTACCTCCACTTTGCAACAACAAGCAAATCCTTGCTCCAGACGAAACTGTCTCTGACTACATTGCTTAGAAACAGCTCATGCTGAATTGACTTGCAAGAAAGTAGTTTTCTCCTCACCCCCCCAACAGGAAACACTATGGGAACACCAGCATCTGTCATTCAGTCTGCTGCACTATTTTGTTTTTTAAGGGTTAGGTTGAAAAGAGAAAATAAGGGTGAAAAATCTGTTAGAGGCACTGGGACAAGGCTAGGAAGGCTCATTTAGATCTCTCGTTTTTTACAAACAGAACAAGCTGCCAGGTGTTCACAATTATGCTACTCCAACCTGAAACTGTAGGATATTCTAAGTGTAGTCTACTGGTTACAAGGGAGGCTTTTAGAATCTTTTAACACAGAAAATAAGGATTATAGACTAAAGGCCACTGGAACTCAGCAAGATTTTTGTCTTTCCATAAAACTCAGTATCACCAGGATTTGGTCTTGACGTATATAAATGCATGAATTTACTTAACTGCTATACCAAATTGTATATTCTTCAAATACGTATGAGGAGGAAGATGACTAATATTTTCCAAGTCAATAAACAGATACGACATGATAGATTTCCCTAGCGGCCCTTGCAGAAAGTGGGCTTTGCTTGCTTGCTATGCTGTAGGAAGAACTATGGGTATTTTGGGGAACAGGGAAAGAAAGGGCACTTGCATTTAAATTGTGTATCATGTATGTATGGCTACAGAAGACTGCAGTCTAAATAAAGTATGAACACAGGAGGGTTAACAGAGTACTCATTACTCATTTCTGTATACCTAACTTTAATTAGCTGGCTTCCTCAGTTCCTGCTCCTGAAAAGGTCTGTGCAATGAACATGCAATACTCTGTTTTACCACTTCACAGTTTTCTAAGAGGTATACTGAGTTTTAGACCCAAGAGTCACGCTGAATACCTTTTGTCACATGGTCCCATTTATGTTTCTAACGGGTTGACTGAAGCTTGTTCACTTCAGACAATCGGAAGGATCTCAAATGAGAACCAACAGGTTCATACCAAGTTCAGAAGATGCCCTTTCCAACAGCTAAAAGTTAACTTTGCTGCCAGTATAACACAGTTGATTGTTTAAATGTATTATAGGACAAAGAAGTTTTCCGAGTGCAACATTTGCACTGTATTGCACATGCAGGAATACGCCAGGACTGTGCACAGCTCTCTGATGACTTTCAAAGAACCCTGTGAGCGTGACAGATAGGGGCACCTTGTACTTGAAGATTCCTCTCAAGAAAATCGCCTTTTATCTCTGTCCCTCAGGATTTATTCCCTCTGCTACACTGACTGCTCCATCTCTGGAGAGTTCCGCAAGGTGGAATGTGCTACCACCTGGTTTTTTATGATTTTGGCATGAACTCAGAAAAGTAGGAATGACATAAGTAAACCCCTGCGAGAATGAGAGGGAGAACAAAGTGGAAGTTTCCTACCTGTTTCAGGACTCCGTGTTATCTTCCTTTACCTCCAATGTTTGTCTTTCTCCAAAGGACATTTCTTTTCCTTTCCCTCTCCTCCAGATAGCAATTGGTTGAAATGCCTTCGGAACCACCTGCTGCAGGCAGGATCCTCTCTCCTTTCTCTGCCTTTACAGGACTCACAAGCAGTGACCCATGCTGACTGGCCTGTAGGCCTAATTCTAACCTAATTCTAAAGGACCTGTGAAAAGTAAGTGGAAAAACAAGTCTAATATCTACAAGCCTAAATCTACTACTGTGGGGTCTATATTGCCACTGGACATTTTTACAGGGCATTTACAGATCCAGAATAAAAGGTAGAAACCTACTGACACGCAAATCCATGTTTCTCTGCCCAGAAGCTACGCTTTGGGTTTCCCTCCTTTGGCCTACAGAGTTACATGGACCAGACTGATTAGGGGTTGCAGCATTTCCCAAAATATCTGTCTACTTTCTGGGCGTGTGGGTGTAAAATGGGTTGGCGCTGAGCAGGAGAGATGGGGTACAGGAACTACAGCTTGATTTTTGGGGGGAAAGGTGACAAAGTCTATGGCTTTTTCATGCTTGTAAAAATCTTTCCTTCTAGCCGCCTGTTGACTGTGGACTAAAACGGACAACTCTAGCTCACATAAATGGCTGAAACGTGAATAAATTAAGTGGGACCAACCAGTGTTGGAGCTAAGCATGACAAAAGCAGACAGAACTCTGTGCAACTTGGCTAAAAAATTTCAGTCGTGAACTGAAATGCCTCCTACTCACCACAGACTTACTGGATCAGAGAATACCAGTTATTTCAGTCCGCAGACCTAAACCCGCTAAATCCCCATCTGCTTGTTTGCCACCTGTTTCAGTTGCCTTCACACGGACACTATGCTCCCATCCATGGTCTGTTTTCTTCACATTAATAAACAAGTACCTCAGGTCTACTTACAGGTCCTCAAATACCTTTTTCTTTACAGCCTTTTTTGGGGGTCTAGGGGTGGGGAGGTGCCAGCAAAGGATGCAGCTCCTGCAGAGATCTTAATTTTGAAAAAAATAAAAAACTTAAAAAAAGATTTTCGAAACCTACTGTACCTTGCAGTGTGTTTAGTCTCTCTGTCTCTTTTCTGCAACAACTCAGGGTCTCCATTCTCCAGCAGCCAGCCTCGATATCTCTTGCTTCAGTTACATCCCTTAACAATTTAAGATGTTAGTTACCCTGTGTATGAGATAGTCCCCATACCCCCAGCCTTCTTGACTTATTTCCAGTTCCCTGAATTTCAGATTACACTTCAGATCCATACTGTGCTATCAATAAACAATTCTCACCCAACTCCGCCAGGATGTTGGAATGGGAATAAATGTTTTCCTTATCACCATTCAAATATTGTCAAAATCATATTTTCCCAGCCTAAAATTCAGTCATTGAGGAATTCACCTGTTCTACCTTACATTACTGCTCCCCAACCACAGCAAGTAATACTTCGGTTGGAAAGTTTGTCCCTGACCCTATGAGGAGTGAGAAAGCCTCCTTTACCTCATCGTTTCTCTTTCCCAGTGAAAACAAATCCAATGCCCAGGATCTTGCTTCAAACACGTTACCTATTTTGCTACTGGCTGTTCTCTATGGTTTAAAGAACCTCAGGATAACAAGGTTATTTAAAGCGGCCTTCTTTTCTTTCTCTTCATCATTAATTTATATCCAACATATATGCACTGAGTAGCAAAGAACAGTGTAAATCCCTGAGCCAACACAGACCCAGGTCAGTCCCCTGAAAGCAATGCAGCTGTGTGCTGATATAACAGTTTGGGTCCATACGCAGAACCACCTGTAGTGTTTGCTGAGCATCCTTCAATGCTGATTGTCAGCTGAACATTAGAAGAAAGCTGAAACACTGAACTGAGCTGGCACATAATCAGTTGTGACTAACAGTTGGGCTGTGCAAACTCACAACATTTGCATTAAACTTGTTTCTTGAAAATACAAGGTAAGGTGTAGCTTAAACACCTTTCACTGCTAACATCACTTTGCATTCTCAGAGGGCTACAAGCACACGAAACATGTCAGCTGGTACTTGCCACTGACCCTGTACTAGTATTTTTCAAACCATGAAAATATGTTCAAACCTACCTCAAGACCTTAAACAACTTCACTGCAAGAGCTATTCTGCTCTGCTCATCTAACACCTGCTTCTCTCCTTGTATACATCCCTCCTCTAGGCTTGCTTCTGGCTTTTAAATCTACTTTCCTCTATGCTATTGTTAAGCCTAGAATCACCTCTGACACTTATTTTTTTGGTTATATTGCCGTTTCTTCTACTTCTCTATTCCCTTTATCCTGGGTATTAACCTCAGAGCTTGAACTAGTCCTTCAGTAGCTAGAGGTATGCTAGCTTCCACGTAAAATTAACAGAATGTTAAATACTAATTAATATTTCCAAAGCTTCTACAGGGAGTGAATCTCTCTGGCTTTCTGGAGCTGGTGAAGTCATGAACATTTCACTGGTAGTTCTTCCTTACCTTCTTTCAACCTGGGCAGTTGAAAAATCCCATCTGGGATCAGGATTCCCTCCTTCCTCTTCTTTGCAACTGGCCCCCAACTACTGACCTACGCTGTTACAGCAAGCTGTGGTTACAGCAATTATGCCTGGAATCCAAACAGTTGTATTTTGCCTTCCTTCTAATTTTTATATCATAATTTTGCCTTGTCTTCTGTTCTTTTGAGGAATTGCTTGTGTAGCTTAGCAGAAAAAAAATAAAGAAAAAAAAAGTAAATCAAACAAGTAATTTGTTTCCTGTAACACCAGACATTCACCTGAAGCCCCAATATAAACTAAAGGGGATTTCTGTAGGCAACAGAGAAGACCAACCTGAAACAGAGCAGAGGAACTTGGGAGGGGGTTCTCATCAATACTTTGTGGCACTCTAGCTGCATCAAAGGATGCTGTAGTCCACCACATTTAAGACCTTCAAGATTTTCACTTGTAAGAAGCCAAGAATCCAAAGCATCTTGGAAAGAACATGAGCTAAACAGTTCAGCATCCTCTGCAAGCCCCTTCTCTGCTTAGCAGGAAGGAGGATTATTGCTGTTCAATTTGCAAATACCAGCATCCTTTCTTAAGTCTGCTGCAAGTCCTGACAGAGATAACAACTTTTTGGTTAGATACTGGTCTATTTACGTCGAGTTGCTTTTATCAGATTTAATTTTCATACTTCATTGTCAAGTCAAAGGTATAATTTTTTTAGAAAAGAATGTCTATGAAGCAGAGGTGCCTTTTCAATTTACACGTGGAATTAGTACATTTTTTTTGAGCTTCTGGCATTCTCTATGCCAGGCATTAACACAACAGAGTTCCCAGCACAGTCTCTGAGTATTTACTTGGGGGTGGAAAACTACAAAGTGGTAAGAAAGCAGAGTTTTCCTTAAACTCTTACATTCAGTCTAGCTTTTAACAAGTCTGTATTTGAAGAAACCTGCATCTCCCAGAATCTAATTTACACACAGAGCAACCCTGTATCCCTGCACCCTCAAGATAAATAAACAGCTAAACTGAAATACTGAATATTGCAGTCCTTGTTCATTTAAAATTCTCCAAGATCATCCTGCAGACCTTAGTGATCAACTACTTAAGCATACTCTTCTAGAAAAGCAATTTCTTAGCTTCTAGGAAGTCAGAATGAGATCCAGAACCATGGCAAAACACACCTGATGTTTGTTTCAAAGAAGTAGAGCTGCACAGGCATTTCTGCAGAAAAAAAACAAAAGCTGTGTTGCTTAAGATGGAAAGTTGCTGTGCTGGTCGAAGACTTTTCTGAGCACATGTCAGAACAGGTTTCTGTGTATGTACATCACCTTTCCTACAGCCTGGATGGGTTACCATTTTGAAATTTGCAGGGGCTGGAAATGCGAATAAATCACTCAGCTACATCTGATTGTAAAACAGTTTGGAAACAGTGAGGAAACCTTGATCAAACCCAACTTTAAGATTACCTTCAGATTCTAAGCTCTTGAGCAGGAACCTTCTTTGTTCTCTCTTTGCACAGTGCCTAGTTCAGCAGGGTCCTGTCAGGACTAGGGGTCCTAAGTTCTACGGCAATACAAATAATAAATAAAAAAATAATAATACATAGTATATGATCGATAACACCTACTTTATACCCTGTTTTTCAAAGACACACTGCACCCCAGCAAATACTTGAAAAATATGGTAACAAAGTTACCAAAGTTGCAAGACAAATGCAATTTGTTTGATGCAAATATTTAACCTTAGGGTTTAAGTGGCTGGGAAACTCATTAATGCTATTGCTTCACCAGCACTGAAATGAACACGGAGTAGAGATGTAACCAGTTCATGCACACAGCCTTGGGAGTCTAGCAGAAACTGGGAGGAAACATGTAGAAGCCGAGGCAGTGAATCCATGAACAACTTCTCATCTCCATCATCTATTTTCATGCTAAGAGGAACCAGATACAGAAATATAATTCCAGTGGTTTTTGGTGTTGGCCTTTTCATTTGGAAAATAAAACAAACACAGGTAAGGTAGGCATATTGTAATGAAACATGTCATAGATCCCCTATGGCTATCTCATTTTTCCCAAATGACTGCTGCATGAAATTCAAAAATTAAAGACTGAGATTTGAAAATAAAAATATAACTTAAAAAGGAAACATTTAAAAGAGAATTTCCTAAGGGTTTCATTCTTTCCCCACTCTGCGGCAAGGAGAGCAAAAATACAATCCCAAAGAGGAGAGAAGTCAGAGGGGATTAGAAAGTCCAGTCTTTCAGTCTGTCTCCCATTTTGCTGATTTGTACAGTAGGTTATTTAAGAAGCGGTAGATGCTCCAATAGAAAGCAGGCAGCAGCAAACACAGGCATCATCTCCTCCTTCCAGCGAGGTCTGTGCAGTCTCAGTCTCTTGCTCCGGGAAGGAGAGGTTTTCCTTCCCACACTTGTTACTGCCTTCTAATGTGGGAGAGGGGAGAAGCGTCTGCCAGGGGTTGGGGTCTACCATGTCGGAGGCTCCCCTCCCTTCGCTGGGCTAAAAGGAACTCAAGTATTCCAGTGCAACCTCGTATACAAATTTATACTGTTCCTGAAAGACAAAACAGAAGTCAGTGACGCTGGGATGCAGATGAACTCTCTGGAGCCTCATTCCACAAGCTGCCAAAAATACCTCCTCTCTCCTTCTTAAACATTTGGCAGGACCAGGCAAACATTAATTGTATTTCTATGTGATACTGAACAAGCATTACTAAGAGATGTTATCATCAATGGAAGAGAAAAATGCTCAAAGAGACAGCCACCCTATGGACTATTCATTAGTTCATGTTCCATGCCCTCACTGCTTTTGAGGAAGAATTTAGTGTGATCGATTGAGATATTTGAATTCAGGACAGTTTAATCTCTCTGGTTGCAGGGAGCATGGTCTGGGTTTCAGACTCTTCTCCCTGTCTGGTTTCAAGGCATGTAACAGCAATAAGCACCAGGCTATATACATATGCAAAAGGACAAATCCTACCCGCTTCCCATAGCCATGGTGACTGCAACTTGGGGTTTGGCCTCCTGGAGGCAGCTGGGTGTGGGATGCTCTGCTCCCCATGCTGCTCAAGACGAGAAGTAGTGGGACTGAGGGACTCACTGCATATGCTAAAATAGGACTGAATTTAATTCTGCTGGCTTCATATTATGCTTGGGTTTGATTCATGCTGGGCTAAGCCATGAAATTTTGTACCTATACTGAAGTCCCCCTGCATATGCTGGGTGGGGTAAAGTGTAGAAAAAAAAACTTACCAGTGACTCCACCATGTTGGACTTGTTATTCCGTAACGTTTTCACTATGTGGAACACGTCAATGATATTTTGCTGTTGAATCATCTCACACACACTGCAGATGGCACAGAAGGTGCCACTACGTCCCCCACCGTTCCTGTGTGCAGAAGAAAAGAGGCAACAGATGAAGCCAGGCAAGGGAAGAAAGCACTACTTACACAGCAGCACGTACACCAAGAGAGGTCTGTATTCAGCAGTCTGGTTGACAAAGCTCATGGGTTTGTGGAAAAGCAGCTCTGCAGGGGCAGTGTGAGAGCTGGCAGCGCTGTGGCACGAGGAAAGGGAAGCTCATCCCTGGTAGTGGCAGAGAGGAAGCCCTGGGCACTGCCATGCTCCTCTTCGCTCCTCTGGGGCTCCATGGTCAGAGCCGATCACACCAGAAAACAGCAGAGACTTTTTGGCTACTCCTCCCCACAATCAGTAAAATCTCTGGGCCAGGAGGTAATATAGCACAATATTCAACTTGAAGTGTATTACAAATGTAATTTAAATTCGTTTTCCGCAGCTGAAGCCTGGCAAGCAACCAGATTTCCAGATCCATAATCGGTCCTTGTCAGACACATTTTGTGAGGCTACAGACGTTTTCCAGTCCTACTTACAGGCAGTGGACAACAGTGCGGCCGTCTCGCCCATCATACTGCTCCTGCCACTTCTCCAACCTTCTGACCACCTTCAGGAGGGAGCGTTTGGAAGGAGGGGTGTCCCTGTATGCTGGCCAGCCAATGTATTGCAAGTGCTGAACTATGCGATATCCATCTTGGGGCTGAAACAAAGAGCATTTTCAAGATGCTAATGGGAACGTGGCAGGAAGCAGGGGGCACCAATTACATGACATCTTCCCCTCTAAATTTCATATCATTAATGCTAGCATCCTCCAGCTCTGGGTATGTGATGCCTGAGTCGCGAACGAGGACTTTGCAGTATTCTGCATGATAACCATGATCTCAGATACTACAAAGTCAGGCAGAAAACATCTGCTAAGGATCCCTTGTTTTGTTTCCACTAGAGAAAAAAGTCTCATCAAATTGTAAGAACAGATCAAATATACCTTCCTGGTAGCCTCTGCTGGAGGTCAGGTGTGCCATAAGAATTAAAGACAAAGATGGCCCTCAGAAAAAAATCTCTGGGGACCATGGTAGAAAGGATCCTCACAAGGATTTTAGCAGTGGCTGTTGGTGGTGAATACAGACGGGTGCAGAGAAATAGGAGTTCACAGCATCCACCCTGCCAGCACTGCATTTACAAGCCAGCTTTGGTGTGAGTCCCAGGGCCATACTTTTATTAGCTGTAGGACTTCACAGCTGTCCCTGGTTCAGAGGCAATTGGCTTGGGCTATGGGGTGGTGAATAGGTACGTGATTTAGCCATTCACGTAGTTAGACCTCAAGGTTCACTCCATAATGGCGTAATTGAACTGCTGCACAGGCTCTGACCACACAGAGACAGATGTGTTAAACAGTATTGAAATGTAATTTTTGGAGCCTGATTCCACTTCTGATTAAAAAAAAAAAAAAGGAACAAAAAAAATAAAAGAGATATAATCAATCTGGGGAACAACTAATGAGAGAAAAATTCCGTGCTGAAACCCTCCCTCTCCCTGCAGCCCTGAAGTTGCATTGCCTGGGTCCAGCATGCAGATAAACTTTGTTTCTATCATTTCAGCTATATTGGAGATGAGGAACACAGACAAAAAGTTGCTTACAGAAACAGTAGTTGCTTATTTGTAGGAAAACAGTGGCCACTGGGAGTCCAGTCAAGCCAGTAAACATTGCATTTGTCTTCAGAGACGATGCACAGTAGGTAACAGATGGAGAGCATTTGACACTGTCTCAGTTTATTTCCTATGATACTGATGGTTTTATATTGGCTACTAAGTGATTAATTGTTCTCAAATATACATAGAAAAATGAATTCCATTTAAATACAGATTTTCAGCTCATATCATCCACTTTCTACTTGCAGCCAAGAGCCTTTTACCAATATAGACTGATGCAATTAAATGTTAATTAAAGGAAGTAGCTACTACATTCTGCAGTGGAATTCTGCTACTAGGTGAGAGATTCAGCATCTCTAAACCATAGTCTAGGTTCTGCCTCCTCCCCTTCCCTAAATATATTTTTGAGAATAAATAGGGAATCTGATATTTTACTGATCTTACCCTGGCCATGTTACAGATCCGGAATATCCGGTTGATGATGTCTTCATCGATATCTGCTGAAACAAACTCTACTTGAATGGGGCCATAACAACATGACGTCTTCTCTGGCCAGTACTGCATGCAGAGCTAGTGAGAACACCGAAAGGGAAGCAGAAAGCACCTTAATATTAACAAGGCAATGCATGATCGGTCTTCTTTCACTTCAAATTCATAACCAGCTGAAAATCCATAGCAAATCCCTTATTACAGAATGTATTTGCTCAGAAAATACCTCCTTCTAGCTCTGCGAAACTTCTTTATATCATGAATGTGAAGACAAAAACAAACATATTTTAGACATTTGACTTTTTTCCTCTTTCAGTATGAACACAATTTCTGATTGAATTCTGGGATGTAAAGGTGCAGAAAAGTGGCTGGCAAACAAACAGGGCATAGATTTAAAATGAGCATTAAAAGACCAGTGTCTGCAGGTAAATGTAGTAGGAATCACATAGGTTTGAAGTTAATGAGGGAACTGTACACACATCAACAAAATTAATCTTAAGCAAGGTGGAATTTTTCTGTGCAATGAACTTTCTGGCATTCTGACTCTGCCAGCGAGCAGGGGAGGGAAAACAAGTTAGCTCTGAGAGCAACCAGAGCAACTTCAACTTCTGGGTGAACCACAACTGAACCTCTGAAGTTTGTAAAGCGGGCTAGAAGTCATTTTTCTTATGCTGATGCTACTGAATTCAAAGCATAAAAAAAACACACTACTATTCACACAAATTACAATCTAAGTATTTCAAACCCGTCTGGAAATAGATCACGGCAAGAAAATATTTTGCATGAGGTCTCATTAGCAATTTCTGCTGAGATTGCATTTTTCTGTGTTTTTTTTTTCTTCCTATTTTCAAGTGTAATTTTTGAGAAGTCTTGAAACCTCTAGATGCTCATTTGAACTTGATCTCAGGCTTTTCAGGTTCAATCACTGTCAGTAATATTGTCATATGTGTGCATGCTACTGCATTAATTCTGTATTCCTGTTATTCCTTTGATCATATGGGATCGAATTGGGCGGGATGAAATTGTATGCATCTTTGCCCTTGTTAGTTTTTCAAAATTAAGAAGCAAGCCAAGACCACATAAGCAAATCCTCCTTTGAAGGTTGTCTTTACTCTTCCTCCAGACTTTCAAGCATCCTACAGATTTTGTCTCAAAGCATTTGTCCAATAGACAAGGAAATGGAGATGGGAGCTGAACAGGTGCTTTAGGAAACAACCTCAAGGTGCAGCAGAAAGAAGGGAAAGGTTAAACTTTACCTGAATTAAAAAAAACCTGCTTCTCATAAAGCAGGTCTGTGAATGACCATCCACCCAAATGCATACATTTGCTTATACAGTGCTTAAAACAACCTTTTATGTTCTCTGAACTCCAAATGGTTTATTTGTACTTTTTTCTTGCACAGTACATTACAGGCTCACTGACCTATTTATTTTAACCACATTTTTATTTATTAACCACTTATTTGGTTTTAACTACAGCTTCTGTGTAAGTAATTTTTTGTGTTTTATTCATGTAGATGAGTAAAACATCCTGCTTAAGCACACAAGTGTGGCATTTGCATGCAACCATATACACTGACAGTTTTGTTGTGCTTATGGTGTCGTGCTTGGATTAGGCAACGATGAGCAGCTAGATAATAACATTGTTGTACAATAACAGTGCAAGCATGATGTCGTAACACAGTTAAGCTTCCTTTTCAGAAATCTCACTTTCACAACTGATAGCAAACTTTCACACCCTGCCTTGAGAGCTCATAAGATACAAACTTTAAAGCTATCCTTAACTTCCAGTGCTAGCTGGGTGTTTTTGGCGTTGGCTGCAGACTTGAGGTAGGTGACACCATGCTAGAATAACTGTCAAAGTGACTTAATTCACTGCCAAACCTCCTTTTCCATGCCTGAAAACTACCTCATAAAAACTGAAATTTTCTAGGGAAAAAAAAAAGCAGGTAAAGTCTTCTACAGAAAGATAGTCGGCAAGAATAACACCGTCTGAGGCTGATAGGTTTCTGAGAACGAAGTGTGAGAAAGTATGCTTGGTTTCCAGAAAACGCTCTGTTTTTCTTTTAAAGTGTCTGAGAAAAAGGAAAAGATGAAATCCGCCTCTGGATGCCATGCCAAGACTCAGAAGCAGGCTGGGTAAATCAGGAAGGAGGCAGCAAATGCACAGGACTTCCAGTTCTTCGCACAGAGGGCTGAGACTCAGCCGGTCACCAAGAGAGCCCACTTCTGAGCAGAGCTCTCACCGCAGACAGAAATGAAATCCCACAGCTTCCACCCTGAAGGGAGCTCCCCTCAATGACCAGGTGATTGGTTTCTCCATTACCATCCAAAAAAAGAGACCAATAATCCTGCTGCCTTCGAGTGTGGTAAAATTTTGAAGACAGCGAAGACACAAATGAAAAATTAATCCATGAAGTACCAACTACTTGAGAGTTCTTCTCCTGTTTAACAAGTGCTGTAATGGGTGAATTAGCAATGCCAAACGTACTCTTCACACAAATTGCATGATTACGCCTTTTTGAAAGCTGTTATCTTCTGCCACTCATCAGCAAGGTGGCTGGAAATTCTGGAACAGGAGCAACAGCAACGACTCCTCCCCCTGCAAGCTCAGCTTCTGAAAATAATGGTGTGTTTGGTGGCCAAGAAACCAACTTACACATGACACTTAAAAAATAATAATTAAAAAAATATACACAGCACAATGTGCTTCTCCAAAAATGGTGCAAGCCGCTCCTCTTAGTGCTACAGAATTTCATTGGAAAGCTCAGGGAAAAGATCCTTCCTAGGTTTTCAGTGTATCTCTGGGTTTTATTTTTCTGGAAATGCTGGGTGAACAGGCAAGCATGAAGTACATATTTTTAGGGAGGAAACAGGAGAAATGGAAATCGGTTTGGGTGGAGAAATTATACGCAACAAAGGCAACATACTAGATATCTCATCCCTGTTAAATGCAGTGAGAATTAGCTGCCTTAGAAAGGGTCAAGCATGTGGACCTGGGCCTTTATCCTTCTTAATACCCTAAACCATTACCTATTACATTCTGGTTCCCATCCTTTATTTTATTTATTGACCACAAGAAAATGGCAGCAGAAACCCTCTTAAAACCCTTTGGATCTGAGAATAAAGCTACATGACTGAATGATGAAAAATCACTTACCTGTGCTGCATCCATCTCATTCAGCATCACGACAGAGGAGCAGTTATAATCAAACACCAGCCTCCAGAAGTCTGCTACGGTGTTGGGCAAAGGGTGCTGAGTTACAATAAAGGCAGCAGGTTGCTTGTGGCTCTAACAAAAGAATAAGATTAGTTAAAAAAAAAAAAATCAATCAACTTCTATTCAAATGAATATTATACCCGGGAGGCTATGGCTAGGCAATCTGAGCCATTTAACCAGATTATACAAATCACATATCTTTCTCCTTGTTATCACTGCGCATTGAATGAACGTCTCATAATGGGATTCTTTTGCTCCCAATGAAGACATTTCATTAAAGAAGTGTCACAAGAGCAGAGATTACCTAAATCAATTATTTATATTTTGAGACTCAGCAAATAATACTAATTCTACTATTACTACTATCAGTAATAATAATAATGGGAAACAAAACAGCTGGAAGCAAATGCTCTCCTTTTTGCTGCAACGGACTCCAGGACCTAGTGGAGGGATTAGCCCCATCTGCCATTGCTCCCTGGTGGCATGGTGCTCCAGAAGTGGCAAAGCTGGGTCACAGCCATCCTTTAAAAGGATAGGGGGGAGTATTCAGAGTCTGCACCACTGGCATTCAACTTCTGTTCCTACTCTTCCACCTCAAAAAAGCCTTCTGCCCTCAATTTCCCTGACTATGAGGGGGGGAAACCTAACCTCTGCGGGGCTGTGTTAATGAATGTTTGAGAGGCACTTGGAGATGAAAGGACAGAAGCTCAAAACTATCGCTTTCCAACCACAGCAGGCAATGCTCAGACGAGCCTACAAACGCTGCGTCCTTTGTGCTGTACTTCTGTGAAGCAGACATGAATCAAAAGGTACAATGCTTGGTTTTAAAAAAAAAGCAAAGACACAGATTAAGATTTTGGATTTAAAGTAAGTAAATAAATAAATACCCATTGTATTAAGATGGCAGCCGTGGGGGCTTGCCTTTTCTCCTCCACATGAGCCAGCTGTGAGTGCAAGTGTGAGTGGCCCAGGGAGTGTCCCCCTGGGAGGGGGACAGGGCATCGTGTCCTGCACCGCTCTGTGGGGTGGCTGCATGCATGGGCAGGGTGATGGGAAGTGAAAAATTGGTGGGAAAAGGAAAGCTGTTGGGAAATGATCAGTCTGGAAGGGATTTCCCTCTTTCTTCATACAAAGTTTCTATACACAAAAAAACGCAATTAGGATTTTTGTATGGAAGGATACAAATATTAGCAAAGTGCTTTGTGGTAATGAGGGCCAAAATGTGCAAGCACTTTCCCAGTCCCTAAGAAACAAGAGAATTGATTCTACAGATTTGCTAAGGCATGAAACACACTTTAAAAAAAGAAAAAAAAAAAGTTCCTTGGGCATATTTGCAGTGAAGACATCACAATTTTCTGAAGAAAAAAAGAAATTCTCTAAAATTAGTTCTATGATCATTTGACTTAACCTCATAAATGCAGTACTATCACTGTTCCCCAAAGACTGAAAGAACAGACAAAATTAAAAAAAAATAATAAATGACCCTATTCAACATCACTTGGGAAAAAATGATGACACTTCACCCCAGACTGTATTTACAGACACTCCAACTGCAATAATTAGTGCCTTTAAAGGCATCCCTATCCAAAGGCAGCTAAGCACCACAGCAAAAAGAAACCATCAGCATAAGCCACCCCATAAAAATGACCTGTGCTGTGAGGTTCTAGCCTATAAACAAAGTGAGGGCAAACGCCTTCAGACAGATTCGCATCAGTTTTACTCGTGTCCTTCAGCCCTGAAGTTTTTTGCACATCCAATCCCTGTACTCCCATATTCTTAACTGCAGTAGCTCAAATAAATCACTCTCCACACTGCAAACTACTCTTTTCAAAGAGCTGACCTGGCAGCTCCCCGTGAACGTTTCTTTTCCAACTTATGCATCAACCAGTGGGAAGAGTTGGCCCACCACCTCTTTGTTCGTCTGCCTTTCTAACATACAACCTCAGACTGCATGCTCAAAGGCTTCTTAGACAAAATTTTTGCAGCAGCCTGAGGCAGAATGACATAGACTGTGATTTACCACATTACCAAGTGACACACTTCTGTAAAGCAGAGAAAATCCATGTGGCTTTGCCCAGCCTGGACAGATCAGACTCAAAAACTGCAGGGAAAATAAAAGTCCTTTTGCTTTGGATCCATTTCTCCCAGAAGAGAAACCCAAGAATGAATAAACCTGGTGCGGACTAGGATCAGTGGGGTCCGCGGAGAGCTGCTTACATCCATGAGTGCAGCATTGATGTAGTTACTTGACTCGCCATCCACCGAGATGAGGAAAGGCAGGCACCGGTCCAAGGGCAACACATCCATGCAGCGATTCTTGTCATGGTTCCTTGGCAGAAGCCCGATGCTGCAATCTTCTGGCCGAACACGCGGTGTCACAATATTGAGAGTCTGTGAAAGTGGGGAGGGAAGAAGGGAAGGAAAGACAGAAGCAGGCTGAGTGTCTTTGAATTCACATCCAAAAAGGATGCCATCTGCACAATATGTTTATTCTGAAGGTACTTAGAAGAGCAGATCTTTGTGATCCCAGAGAATGAAAAAGAATGAGCACGGGGGAGCTTGCTGCAGTTATAATACATCGCAGTTTGCACATCCTCCCGAGGTGCTCTTCCAAACACGGCAAGCTCCAGCAGAAATGCAGGGCACTAACCACCTTCTAACGATTTCCAGCTGTAAAACCCCACAGCAGCTAGTTAACACTTCTGCTCTTTCTAGAGGTTGGAAATAGCCATCACGGTTACAAGCTGCAGCTTTGACCTGGTCATGGAGTGAAACCTCCTCATGTTTCTGCCATCCCTGGGGTGGACAAGTTGCAGCTTTGATCTGGTCATGGAGTGAAACCTCCTCACGTGTCTGCCATCCCTGGGGTGGACACACACGTCCTGCCCCTCCAAGTGCACCCTGTGCACGAGCACCTTGTGCTCGCCCAACCCGTCTGACTGGGTTCACGTCCTCTGGTGATTCCTCGGTCAAACTATTGATTTGTCTGAACAATACACACAAAAAAATAAGAGAAAGGAGGTGTGTGTGTGTGTGGAAGGGGGCTTTAGTTTGCTTGTTTGTTTTTAAACATGAAAGTCGAGCTGTTGCCTCTATTATTTAGATTGCTCCTTTCCTTGTGGAGAAACACACGGTATGCGTGCCTTACCTAGCCATACCTTATCTCTGGGGTCTTGCTGCCGGTCTTTTACCCTTTATCTATCTTTCCCACAGCTTGACAGAATGTGTTTCTTTAAATGTAATTTTCTTTTGTGTTATCCACTGCGGATGCCTCCTGACAAACCAGCCCCAGGTTACTCAGCAGGTGTCAAAAACAGCAAATCCAAGTGAACGCATCTTAACACTGTCACTTAAGCTGTGGTAGATCAGTGGCTATCTGATGGCATTCCTCTTTTACTTGTCATGTTTTCCTCTCCTAAGCAAAGCCCACGCAGTCAAACAGTGAAGTCCTTTGCAACCACCAGATGAACACAGAATATTTAGGGGCCAACAATTTTTACAAAGAGATTGACTTCTACAGGGAGGTTATGAATGGAGAAAGGACAAACATATAGGAACATACACAAAGTAAGTAAAATTTGAAATAATATAGTTGCTCTAAATTATGCATAAAGTAGATGCATAATTTTTGAATTTATGCAAAAACTTTATTCTACATAAAGTCCCTTTGTTTAGAGATGGGAAGCATCCAGTCTGGCAGGGGAAGCAACATGAAATTTGAAATCTCTGACAGTGCAGATAATTAGGCAGGTGACTTGTTAGTGATTTACTCCTGTCTATGTTACGTCCTTCCCCTCACTCCCTTGTATTTGTGCTTACTCAAATTATGAAAGCTCTCCTGGATGAGCTCTTGTATGTTTAGGCGATGTGTAGTGCATGAGAAATCCATCCAGTCTTACCTGAGGGACAGTGAGACCTAAATAATACAAATTGCACCAACACATGTAGTTAGATCAAGTGGTTCATAAAGATTGTAGAAAAAGATACCATCTTCTGCATTAAATTCAGACAATTAGGGATGGAGAATGCTCCAAGCTAAAATCCTGTAAAAATAACATTGTACAACTAGACAGCAAACAAACTTCTCATGCAAGGTACGGAGGAGCATTTCCTTCCCAAAGGAGCTGCCAGCCCCTAGCAGCTCAAAAGAACAAGCACACAGGCAACAAATCTCACTTCGTATCATGACAAAATAAGCACACTGAACGGTGACATTTTTTAATACCATAACAGCATTTGATGAAGTTAGGCTTTGGTTCCTTCACGCCAAGCATCCAGAACCAGAAACACTTTTACAGATCTGATATCACTTGATAAAACCAGATTTTTTTTTAATTGAACTGTCATCAGTTGAGATCCACATACTTTATCTCACTATATCAACCCTGATGATTCTCTGCAAGGTTTCAGATAAAACACATTCTCTTGTTGCATAGAGAGGGAGCAAAAGAGACACCTGACTCAGACTGGGGCTCCTGAAAAGGCACTTTGCTGGGAAATGGAGGGACATCTCCCACAGTTAAAGGAATCTCCATCTTTTCACTGTTGATTTAGAACAGACTCTTAATAAATAGCAGAGGTCTCTCTCTCTCTCTCTCCTTTCAGTCCAAATCACCTTCCTCCAAATTGCCCACAATATTACGTTTTTCCACATGCTGGTGTCAGTTGAAAATCCTGAGGGGACTTAAAGATATACTGGGAATAAGGGTAGAAAGTTCAGCTCACAATTCTGGAGGGTGAGTTCTCTGCTGTGCAAGAGGAACAACTCCACAGAGCTAGTGGCTTGTGTGTTCCAAGCCTCGGTTTATCAGGGTGGGATAAGCAGTGGTGTTAACACAATGTGGAGCATTCCTCATTTCATCACTTGCCCCAGGTAAACAGTGCTACTCCAGCACTTGCTTTATTATATGTCATTCCAGTTCTGGCCACCAGGCACTTGTAAAAACATACAGAGTGAACTGAGGGCTTCAGTTCATCAAGAATTAGTACTAAAGAAAGTAATGCTCACTGAGCTCACTCTTCACTCTCTCTTTGTATGGAATTACATCAACAAGTTGATTGTCAAGACTCTGAAGCAACATACAAGCCACAAGAACAGTGCATAAGGCACCTTGAAGCATAAATGTTTCTGCATAAATTACAGAAGGAAATGAACAACTGAATATTTGCTGAAATGAGAAGTACAATGTTATCCGTAAAAATTAGTATCCTTGCTCTATTGAAGTGATGGGAAACGTTCCTTGCCAGAGACTGAAAAACCCCAAGCTTAAAAACAAACCTCTGCCTGATCCAGTAGTAACACAACAAAAATCACCTGAAATCAGACCTCAATTCAGTGTCCCCCTTCCCTGCTGTGATGGAAACCACAAAATGACACACAGAAATTGTTAAACACCTTCAGTACACCAGCTGTAATGACCGAGATAGATACATGAAATTACCTGAAACTCATCTTTTATCTGGCTGGAATTAGTCTGTGGATCTAGTCTGCTGATGTTGTAATATATGGATCTGAACTCACAAACTGGAATGGCCGTGTTGCCGCAGAGACATGCCTCCAAAATGGCATCATGGACAAATACATACTGCTCCTGTACAGGGGAGGGGATAAAATATTAAAGTTGTATTTTCAATATAGATCATGAAATATCACACTTTTTTTTTTTCCTTAAGTCATGCCTGCTATGCATATTTGGCGCTGTTTCATGTGGAGACAAATTACACAATGTGCTATGTGACAGCTTTGTGAGCATATTTCATCCATCATTGAATGTGAGGTCTCATGTATTCGTTTCAAATTTACAAGTCAAATGGGAAGTCACCAGTCTCAGAAATGCTGGGACAAAATGGGACTGGGCCAAGGAGGAAATCAGGGTGTAAAGCTTGTCTGTTGGCAATCGCGAGGCAATGGTCTCTTCATTGCCAGGAATGGATTGTGCTTCAGACCTATGATACCAGCAGCAAAAATTACAGGACTAACAAGTCTGCTCCACCCGTCTTTTCAAAACTCCTGGAGAATATGGTTTTCTGGGAAAAGTTATTTCCCTTAACAAAATATGGGATATGGGCAGTCCAGCAAAGTTTAAGTCCTTCTCTGTTCCAGATGACTGCTCTGTCCCTCAGGAGGGGAAGCACACACGTAAAGCTTGTGTAGTGGAATAGCAGTCCCATGGGAGTTTGTGTAGCTGCTAAATGGTACATGATGGAGCAGCTTGCTTCATTGGCACCCTAAGCTTAAATCAAAGATGCTTCATTTTTTTTAGCTTGCAATTTATACAAAATGGGTACTATCTGAGTCTGCAGTACACCTATGAATGAGCCATGAGAGGATTCAGGAGCTGGCTTTTCTACTGTGAGAATAAAAGTAATCAGCAATGCTAAGAACTAAACTTCAAGGTTTGCCTTCCTGTCTCGAGACCCTGAGTAGTTGCGGGTGAATGTGATTCAGCGTACATCTGGCCATGTTTAGCAAAGAAAGTTGTGTATAATCTCATCACAGAGGAGGCAAGTGTTGACTTAATGAAATGCTGGGCTCCTGTCGAGCAGAGGAGCCGACGGGAAAGCAGCACATGGTAAGAGGAGACCTGCTGGCACCTACCTCCGTCTGCACCAAATTGACCCTTTGGGAGCGCAGCTCTCGCACACAGTTAAATATATCTACCACGCCTTCGTTCTCTGCCATGTCAAGCATGATGTCGATGGCAATAAAGCACCCTGTTCTCCCGGCCCCGGCACTAAAAAAGAGAAGACAGTGATCAGGGGACTGTGGAGAGGCAGGGCTTTATGGAGGAGAAAATAACTATTACAAACACAGCTGTCTTCTGGAAGCTGCTCCCCTCTCGTGTCCAGTTAAATTGGCTTAGGATTTAAGGGAATGAGGTGAAAGAATGTTTCTTGAAAGGGAAACAGACCCAGGAAGGGGGAAAGAAAGTTTTGTTTTCCGGAAAATCAACAGAAACATTACTCAGAAAAACATTTGTTTTGGTTTTACGGGTCAGTTCACCTGCACACCTCTCATCAAACTGTGGGAGAGCAGCCTTCAGGTTGCAAAAAGATACAGCCTGGGAGGGCAGGGGAGCTGGGGGGGCTTTTCCAAGGGTTTTCTTTCCATGGGACTTGGAAAAGACATGCCCATTTATTCAAGCGGGCATGATGAAACGGTCCTTTGCCTCAAACACTTCTTTTCCCTTTTTAATCAGGAGGAGGTTGGGTCCCAGGCAGGCTGATTTCAAGTTGTGGATTTTAAAATTACAGAGGGGGGAGCCTGAGGCCACTCAAACCCTTCAGTTTAGAACTCCCAGCTGCATGTGAGAATCAGACCATCTCCTGCAAAGTGTGTTGTCATTGTGTCCTCCTTCCCACCTGAAAAATCATCCAAAGCTGTTTAGGTGTGAAGGATGAAAAGAGGAGAACGTCTCTTCACATTATGCCGAAGAAAGAAGGAAAACTCAGCTTGAATCAGGGAAACTTCAGTTGCATGAAAACTCCAGCAGAGCCAAAAGCAAGGAGATATGAATGACCATAAATTAATGGACCAGATTAATCAACTGCTGAATAGAGAGAAGATATTTTTCATTTGCAGAATTTTAATGAATAAGTGGCATTTCCTCTCTCTTTATCTCTCAGCTTTTCAGAATTTTAACAAATAGTTATAACATTTCTATATTTAGAGGACCCTGGCACTTCATAAATATCGAATAGTGATAATATCCAGCCAGGCATCGGTAGGGAGAATTTGGTAATTACCACTTAAAGCAAGTCATTAAAATTCAAAAGCAGATAAATAACGGAGAGGAAATGGCATTTATTCATTAAAATGTGAAGGATGAAAAATTTCTCCTTGCTTTCTTGGTGACGATGAATCAGGTTCAGACTCCTTCCAAGGCCAGACCCATGTCACAGCACCAAGGCAGCAAATTCAAGCCCTGAGATCTCGGAAAGAATTCCCTTCTGCCAGCTCCTCTGGTTTAGCCATATTTTATTATAAATCCGATTCATTGCTTGCTCATTAAAAAAAGAAAAGGAAAAAAAAGAACAACCACCAATAAACAAAAAGAAAAACAAAAACCACCCCAAACTGTTGAAAGATTTAGCTGATTTTCCTTTTTAAAACGATTGTGGGGCATATTCTCTCTCTCTCCTCCTGATCTCAGAGGGTGGCACTAAGAGGTAGGTGCCTGTGGAGTGCTCAGGGTGAGATCTGGGGGCAGCCAGCTCTGCTCTGTACCCTCGTGCTCCATCCATGGCTCCTTTCCAGAACAGGTGCGCTGAGCTCTGACCAAAGCACTGCACAAGTAGCTGCTCCAAATCCAAACTTGTTTTCTGCAGCCAGGCACTCTGAATTTGAAGTCATATAACAACGAGGGTTTGCTTAACTATGGTGTGTTACAGGAGCAATCATTTTATCTGGAAAGCCAAAGAAAGGACACCTACCTATGTCCAACACTCACTAACACAGAAAATTCTTTCTGAGGTCTGTTACCGTCTTCTGATTCACAATGCATCATCCACATAAATTATATAAACTACAGATCCAATCTAGCATAACACCTCCCCCCAATTTTTCCTTTGCTGCAAGTTGCTGGTGATAATACTAGGAGAGTTAGAAGAAGTCAGGAGAGCTGGTTTCTCTTCCTGGCTCTGATGGCAGCCCTGGGAGTCTCTGCTCTCCCTCCACCATTAGCATGTCTGATGCATCTCTGACTGTTAGTTCTGCATATCGGGACACTCTCCTACATATTCATGTACTGCCTTGCACAGTAGGGTCTTAAGCTCAATTGGAAGAAGATGGTGCTGAAAGAGCACACCAGTAGCAGCAGCAGCCGGGGAGGTAGCCAGCATGCAAATCAATAATCTGAATTTTCATGGCTGTAAACGAAGCAGTCAGTTTTCCTCAGGCATTCGCCTCTTATTTACTAGCTGGAAGACACTGGGCAGGTTTTCAGTCTGAAATCCCCATTCCAGATCCTGGGCTTTGAGAAGGCTAAGATGCATATGGCAGGTATCCAGACCCAGGAAGACAAAAAAAACATTTGAGATAAAACCTAGTGTACCCTAGTACAAAGCTGAACTGCAGTGCACATGGGTACAGAAAAGCAAAGTTGCTTTAAAATTCCCTGTCTGCAGAACTCTTTTTTTTTTTGTTGTTGTTGTTTGTAGGCATCATCCCTACTGCCACGTGAGGTTTCTTGTAGATAATGACTAGACTGGCTGTCCCAGATATTTACCATTTTCCCAGCTCTACTATGAGCATCTAAGAGAGTATGGGCCACCAGAGAGTCTTCTACATCCGAATAGCCCTCTCTGACCTACTTATATCATCTCCAGTTCACGCCAGCTAAGCTCCAGAGCTGCCACATTAGAAAAGAAAACCAGATTCTACTTTGTTTCCCTGGGAGGCCCACAAATTATACTCTTAAACAAACAAAACATGGTTATTGTCAGATGAGAAGAAGGAAAAAAGCTAAAAAAGCTGATGGAGGAAAGGCTCAGACAGAGAGTTTGCATACCTGCAGTGCACAACAATAGGTCCTGCTTCTGGGGGGTTGAGAAACTTCACTTGCCGAACAAAGCCTAAGAGGCCCGTGGCATAGCAAGGAACCCCATGGTCCGGCCAGCTGGTGAAGTGGAACTGCCGAATCTCTCGGATCTCATGGTAGCCTTTCTGAGGAGACAACACAGCCTCTATTTTTCTTCCATCAGACTGCAATCAGCATATTCTCATCAGTGCTCCCTTCCCTCACGCAGAGGGCTGAACAAGCAGCTAGCTCTAATTACGCGCAGGAACATGTCCTATACCACTTTTCACTCCAAGAGATTTCAAGGTGAAGGATTGAGATGCGTTCCAACTACAAATGAACCGGGTAACATACAACCAAGGACTATGAAGGTGAATGTCAGCACCTGTGTCAAACCTGTGGTCTTAGGGTTCAAAACCAGCTGATTAGGACCATTACAGAGTGATGTCAATCCCAGCATACCAGGCCTGCACTTATCCAGTCTGCTTTGGTGATATCTCCAAACCATCACTCTCAAATCTTTCTTGAGGCACTGAAGCAACAGACTGGGGAATGAACACCTAAATAATACACACACCCTAGGCAACAGGAGATTTTCTGCTACCTCCTACCAAATAGGGCAGAAACTGATACTCAACCCCATCACTTGGCCTTCCTGGTAAAACCAAGTTACTGGTGCAGGAAAACTGACACCACTTGTATACGTCCTGCCAAGGGTAACACACAAGTGTCAGTTAGCTGTGACATTTTATTGCACAGAAAACATATGTGAGAGTCCACTAACCTGTCAGATTTTGGCATTAGCATTTCTTACCAGGTTTTTTAGTGATTCAGTGGAAGGTGTACGTGGTATGTTAGTAAACTGGAACAATATTCCCACTGTGGTTAAAATTAAGTTGTCTTAGTAGGAATTTTTGAAAAGCTTTAAAACCACTTAGTGAGTGTTTGGAGAGTGATTTGGAAAGACCTGGAATACTCTGATATTTAGACACCTGATTATTAAATATATATAACAAATCTTCTGAATCCTGCTGATTTAGGGACAATTTTTGTAGTCGAGCCTGTATCATATTTCATTTCTATTGAAAAGGGATCACCTCTGGCATCTATTTAACTGGTATCTTTTCTTCATCTATAATTTTCCACTGTGAAATGGGATAGTTATTATTCCTGGCATACAGTCAACTACCTGCTGGCTTTTGCATGCATTTAAACTTCATGCACTGTGGATTCTACTTTTGTGGCTATATAACAATATTTGAGTAAAATCATTTGTCCAAAATTGGAATACCTGTCAAAAATTTAGGTTTCTGAGGTGAAACCTAGCCGTACTGTAAATGTTCCTATCTCCGTATCTCTGGATATGCTTCCCAGAGTTCATGTCAGATCAAAAATTGAGTGTTATAACAAAATTTTAGCTGACTGAAGATTTCCTTACCTTTTGTACAGTAAATGTGCGTATGACATACTCTGCCAGTGGTTCTGTCTCAATTAGTGTGACTTTAATATCGCCATAGACCTCTGTGTCATCTGGCCAGTACCGAACACACTTCACCTGGCAGGAGGGAAAGAAAATGTTGAGAGAAAGTCATTCAAGTTGAGACAGAGCTGACACATTTTACTCCACTTTCAAGCTGAAGATGACACAAAGTGGACTTTCTCGTGATGTACAGACCATGCCAAAACTGAGTAAATAAATGAGATCAAAACTCCCTTAAGAAATACAGAAGTTTCCTCTGTAGTGAATACAAATTAAAGCATTAATTTAATTTTTTTTTTTTTTTTTAGGATAGCCTTTCTTAAATTTCCACAGAAGCCCAGACCATATGTCAGGTTTACAGAACACCTGGCAGTCACTACCATCACCACCTTTAAGAAAAAAGTGTTCTTGTTATTGTTACTGTGATTTCAAACGGTCTCTGTACAGCTAAACAATTTCAGTTCATAGGGACTGTGCAACACTTGCTGATGCATTAAATTTATTTGAGTTTAAAGCATCCCTTATCAGATAAGGACACAAATTTGACATTTATGATGTGCCTGAGCTTAGGCTCCTGAAAGAAATCTCCTGATCATGTGAACACATCCTAAGCTTAGCTACTTTCAGAAGCCATGTGCAAAACCAAATAAAAAATAAAAACTGGGGCTGTGAAGCTCTAGAAGGGACATATAGGATAAAAAAAGCTATGAAGCTATTAAATGTTGTAGCATGAAAGGGTGAAACAGCACCTAAAAGCTGAGCTGACTAGGTACACTACAGAGCAGCTTTCATATTCCAGTTCTAGTCATAAACGGAAGAGGATTTATAAATATAAAACATTATTAATTTAGGTTTTTTGTTTTTTACACAAAAGAGTTTATTTCAAATTGAAGTATCAGTAGAAAGTAAAATAAAATAAATAACAATAAATGAACAGAATCAGGTGGCATTCAACCATGAGATCTAAAGGAAATCAAATAAAAAGCAGCTGAATTACTAACAGTTGTGAACAATCAATTGCTTAAATGTTTTTTTTTTTTTTTTTTTTTAGTACAACAGGAAGGTGAGAAACAGAAGGACAACATTTTAAAGTTATGGTTTCTGGCTGAGAATCTCTCTAAACCAAAGAGTCTTCACTACCAGGAGTAGGGAGAATACACTAAGGAAAGCACACCCCAGGTGTGCCATTCTCTTATCCCCTAGAGCTGGCCACAGTGAGCCTGTGCCCTTTGAGTTATCCACATTTGCTCCCGCCCTGGTCTTTGGCAATCGCTCTGTGCTTACACAGGGACTCCTGGTCCACCTGCGTCCAACAGAGTGAAGCTGTGGATGGTTAGGAGGCCAAGGATGCTGGGTGGCCCCAGGATGCAGCTGTGCATGGTCTCACACCACCATGGAATAGTGATATTCTGAAATGATTAGAAACTCTTGGCTTTGAAGCGTCATTTAAAGAGCTCTTTTGATCAGCTCAAACACCAGTCACACGTCCTCTCCCCTCCAGATTTTTTTTGTGGGTAGGGAAGTATTCAAATTATACAGATAAAGAATAATTATTATGAAAGCACATTTTTCCCTCTGTACTGAAAAGGAGACAGCTCCTCAGCTAGCATAAATTTGTATAACTCCGCTAAAGTCAAGGCTTACACCAGAAACAAGATCCTTATTAGTTTGGAATGGATGCAGCTAAGTATTACAAAATCTAGCATTTTAAAGGAAAAAACCCTGAATGGATTAATTCATTCCCTCACTACAGTAAGCAAAAAGCATTTCACTTGCCGAGCGTGCCTGCAGCAGCAACATGGTGCTATACTGGTTTGGTTGTATTTGCTGGGAAAATGGTACCCTTACCCTGCCCACTTCCACCAAGTTGGTGACCATGACAACACTTGCAGAGTTTTCTTGCCAAATCATTCTCCAGAAATCCTTCACTGTCTCTTGCATCGGCCCTGGGGCAACAGAAAAGACAAAAGGACATCTTCAGAGAGTGTAATTAATGCCAACAACCCATTTCAGCTATTTCCTAGCCACTGCCCTGTTCCAACATGATCCTCCTCTCCCTTTCAGGGCATCTCTCCACGATTCAGGGTTATAGACACTAAACAGCCTAGAGCTCTTTGAGGCATCAGACACCTCATCCTTCCTTGCAGCAGGTATTTAAAGTTCTAGCATGCTGGAAACGGAGGTGATGGCTGTATTGTAAACAGCGGAGATAGCTCCTGTAGGAAATCACATATAAGCAATGGGAGTTGGATGCACCATGCAGTCACTGTGGAATTAAGGCTGTATTGAAATTTTTTCATGTGATGCAACACAAATTCCTCTATTTCACATTTTAATATTTACTAATTATGAAGGAGAAAACATGCATAAATCCACCATTTTTTGAAGTCCTCCCAGAGGAAAAAAATTCAGGCTCCAACAGCCAAACAGCAACAGATTTATTAGACTAGAGGCTCTCTCTGACTGTTTCTTCTCCTCTATGCTGCAGGTGAAATCCTTCACCCAAACGTCACCCAATCCTGTCCAAATTCCATCCTCCATGTTCTTTGCATTGCTGCATTCCCTATACCCTTATAAACCCATATACCAATTTTATTCTGATATGTTCCTTTACTCCTTCAACAGGGACAAACCAGCAAGAAAGTCATGAAGTGGAACTTAAGAATGGGGTCATTTATAGTAACAACACATATGTAGGAAAGGAAGGAATGCAGTGAAATGAGAACAAATAATGGTAGAGGAAGTGGTCACAGCAAAACAGTTTGCCCAGCGATGCAGGAAAACAGCATCCTAGTGCACGGAACAGGAGTAGGGAGGCTCATCATCTAACGTTGATAGCTCTCAACATTGAATTGTGTTGGTTAGCTTCTTTCCTTTTTTTTTTTTTTTAAAAAAACCCCTGAAGGCAGAGGAAATTTCAACTAATTTACAGAAGATGGTGTTCTAATGCATTTTCTAATAGTTCCCACCAACAAAAATTCATCAGTCTCAGGCATATTCATACTGCCTTCCCCAAGCAATTTCACTCCAGAAGGTAAACCCAAGCTCCGTTAAGTCCCTTTTAGTTCGAATCACATACTTCATGCACAAAGGGCACATTATAGGTCGCACTGCCACCTCTAAGTCTTACTCCTGCAGCTGAGATTTTGAGTTTGAGTGTCTTAAATATCTCGGAACTTCAGATGTTCCCAGAACAGAAGATGTCACCCTAGAGATAACTCCTACAGCAATTTAAAACAGCAGAGGTTTTACAAATATATAGACATACAAGAATGAACTTGCCTTGAGTTGCAATGTAATGACGAGGCCGGTGGTACCCCTGGAAAACATGAAAAATATGGTGATGGTCTGAGATCACAGTTAAACAAAGCACAAGAGCATGCATTTTATACCTTCCAGATACCAACGACTGTCATACACTTAACGGTGTACTAACAATGGTTGTTGAACACATGAAGATAAAGAACTAGGCTGCCCCGTGAAATTTTAAGTGATGGTATCTCACTCAGGTTGAGTAATAAAACCCCCACAAAATCAGAAGATCTCATCATAGCAAAGAGAAAACAGGAACGGAGCAGTTTTCACTATTTGTTCAAAGAATAAAAGTGCTATAACTAATCCATGGTCAGCTCTGAAAACTAACACAGAAAAATGCATCTTCGTGTTTGAAAAACAAGAAAGGGGTGGGTTTGCCCCTGTATGATAACACTGAATGCTAGTAGTATGTAATTTTATGAAGTGCATTTTTCAGTTTCTTCTATTAAAGAAACTCTTCTGAACAGCATCATGTTCCTAAGCATTAGGAGATGCATGAAAGAAATGCACGTTCATTTGACAATTCTGCGTGTGCAAGAGTTCGCTTTTTAAATGTTATTTTACAATACTCTAAAAAAAAATGTCAATCCACTCATGCCTTCTGTCCTACGACTTTGTATCCAGTCAGTAAATATCAGATATCTGTTAACGTTATTGCGAGGGGCTGATATTGATTTTCACATACATCGTGCATTTAGCCCACATTCCACTTATGTTTGTGGATCTGTCAGACACAGGAAATCTCCATCTGTCTAGACTGGTCAGAAAGAATAAACTGGAGGCCAAGAACCTTCTCCCTGTCTCAACATGATGTCTGTATAACTTTCAGCTGTCATTCATATCAGACCAGCAGTCTGTCCCTACATGAGATGCACCAAATTGGTAAGCAGACTTGTCAGCAGGAGTGTTTGTCACTTCAGGAATGTCCATGAGCCTTACGTCGATGTAATTGGCGTTGATGTAGTCAGAGTGAGGATCCCCATCCAGCAGTTGCAATCTCACCCTTGAATGATCATCTGAAAGAAGGAAAGAAAAAAGTGACAGTAACAATAAAGAGGAGTTTGTCAGTGCTTTATTTTATCTGCCGATTCCTTCAAGTGGGTAATTGAATACTTATAGTAGTAAAAAATGAAAGAGTATCAGAGCTATTCCTGCTCCTACGTGCCCTCTTGTTTGTACTTAAGATGTAATGTTTAGATCTTTAAGTTAGTGTTCACTCAAACTCAACGTTCATTAAATTCACTGCCATCTCTATAAATTATTACAGAGCTATACGCAGACCACAGATGTTGCTTGGTTTGGGGTCTTTGCAGGAAGAGCATCTCCTTTACCAGAGCCACCGTCACCCTGGGAAGTAACAGCCGCCTTGGATTCGTCAGGTTCACATAAACTGAGGCAAGAACTAACAGTCAAAACCAGGATAAAAATGAGGTTGTGACAAAGGTATAAAAGATTAAAGGAGGATAAAATGACAAATGAAATCCTACAACTAACAAGTGGGGCAACCCAAGGAACTGAAAGAAAATACCAAAGGAAATCAGAGCAATGCTCTTTCATACAACCCGCAGAAACCACTGCAGCAAAATGACAGCAAGGCAAAGTGAGAAGCTGTGTTCAAGACAAAAAAAAAAGTTCATATTTTTAAGGACATTCAAAGTTACTTTAGATAAGGCAATAAAATAACAGGTATCAGTCTTTTGATACTCTCCCAGTATGTTCTGCAGTTCAGGCACAGAAAGGAAGCACCCCAGCGGGCAGATTATGTCATGACTAAGGGAATATTTTGATCTTCCTCTGGAACAGCTGGTGCTGAGCTCTGTCAAAGGAGGTACTCAGCGAGCTGGGCCATTGATCTGATTTGGTCAGGCAATCCCAGCCCCGGTATCCAATTCATTGCAAAAGTGTTATCTAAGAACCAGTTGCTTGGGAAAGGCAGTCGGGTTACGGAGGTCACAGCCAGGCCTGCTGGGCTCATTTCTGAAGGGTTTTATAATGAAGCAGAATACAGATTCCATTAAGTTTGTTTCCTCCCTGCTAGCTATGTAGACAGTAGCTCCTACGCAGTAAAGCATTAATATTTAGAAGCACTTTGCAAAATATGGACGTAGGCATGATTTAGATTCAATTAAAAAGAATCATCACAATAAAACATAAAAACCTGAGGTGTGATTCTGCAGTAACTCAGTCAAAAAGGTTTTAGTCGTGACTTAATTAAACATGGAATCAGATAATAATTGTGAAGACAGATGTACATACAGTTCTGAAAAACGGGATTTGGATGTATATTAAATATTCATTTGCTCATGTAAAGCAATGATTCTCATACTCTGCTCATTGTTTGGGTGAAATTTTCACACCCAAAAAATACAGCCACGTTGTTGTATTTATCAAATGCCATATCTGCATTCCAAAATGGTTTTGCTGGTGAATCCTTCAAAAGCTCTGCTATATTTGTATTAATAAATACAAACTTCGCAAATGCAGGAGGTATCTTTCTCTAAGTGCTGATGTTGCTCCCAGCTCCAGACAATTACCCATGCTCAAGGCAAGCACACTAGGAGTTGCACTAAATCATGTGTTTAGACAGACAACAAAGGAATTTATACTTAGAGCAATTCACACAGACAGACAACGAGCTGATTAAGCTGGACATCTGATGAAATACACAAAATCTCCTGTAGACAATTTCACACTTGCAATTCAAGGCAGGAAACTAAGCTAGTTAAGAATCACACAGAACAAAAGCAAAGAAAAAAGTCCCTAGGGCTAATGGTTGTGAGGAGAACATTTGCTAATCCTTCCTGTGATGCCACAGTATAATAATGTTATGAAAGTCTGAGCTTATTGCAATAATATAACTTGAAAAGTCATGAGACCCAGAATGACCCTAATGACAGGTGAAAAGAATCTCAAGTTAATTGTTTAAGTGGGACCAAGACACTGTCTACGTACAGTGTGTGGCTGAAGTGCTCTGAACAGCCCTTAAGGAAGAACTTACTTCTCTTCAGTTAATAGAGCCAAAATCACAAATCACATTTCAGCTCTTTGAGCCACTCCTAAATTAGAAACTTAAAACAGACAGGATGAATACTTCCCCAAGGGACCTCGCTGTGAAAGACCTGAAAAGGACGTAGCATAGGTCTATGAATTTAAGACAGTTATGCATAAATAAAAGGTGCTCTGTAGCTATTAACAAGTGTTTCTTTTGTTCACTTGAGCCAAAGATAGTTATCCTATCTATCTATAAAGAACAGGAAAGGATGAAGAAATGACCATTGGAAATGAATGATTAAAAAAAAAAAAAAAAAGATATTCAGGTTTAGGTCATCTTATATTTTGGATTCAAAAGAAAAATGTTTTTAGCTGAGCTTTGCTTCAGGTGGATAGAATCTACAGTACGTCATCTCATGTTTTATAAAAATGAGACAATACATGTGGGAGATTTACTTCTCTGAAGAGTGTGAACAGTGCACCAGAAAAACTGTATATGTGTACATATACACAAAATATTAATGATGTGCAAACGGTGTCTTTAATCATAAGTTCATAAGTTTAGGAGACCATTCTGAATAGAAGTTCATGAACTAACTTACCTTGTAAATCACTTTCTTTCCAAAACTTTTATTTTCTTTTTAAATCAAGAGCGACAAAAAAACAATGCAACTTACTATACTATTAACAGCAGTACTAATTGCCTTGTACTCAGTCTTTTCATTTACAGACTTTAAAGGGCTTTTTAAAGAATGGTAATTATATTCATTATATCTACTCCCAATGGCTAGAATGTATTCCTGATTCCACATCTTTTCCACTGGACAACACTAGCCATACAGACAACATATTTAAGCATACTGAAATGTAAAGTGTTGCTCAACTCTTCTGTACATTCATCAGATGTCATAAAATCACCATGCGGTACAAATGCATCATAAGAAACTTTAGAAAAGGAGAGTAACAAGACAAATTGTATGTCTGTAATATTCAAGGCTGCAAAAAAATGGGAGTAGATTTACAGATGTATATTTGATTTTGTTTCTCTCTGTTGGCTATAGTCGGTATGCAAGTTAGCAGAACTCTGAATTCGTATGAAGAGTACTTTGACTGAAAATTGGTCTTAAAACAGATTTCAAAAATGACAAGAATTTCACTGAAAAACATTGTGCTCCCATTTTAGTACAAAGATGTTATCATTTGAAACTTCTGTCAAAATTCCCATTAGTGATCATTTGAAATATCACTGCAATTTTTCCACATACCATTTTGACACCAGCACTGGATTAATCTCATGCAACTTTCGCCATCTAAATATTATGCAGCTAGTCTAAATTGTCTGTCATGGTTCCCCACATAGTTGATGGAGAAATGCAGACATCTTTTGCAATGAATCAACACAGTCCTCCAATCCCATCCCCAGCGATCCCACACTGTGCCTTGGGAACAGGGTAACAGCAAGGTGTGAAACCTACCACGCTCCCAGGATCACATACCATGGACACTGCGCTGACAAGCAAGAACTTAGGCACTACAGAAGAAACCATGAGATAAAAATGCTTGGAAGATAAGAGATTTACATTCTAATTCCAAAACTGACATTTGTTGTTATTGTTTTTTAAGCATTATCTTTGTTCATGGACAAGAAGTCCATTCTACCCATGTTTCAGCTGGGAGCTCTGTTATCCTTCTCTAGTGTCTGTCAGTTCCACCGCAAAAACCTCATTAATTCGCAGTCTTCCAGCCCAAAGCATATGGCAATCAGAGCACAAAGAAAATGAAGCAGGTTTCTCTCCTGTCTTTTGTTACCAACTCCATAGTTTTTAATGGACCATCACAAAACGTTAAAGTCATTGCCTAAGTGGGAAGATGGTGGAGCTCCACTGCAGATGGGAGAACTGTCTAAAGAAGCACTGGTACAAGCATCCCTGTGAGTGCTAAGCTCCTCCTGTAATAATATGCTCAGAAAAGGGATAAGACAAAAGGGAAAGATAGTGCTCTCCTGTAAGTTAAAGTAAAACACAATCCTACATCTCTACTTTCTCAGCTCTCACCTGAGTGTTTTTACACTAAATTTGGGGATGAGGAGAAATAGAAGTAAAGATCCTATACAGCTTTTGGATGTTTTCTTTTCTATGTAATAGGTCCAGCTCAACTCGCAAGTACAACACCTCTCCCCTAACCATCACCTGCTGATGCACTTTGAAAGTCTCAATATCAATTAAAATTGCCCTAAAGCAAATTTAAATAATGTAGATTCAGTACATATATGCATCTACTACCTGCCCTTGCTCCCTAAGATGGTCTGCAAAGACAAACTCACCAGTTTTTACAACTAAAGCACCAGTGCATAGACCGTGGACCCTGTTGATGTATCACAAACTTCAAGTAGAGCAGCTCCCTAAAGCATGGTGGATCCGTGAAATTACAGTTAGCAAAAAGAAACCATCTTTTCACCATCAGCAATGGATCTCTGTGGTCATACAGACACCAAATCCATTCCCTGGCTTTCCCTTTTCTCTAAAATCATGCCAAAAGTTCCAGACTGAAAGGAGCCCTGAAAAGTCAGTGTTTAAAGAATGGAAGAGCTTAGGACTCTCCTGCATCTCCTCCCAGTGAACTGATACACCTGCAGTTTTGGTTTGCAAATCTAAAGAGAGCAGATGTTGGGGCTGATCGACGTTTTCACAGAGGCACAGTGTTAATACAGGGTAATACCACTGGGAAAGTGGTGAGCTGAGTAAAATGGTCCTGTAAGTGTACTACTACCCAGGAGGCCGTAAAGACAAGATCTAATCTGCTGTGAATCACTGAGCAATGCTACTTGTTGCAAGACCTTATAAACCCACATTTTAACAGAAATCTCTGAAGCAGCTACAAAAGTTAGATTCAAAACCTGACTATTCAATTCAGTCCCCCAGAAAGCATGCACTATGTTGTTTCAGGACTAATGACACGGCGACTGTGGTTAAACAAATAATATTAATTGACATCTGCAACGTTTTACCAAATGCACCAGTAAGAGCAATCAGTACGTACTCTGGGTTTTACCAGCAACTGCAGCTCTAGCACAACAAAGCAGCTAAGGGTGTAATTGTTTTCCGCCTCCTCTCCTCTGCTCAGGTGTTTGCACAGTCTGTACCCACCAAGCACAATTCATTTTCATGATCCGCCTGGATGGAACTGCTCTCCTGCTATTTTCAGCTCTGCTGTCAATTCTCTATTCTGGATTCTGTCACTGCCTTTACTCGGGGAAGTTGCCCAACGTTACCCACCAGTATGGTCTGGCTCAAGGCTTAGCCAAAGACAGCAGTGATAATTTTGCACTGGTTTTACAAAACATCTGATGAACATTATGCCCCTTCCTTGGGCATCCTCTCTTCCTTCTCCCCAGCACCTTCAAAGAGAAGCAGATACCTCAGTCCATTTTACTTCATCACTCTTTAAGGCATGTTACTAAATTCTCTGTGCCATCTTTTATAAGTTACTGTCTCCTTCTCGAAGTCTTTATTTCATATTTATTTGAAGTGAAGAAAACCATCCCAGCCTTGTTATTTACCTTCAACCCTTCTGCACCCCTGCTCTCTTTCATGACCTTTGCTTTCCCTACTATGCCTTTCCATCCTCTCAACCTCGTTCTGATTTTTTTCCCCAACAACAAGCTCTCAAACCTGAGCTTTTCTGATGTTTTGTACTATGCAGATACTTCTTTCTTAGCTTTGATTACATTTTGCATTTCCTTATTCAAGCGCATCACCTCTTATCTATATTCCTACTGTATTTATATTTATAGCAAAAGGCTAACATCATTTTTTGTTAGACAACAATTAATCTTTTTGAACACCCTCCCTTTGGATAACAACCCATTTATCTTCCTTGATTTTGCTTCCTTAATTTCTTCTCACGTTTCACTTGGAGTTCAGTGTTTTCTTTGTGACCACCTTCAACACAAATTAAATGGTGGCTCTTGCACAGTCTTGCCTCTTTTCACCTCCACTTTGACATTATGTCAACCGCTTCCTCAAAATCCCGCAGAGACACACAGTCTTTCATGCTTCTTTCCTTATATCATACTATGGCACTTCCACCTTCAAACAAATGTGTAGTTGTTATAGCTGGATGATTCACCTCTTAGAATAATTTGATCTAAGCTAATTGTCTAGACATGCAAATTGAACCTCTGTCTGGAGGTATCTCGCTGCCACTAGCAACACGGGAAGCTTACAGCAAGGCTGTGCTTTTTGGCAGCTGAAGATAAGGGGGATGATTTCCATGCTATCTGTAATATTCTAGTAGTACCACTTCCATTTTCCACATGGAGAAACAAAAAATTATGGGAACTGGTGGCCTGCTCACAACCAAGGCAGAAGGGCAGCAGGCAGAAGTGGGATCAGATCAGGGCTCACAAACTTCCGATCTTCATTTCCAGACTTCACCTTTGCCATAGGGTTCCTGATCTGTTCTATGCCATTACCCCAAAACTGTTACATGAATCACTTCTTTCAAGTCTTAAAAGAACAATAGGGAAGTTAAGGTATGTGAGAGAGATTTCTTTGTGACAAGTTTTTTTTGTTTGTTTGTTTTCCACTTCTTTAGTAAAGTCTGTTTGTCCTACAGGAAGTACACATTTAACCTGAGAAAAAATATACTATTCAATACGTCACTCCATGTGACTTAATTTTGCTTTTGTAGTGTTCCATAGAATTATCCAGTCACATAAATCTATGACATAACCATTTATATCCCTATTTCTTGTTCTGATGGTCTCAGGCCTGGCTTCTCCAATCTGATGCTGCTCAGCAACCCTTAAAAAGGATGGTTTATCACACTTCTCTTCATATGTCCCAGTCATTATAGCAAATACTGAAATACTGGGGTAAGTTGCCTGGAGAGTTGTTGGAAAGCTTAACTTTGGAGATCTTTAGGAAAAGGTGTCACAAAGATCTGATAAAAATGACAGAGGTGGAGCTAGTCCTGACTTGGAGACTAAAACTAACCTCAGTGGTTTTATGGAGCCTTCCGTGCCCTGTAGTCCTGCAAGTGTTAATATCCCTATAACACCAACACTAATTGGTTACGGAAAGAAGTAAAACTAAGAAGCTTCCAGTGCATTTTCAACTGCCTTACTGTGATTCTGAAGCAGAAGCTAAGTTTGTCCTAGTCATCAAACCAGGTATAGATAAGTAGCAACTGCTCCACTGGTTCCTGACCACAAGGAAGGAGAAAACCTGATTTCTATCTATATCTTTCATATCTAAAAGCCTGATATATCCACATCTCCTTTTTCACTCCCACTTGTGGCACTGAAAGATCTGAGTTAAGTAATAAAAATGCATAGAAAATGGGCATCGTCATCCACTGTGAAAATCTGACAAACAGATTTAGTCCTTAAATTACAGACATCAAATACAAAGTAAGGTAGATTTTACAAGTATTAAAAAGGGTAAAATCATGCGTTAAGTTTACATAGAGCAATAAAAAAACCATAAACCAAAAAAAAATATATCCTAGAAATAAACATAACACGTAACAATCCAATTGAACTACTGAATGCTCAGCAATGTAAACCAGCTTTTAGTGAGGTTCTCAAGCACACCGTTTCCACAAGATGCTTATAAAACCATACAGAAAGCTCAGTGCAATGTGCATTAACACCTACAGGAGATTATGTTTCCGTATCTATTCTTATTGCGGTTTTCGTCTTCTTTGGCTGTGTCCCAGGATGCTGTCTGCCCCTCGGGTAGCGCCTGCAAAACAAACAATAGTGGAGTGTTTATAAAAATCTGGCCAATGCCTTCAGGTGGATTAAGATGACAGACGAGGGCAAAAATAAAGGCACTGCATAATTCAGTAGTCAACTAAGCAAACAGCTGTTCTCGAGGAAAGGGCACATCTACTATCGCAAAAAGCAGAGCTTGGTGCAGTCCATTTGCATCTCTTGGCTTTTGCTAGCTGAGAATCATTTTCCTCCTGCAAGTTCAGATCTAAAAGGATCAGGAGAATTTGTTTCTGGCTGCACAGACACAGGTTAACCTCATTTCTCCTGTAGAACGGGGTTTGTGGAGATTTCACATATGTACACTGCTAAGAAAACCCAGATGGCAGAAACACGGGGCTCAGGCTCTCAGTTCAGCACGTACAGTGGTTTAAACTATTTCTATGTTAGCAATGGGGTGATGTAATACAAATCACTAGCTGGTTTTCTCTGAGGAAAAATAAAAAGCTCAGGGTTTTAGATTATGTCTAAAAACAAGAGGCAAAAGGAGGTAAAGCATACTCATGAACTATGGAAATAAATAATCATTTTCCCCAAATTTGCCCTTTTGGTTGAGAAAGGATGGGTTAAGGAAACCAGCAGCAGACAGCGCTGCTTTACCACACAGCTTGGTCCTGCAGCTATTCTGAACACAAGTGAACGAGCCACTTTCTCCTTGACACAAGTCCAGGAAGGATTGGAGAGGCAGAGCCAGGAAAACGGCAGCTGTGCCGGGGTCTGGCTGGAGGACAGTCCTGCCTTCCTTGGAAGATGGCCTGGACTATCCACCCACAAGCAGGACGACCTCTCTCCCTGTCTCAGGACCGCCGGGGATGCCAGCAGCAGCAGCTGAAAGCAGCTGTCACAGCAGTGCTCGGCTGGAACCGCAGCGGCACCGGCCGGCTGGGCACGGCTGGCACCACAACTCGAACAGAAAGCCACCAAAGAGCTGCAGACAATTGGCAGCAGCTGCACCCAGCCCAGCCACCATTTGTGCGGAACACACAGGTGGGAAAAGAACGGCTTCCACTGAGTTTTCTCTATAGATCTGCCTCCTTCAAGATCTACTCCCTAACACGAGCCTATATTACTAAAAACAACAGCAACGTTACAAATTGCATTATTTATGGGTCCCCGGGGAATTGCGCAGTTTTTATACTGCTCTCATTGGGGAATCATATCTGCCTTAGCTAGCAGCAGGTAGTTTGACACAGCTGTACTGGAAAATGAATTTATATTCATCTTCACAAGCCATCCAGGTCTATTATGGTGCCTGAATGCAATAGCAGAGAGACACAATTATTAGGATCTACAATACCGGCATTGCAATTAAACTTAATATGAGCAATCCCCTGGCAGACCAGATCGTTGCGAATTTCCCCCAAAGGGGTTCCAGGACAGAAAATGTCGGGCAGTGCAGCACTGCCACAAGCCTTGCTGACAAAAGACAGGGACAGCGAGTTCCTATTCAAAAGCCCAGGAGAAAGAGTAATAACTGTAATTGGGGAGGGCTTTGATCGCACATATATTTCCTTTACAGACAGCTGTTTCCAAATAGCAGCTCATCTCCTGAGCACATAAAAAAAAAAAAAAAACAAACACATTTCAGGACAGCATATATAGTGACAACCCTACTGCCAAACATTTTGTAATGTCACTTGATAGCCTGAGCTCCCGGACCTACTCTTTTGATCAGACAAAGGCTGTGCAGCCAGCCAGAAATGAGCGGGTTAAAATCCAGAGGTGACTTCAATCCACTGAAGCCTGGCAGTAGCAAGATGCCTGAGGAAGGAGCCACAAAATCCAAAATAACTAACAGTCTCAGTAATACAGCAAGTGAAATGTACGTTAGTGACATCCTAAATCATATTTGAAAATGAGTTTGGATACTTAAGCTTATTATCTCTGCAGCCAGTAATTGGTGCTCGCAGTATGGCTATGGGACCAGTCTAGCAGCTCACAACAAATCAGGGCTGATATGTTCTGAAAAAGGAACAGGTGACAGTTAAGCAAGCCCCGTGTAAATGTTTATGGCCGTGCCTAATCCCAAACAGTGCCATCTACATCCAGTGTCAGTGATATATTTTTCTCTTGGGGTGCACGCATTTTATTGCTAAAACAAACAGCAGTCACTTTGGCCTCAGGTGCAGCAGGCAGACCCCAAATAACACACATGCTGCAAGTGCTGACAGGTTCCCGTGTTCACACACACAGTTATCAGCCAGTTCACAGAAGCAGTGACACCGCTTACACAACCACATCCTGGTTTTTACCTCAGTGTGGAGTTAGATGTAAGATGCAAGCACCCGAAAAATTTTCCAAGATGTCCCCAGTAAAACACATTACCTGTGCCCTAGTGCTCTGCAGGTGAAGGGGTACCAAACAAATCTTGAATGCAATTCCCTGGTTCCTCAGTGGAAATGGGAACGTACAGCGATAAGAGATTGTCATGTATGACTGATACATTCTGTTCAAAGTGATTTTTTATGAGAGTAAAATTGTTTGCTAACATGTCACTAAGTAGGCTCTCATTTATGCTATCAATCTGCAAAGTAAACAGAAAATCAGCTTCTTAGAAGAAAAAACATACAGGCAGATGACACTAATATTAGTGTTTAAAAACAGATTTTAAGAGACACAAAAATAAAATTTCAGGTCTTCTTTTTTTAAGCTTTTATCAACCATTTTGCAAAATGTTTTGCAAAGCAGGCTTTCCAGCTTTGCATTCCTCAAGATTTCAGCCAACTTAAAACTACCCTTCCTACCTTCCAGGATTTACAACAGTCCTCGACATCCTCCCTGCAATTTGCAGTATTGCTGGTGGTGGCTGAAAGCTGCTTGGAGCCAAAGTGCTACCTGCGGCCCATGCTCTGAAATCCAAATTCCACCATCTAAAAGGACTGCCACTTAGGGCAATTGCCTCTGATTGAAGGGTAGAACAGCAAAAGTGATTTAAGAGCTTGTGGCATTCTCCAGGCTATTTCTTGTAAAGAAAGGAATTATGCAAATGTATATAATGTCATCATCATTATATACGTATGTAGATAGCACTTTCTGGGAAACGCAGAACTTGTGGAGCTGAAAGTTGCATTGACATTTTTCATGCTAATGTGTTATTTTGATAATTACCAATGCCAGTGCCAGAAAATTACATATATGCCAGCACCTGTTTTCTTCTTGAACATCAAGAACTAGATCTTAGGGCATCTGTAATTGAGCTGAATTCAGCTTTGGGTACTACTCATGGAAGTGGAGGCCAAGGGGGGCTAAGTAAATCTCCTGAGAGAATTAATACCCTTTTTCCATATTAAACCAAGCTCTTTGTATTGATACTTTAATTAGTGTCCCTGATTGTGGGGCATGAGTGACTAGCCCTGGTTAACATACAGTTACCAGGATCATTTGTTATGACAGCCTTTGATGCTGTCTGATTAAAAAAAATACTCCCTGGTGACAACCAGGAAAAGATTGCCTCTCAATTACAGCAAACCCCAGCATCAATGATATAAACCCCATGGACTCCAACTTGCAGGGTGGAAAAGTGAGCTGTTTTCATTAAGTAACTTATTTTTCACAGCTGTTATGTTATTTTTAAGTAGTTTTAATGCCACTATGCATATTAATTACTTATTGCCTTCCCACAAGCTTACTACATTCATTATAATTATCGCTTGCTACAGCAAAGTCTCACATATGTTTGATGCTATTTCCCTCTTCTGTTCTCTCTCCTCTAAATGTATATTTGTCTTCCAACTCCTCCCAAGTGCCACACTTCTTCTTGGCATTTGGATTAAATTCCTGGTCACTCCAGCTATTTGGCTGCAGGGTGGAAGGGCTGCTTTCATATTTTCAGCTTACTCCTTGCCCCTCTCTTCACACAGAGTTGCAAGAGTAGGTCTGCTGAACATATTCTGAGCCAGAGGTTTAAGCATACTGGAAAACTCCATCTTCATTTAAGCTACACAAAGCTGCTGCCGCTGCCTTTGCCTTTACGGTTCTGCATGCAGGTCATTAAGCTGTGATTTAACTTGATCAATTGCTACAGAGTATTTGGGGGCTCCCCAAAAAAGCAAAAACCCTTTCTTTTCGTAAACCCTGCTTTGCCCTATCGTCTACTAAAGCACACCAATAAGTAAGGGACTATGGGACTCCAAATCCTTCATGGAGTTCAGCACCTATTAAATATTTACTCTCTGCTCTTTATTGGAGAGAGTGCACACGAACACAATGTCATTCTCTTACCACTGTATTAAACACATTTCCTCTGGACCAGAGAGCCACCAAAGATTGCTAGTGCTGTAAAATCCTAGCCTTATAAACAGAAATAAGATGGAGGAAGGAAAGGATTAGGAGGGTGAGTGAATTTAAGGAAAATAAGCTTTTCAAAATGGTTATCCTCCCCTCCCAAGCATCTATCCCTTAGGACTGCCACTCCTCAACTTATTCACGTGAGTGAAGGTTCCTCTCACCTCATACTCCTCTTTAAATCCATAGCCCTGTCCTCGCTTCATCTGGGTGATGTGCTGCAGCAAGTCGGCCACTCGGATGGCTGGCTGGAACTGCCCCCGGGGGTAGGACATTTCCACCGGCTCACAGCTCCGGTACGGGTGGGTCTGGATAGTCAGGGTTGGCTGGGTCATCTCTCCATGGCTACTGTCTGTTTTAAAGACAGGGAGGCAAAACAAGCTTTCACCTATCTGTGAGTTCCACTCTCATTCCTTCTCCACTTCTTTGTTTCTCCACCACCCCATAGGTTGGTGCAGGCAAAAGAAAGTAAAGAAATAAGTAAGAAACACACACTTGCCTACAGCTGCCCAGAAACACTAACTCACATTCAAATGTTTTTTGAGTCAAGGAGACAAACCCAGAGATGGGACGGGAATAAACAGCCTGTCAGGCACAACAAGCATATAGCACGTATAGTGAAATAGCGAATTTGTGAGTTCTGCGTAACGACTCCCCTCGAGTTACATACCTTTCTTCACAGACCTGCAAAGAACAGGACCAAAAGATACATACAGATGAGCAAGATATTCAAGCGAGATTTGAGGTGTACAATATGAGATAAGTGAAAGGGGTCCAAGTTAATAGCAAACAAATTATTAGCATTTCAAATAAACCACAAAGGATGTTAGAAGCAAATTAAACTGCTCTGCAAATTCAAGTCTAAAATTTATGTCAATTGCAAAGATGTGATGTTATGAGAAAGAATAAAAGAACACAAAAATAGTTTCCTTGTATGCACAATCTTAAAATTCAGATGTATAAATTTAACATAAAGCATTCCTTTTTGATAGAAATATTTTTAAAATCTTTATCACCACATAGATGTAATTGTAACCTCTCATACTCCCTGCAAAACTGCAAATACATAGCAAAATACTCCTGTTGAACTAACAGCAAATAACATGAATAGCCAAACAATTGACTACCAAAATATTTATTTTTAACAAGAGAAACTAAGAGTAGCTGAAAAATTTAGGTTTTTATCTACTAGAATTGACCAGATTTATAGTTGGCCAAATCAACTGTTGTTTTTTTCCCTATGATTACAGGTATCTAAAGATCACAGAACCATAGATGGTTGAGGTTGGAAGGGACCTCTAGGGTCCATCTGGTCCACCCCCCCCACCCAAGCAGGGACACCTGTAGAGGGGTGTCCAGTGCCCAGCCCAAGCAACTTTTGAAGATCTCCAAGGAGGAGACCCCACAAATTCTCATCGCAACCTCTGCCAGTGCTCTGTTACCCACGCAGCACAGAAGTGCTTCCTGATGTGCTTGGGTTCTTTGGCCTTAACATCCTGCATCAATTCTTTCTGGTCTTAGCCAAAGCCAGCCTGTTAGCAAAGAGAAAATATATCTTCAACCGCTCAAAAAAAAAAAAAAGTTGACAATCGCATACACAAGGCTCATTTCGTACAGAAAGCTTACTGAAAAGGAGCCTGAACACTATCCCCTGTCAGCAATACTACAGTCATGCTTTAGAAGGGATAAAGAATGAATAAATCAAGTTGCAATTTCAGGGTGATTTTTAGAGACAGAAATATGGCCAGTGTGCTATTGTAAACATTACTATCCTTGAGAAATCACCATGAAGATTTGATCACAAGCAGTCAGGATCTCTGCTCTGTCCCTCATTGCAAAATTGGGCAGGAGCAGACAGATTAGGGCATTAGAGCGCCTTTTCAGCAGATGGCAAAACAATGACATGACAAAACATGACAAATAATGCTTTAGCTGGTTTCCTGTTATATTGGAGGGAAGATACCAAGACAGGCATATGCTCTGTTTTGAAGTTATAGGACTATGAGAAGGAGAAAGGAATGACAGCAGTGGACGCACGGCCACAGGGCAAGCTGTGAGATAAACGAGACTGGTGGCTGAATGATCACAGATGCTGAACATATCCTGCTTCTTCTGAAACAAATTACCATCAAGGTGACCACCTGCTTTGAAGATCAGGCTACTGGATTTAAGGATTTCTGAAGCCCAGTTTCTCATAAACATAGTCACGTTTCCTTGGACACTCCAAGATTTATAGCTATGTTTCTAGCGAAGCAACCCGCACATACAAAATGTGAATAAATTTGGGATTTAAGGAAGAGTAACATCCAAAGCATTTGTATAATCATCCCTAATGCTCCAACTAATGACAGTGTGAGAACTCTGAACAGAGGGAATTTCAAGGCTTATTAATTCCCCTAGTTGGATTCGCTTTCCCCGTGCATCTTTCCTCTCCTATTCCCTATTAACCTCCTGTAATGGAGAGGAAAAGATTTTTACTGCGGACCATTTCCAACAGACGTACTATGCTTAATTTTCCATCATTAGGTTTAATACAAACCCAATTTCACAACTGGCTTCTCTGAAGAACGTACATGTAATGCCACATTTTTATCAGCCCCAATTAAAAAACATTACAATATCCCTATTCGAGAGGGAGTCTTAAAACTAATGTGTGGTTCTAGTGCTAATACAGTCAGGGCACACGCAGAGCACAGGCTACTTGTAAAACGGAGCTCAGATCAGTCAGCTTCTTCATGGGATATTATTCGTTTTCTTCAGATCCTTTAATTCTGGTATATTTGGCTCTCTTCTCCCAACAGCATCCTAGGAAGAGGTGAAAGCCAGAAAAGCAACCCCCTTTCCAGAATAACTTCCTCCACCCATGTTCTGAATCTGGAAGTAGAAGATGCTCAGCAGCGAAGAGGGGTCTGACTCTGCCCTCTAAGTTTACAGTGACAACTGTGCTTCTGGTCTCTTGGGTCAGACAGAAACATTACAAAATCCACTGACTGTCGTAACAGCTCTTGCAGTGTGGTCTGCAGCATCACCTTTCACCCAGCCAAGTGTTTCTCCTAAGAAAAACCCACGTCACACAATCTGGGTCATCCTGCTCTCAAGCCTAGAGCACACGGAGCTGACACTGGGAACATCACCTCTGCTGGATTTCTGTAACAAAAGCATCTTGAATGCCCTCTGTGCGCTATATGATCCAAAAGAAAACCACAGAAAATCGGCACAGAAATTTGCACCAACTCAGGAGGGCTGCTGGTTCTTTCCACAAGCATCTTATCTGGACAAGGAAAAGGTTGGAGGGGCTTTTATGGAGATAAATTACAACGTATGAGGTGAGTCTAGTGTTCATATGTTCTGCCAATAAAGCCTGATGCAAGAAACATATTGTTCCTTCCCGGTCTAATCACACCACGAGTCTGAACCTAAGCATGGTTAATGAGGTGCTCAAGCAAGGCACTACACCTTCTCTCAAGATCTGCTGTTTACAGCAATTTGTGAACAATTCAAAACGCAGGGCAGGAGGGGAGGTAGCAGCAAACCCATCTCTCACCAGGACAATCAACCGAGAGTCTTCAAATGCTTACAACCAGGCTATGCTTTTCCTGCAGGCTGCAGCAATAAAAGGCATCTCGTGCCTTCTGGCACTGCTACTACTGGAAAAGCCAACCAAAATACCAGCCCCTCAACCCCTCAGATTCTGCTTTAGTTGTTGCACTGATGGGAAGTCACAGCACTCTTCCATAGTCCCTCCTGTCTGTTCCCTTCTCACATCCACCCTATTCTTTAGCAAACAGGGATAAGGTTGTAGGACCAACTGTCCATGACCTCCGCTGAAGTTCTTCTGGTGCCTCTAGAGTGCTTGTGCCTTTAGTGAGTTTTCAACGAGAAAAACAAATCAAGAAAACACATTTTTTTTTGAAAGATGCTTGAAATAATTAACTGAAATTGAAATACTCAAACTAGTAAACATAGTCATGCATCAGGTTTTTTTTTGGATTATATTTCATATGCCCATCTTATTTCTAGCAATATGTCCTCATTCTGTTGATAGGAACACAAACCACCACACCTGACTGCATACCGAAAATGGGCTACAGCATCAAGAAATAATCCAAACCCAAAGATTGCAAGCGATGGTGATTCCATCCTGACCCTAAAAGTTGTGGCAATGGTTAATTACCCCTGTTGTCTAAACATTTCTTAATTGCAATTTGATTTTGTTTAGCTTCAGTTTCCAGACACTGAATCTTATTATACCTCCTGTTAGATTAAAGAGCCCTCTGAGTATTTGAAAACTTGACCTACGTAGGCACTGATCAAATCACTTCTCCAGTTTCTCTTTGATAAAGTAATTTGATTGAGAGCTTCTGAATTCTCATTATGGCAGAGCGTTCAGGGCTCCAGTTCCTTCCTAGACCCATTTCTGATTTTGCAAAGTTCTTTTTGTGCAGATGTAAACAAAACAGCTATTCTGCATGTTGCTGGAAACAAACACACTGTTTGTAATAGGCTTTTTTCTAATATTAGCAGCTGCAACAGAAAAATATTTTGTCAGCTTGTTTGTTAACCCTTCTTAGTGCAACATGCTTTGTTCCCACACTGAGATGCCCATTGCCAATGCAGGAATTTTGTTTTCTTGAAGCTGACGCTTTCATTACCAGCCTAATAGTTCACAGAACACCCTGAAATTTTGTAGAAGACATTAAATCAACAATTCACTGGCTCCCACATAACTTCCTTGATGGTGAAACTCTTCAGGCATCTCAACTTATCTGTTAGAGGTGTAACTGCAGATAATCATATTTAACAACACCGACTACACTTATAATATTCACAAGCTCTCCTTGCTTACAAGAAATGGTACTTCTGTGACTCTCTCCTTTGCTGGAGAAATAATCATAAACTTGCTGAAGTAACCTGTGAGGTTCTACTCTGCTAAGAGAAACACAAAGGAGTGCTGTGTGCTGAGAAAAGCCCCAGCAAAGGCTGGCAAGGTGGCATCTTCCCTCATTTGGGGAGTAGCCCTGAGGGTGAGATATTATTGCCTGCCTGCTGCTACACCACCTTCTATTATATACTTCTGCTGCTGCCCAGACAACTAAAATAAATGTCTCCCTCCATGGCAAAAAATGATACATTTTTCTGTACATGTCAGCAATAAAGTGAAGAGCAGCTGAGAAATTCAGAGTCGCAGCCTGCAAGTGGCTGCGTACAGCCAGACCCCTGTGCAACATCCCAGTAAAGCTGTTGGGAGAGTCACCTCTGGGGCTGAAGCTCTGGCTCCTTTTACAGGCATTCTCTTGTTTCATAAACCCAGTTTTGGTACCCTGAGAGAGAGATACCTAGACACATATTATGGTGTTGCCCTCGGATTAGAAAACTAACCTAATGCCTCAAACAACTGAAAGCAATGCTGTGCTGATGTGCAATCTTCAGTATGTAGGGAAGTTTCTTTCGAAACTTTTACTTTAATATCCCCAAATTCCACTTGTTACTGAAATGACAGGCGTATTGTCTCTGTTTATATTTTTATTCTCTTAGCCTTGGTAAGTGTGTAACACAGTAAGACATCCTTTGCACAAAATAAATTATATTTTGAGCGGTGTTTGTGACAGATTTAATTACACACATCCAATCTCTCTCTACTAGAGCAATGGCTGTTGATTACTTGACATCTTCCACGTACAACTACAGGACAACTAATATCTCTTGCCTTCCACCAGGGATATGGTGGTATCTGGTAAACTAATTTGCTTTTTGAGTGCATCAACGCTTTATTATATGATAAATATCCAGCTATAATATACCACACGCAAACCAAAGTCAAAACATCATCTGTCTTATGATATCAACTGAGCTAGAAAAGGCAAGTTCCTTAACCAAAAGCCTTCTTGACAGAACAAATCATTCATTTCACAGGCTATGAAGAAGCCACATGGCTGGAGAAAATAATTTTCTATAGATTTTAAAGAATCACTTGATAAATACTAGCAAAAGTATATTCTAATCTTATAAGAATTATTGTTTTTTTTTCTTTCATATAGAAAAAAAGCACTGTTTTTAGATGTGAGGAAGATGCTTTGGTGATATGGGCTAAAACTTGGGACTACTGGGTACCTGTATAACTGTGCAACTGTTCAGATTTGTGGGACCTCACCAAGACAAACCTGACTCGTAGGTGAAAAGATGCTGTCAGATCTGCCTTCCTTACAGAGCAATACATTAGCTGAAAAGCTACTGGCAACTTCAAAACAGCACAGAAAACCAGAAGCCACTAAAGAAGAATTTTCCAAGCCACAGGATCATATGCAGATGGAAAGAAACCTAAGGGAAACTCAGCTCAAGCAACAGCCCTCAGTGGCATGCTCCTCCGCTGCACATCAACATTAGCACAGTGAATGGACGTGAAAGCCTCTCGCACAGCCCCTTACAGACTTACATGGACCAGAAGGCTACAGATACAATTGAACAGATCAAGCCACTCATTTTAAAGTTTTCAATATGTAAAAATAACTCATCTTGCAATTTATGTCAGTAATGTGAGACAGTAATGAAGCAGTATCAGCTTCTAAATATCTTTTTAGTTCTTCAAACATTAGGTTGTGGATAAATCCAGAGCAGAATAGGTGGGCATGGGCAAAAGCCCACCCATGCTACAGAACAGTGAACCTCAGAGCAAATTTTTGTCTTTCTAAACGCAAGCCAGGTTTTGTGCAAGACGTCACAACAGTGACCTTTCTCTGCTTCCACCCATCTGCAAGGAACTACGAGGCATCACAGTCCATCCTCTCTTGAGGGCAGGGACTCTTATTATCAGGATATTCTTGATTAAGTGAAATGAGAATAACACAAGGGTGTAGTGGGTTTATGTGGCAAGGTTTTGGTAGCTGGGGGCTGCAGTGGTGGCTTCTGTGAGAAGAATCCAGCAGCTGCCCCACGTTAGATAAGGGCCAGTTTCAGCCAGCTCCAAAGGAACCCACAGCTGCCCAGAGCTGAGCCAATACGCGATGTTGCTTGTGCCTCTGTGAGAGCAGATTTAAGAAAGGGGGTGAAAAAACTGCTGCTTAATAGCACCTGGGAGAGTGAGGAGTGAGAAACAGGCTTACACCAAGGTCACTGAAGAAGGAGGGTAGGAGGTACTCCAGGTGCCGGAGCTGAAGTTCCCCTGCAGACTGTGGTGAAGCAGGTTGTCCCCCAGCAGCCCACGGTGTACCATAGTGGTGCAGGTTTCTACAAGTTCCCCTGCAGCCCATGGTAGGGCAGGCTGTCTCCCTGCAGCCCATGGGTCCCACACGGAGCAGATCTCCACGCTGCAGCCCGTGGAGGAGCCCCCGGTGGGGCAGGTGGATGTGGCCTGGAGGAGGCCGCGGCCCATGGAGAGCCCCCGCAGGAGCAGGCCCCGGGCCGGAGCTGCAGCCCGTGGAGAGGAGCCCACGCAGGAGCAGGGGGTCTGGGGGGAGCTGCCGCCCGTGGGGGACCCGTGCTGGAGCAGTTTGCTCCTGGGGGATGGACCCCGTGGTACGGAGCCGTGTGGGAGCAGTTTTTGAGGAGCTGCTGCCTGTGGGCAGCCCACATGGGATCAGTTCGGGAAGGACGGCATCCCGTGGGAGGGACCCCACGGGGAGCAGGGGCAGAGAGGGACTGAGAAGGAGCGGCAGAGGTGAGTGCTATAAACTGACCGCAGCCTCCATTCCCCATTACCCTGCAACACCCAGGGGGAGGAAGTGGGAGAGCGTGGATGGGGGGAAGGTGGTTTTAGTTTGTTTTCTTTGTTTCTAATTTCTCTAGCTTGTTAGTAATAGGTAATAAATTTCTTTAATCTCCCTATGCTGAGTCTGTTTTGCCCGTGATGATAATTGTTGAGTGATCTCCCCATCCTTATCTCAACCCTTGGGCCCTTTTCATCGCATTTTCTCCCCCTTTCCCTTTGAGGAGGAGGAGTGAGAGACTGGTTGTGGTGGAGCTCAGCTGCCCACCTGAGTAAAACCACCATAAAGGGAAAGGCACGCTGGCTCCCCTGAGGAACCTACCCTGATGACATATGCTGGATATCTTTGAGAGCCACTGGCCATGCACATCTTCTCCCAAAACAACCTCTACTGTGGTATTATCTCCCCTTCAGACTTCACATTAGTGGTACAACATGGGCCTTACTGAAATATTAAAACCAGGGAAATTAACTCCTTTACTTTTTAGTATTAAATATTCACTTCCCTAGCAAAGATGATGTGAAAACCATTAAATCCAGAGATGTCTACAACTATAAGGTAAAATTACAGAGCTAAAAACATGCATTACATAAAAAAGTATTAATCAGGCACAAGATAGGGTAGAGGCTAAATAAATAAATAAATAAATCCCCTGTATCTTATTATCAACAAATCATGTCACAGCCAAGCCTAGGGAGTCATCTACTATTGCAGATACAGAACATTTATTAGCAGAAGGCATAACAGATGGGAACAAATAGCACTGAACTGCAGGTAACGCCCAAAGACAGATATTGGTGGTGGGATAACTGATGCCCTTTTTAAGGTCTTTTTCTTTCCCAGGAATGAATATTAATAAACGTCAAAAAATTAAACTTATTTTTCTCATACAGCATCACCCAATGTCTGGTGAATCTGTCTGAGAAGCCAGAATGCCATAGTTTTCACTTGCCTTCAAGTCATAAGATAGAAATTTCTTCAATGCTATGGGCTGTTTCACAGCACCTTTGGCTGTTATAGTCAGATGCAACTGACTGAGGGGGCGACCAGTCTGTGTAAATCATGTCTTGGAAATGCACTGAGCTTAACTTCCCATGTGTAAAAACAGGGAAATTAATCCTTGCTCAGATCAGAGATAGTGGTTAGAAGATGGTAAGTTTGAACGAGTTTTGAATACATAAGACTACTTTAATTCTTATTCCCCACCCCCCCACCTCCCCTAAAATTTGGGGGTTTGAAAGCTTTGGGAGGTTTTTTGTTTTTCCCTGAAAGAGACATAGTTGAATCTGTCTCACTCCTTGACCCATTTGGTTCACTATCGGGGCACAGGGGTGAAAACGTCTCCCTCACATGAGGGTCCCCATTTTCACAGATGCTGAGTGCTGGGATGAGAGCAGTTTGACATCTTCCAGCAAACTGCAGGTCTGGGCCCTGCTTCTAAAGTATAGCCAAAAGATTAATCTGCCTTTAGACTTCTCTGTTGACAGCACTGAGTCTCTGGGGAACAAGAACAAACCTTGTAGAAAAGAAGACTCCTTCTCTACTGCTTCAGAAGAGGGCTCACTCATTGCCACTGGCCATGTTGATATACAACAGGATAAATGCACATATCGTGGCAGACCCTCTGAGCCTCTCTGCCCTGGCTGTTAGTCTGTAAACCAAGGCACTTAAGTGCTTAGTTGTAATTTCTTCCTGGTCTAACTATGGGCCTTCAGTGTGCTCAGGGTAATGTTTAAAGCAGACACGGTAGATTACTATGTCTGGAAGTGAACATTTACTGTAGATAATCCAAAATGACAGGTCTGATAAATACCACTGGTTAGATTCTGATCAACTACACATCATCTTTCTGATTCATAGCAGAGGAATTGCCTTCTTCAAATTCCGCACACAGGCAGCATCCTCCAGGGAGAGCCTGAAGTTGTAGGTTGTTATTACTCACTTTCAAGGGTACACCTCCAATAAGTTTCTGAATAACTTCTTTTATCAGCTTACAGTTTCTGCCAATTTTGCTCTCTGTTAACTTAATGTAAAAACATTTTATTTCTAAAAATCCCAAAGCTAAGAGCTCCATACTCTATGCTTTATTTATCTCCTGGACAAGAAGAGATAATTTTCAGAGATGCTGAACACTAACTTCTTCCTCTAAAGTTACCAGCAGCCACAGCACAGCCTCCACCTTTCATAACCTGCCTTTTTATTATCCTCTCAAATCTATACCAGACTGCTTGAACATTTAAAATTTAATTCTAAGCATAAACAGAATAAGGTGGGGCCACTTGCCCAAACTCGGCCTCTGATTTCTCCAAAGAAATTCTTATACTTTGAACTGTTTTTTCCCTTAAAAAATAAAATAAAAATCAATTAATAACAACAATAAAGCACAAGTGAAACAAAAGGCTTCCCAATTAACAGCACACATGACCACAGGATTAATTATGATTTTGGAGCCCAGCCACTTTGTAGCATTCTCTAAGTTATTATCAAGATGCAATGAGTGTGTTTTCTCTCCAATGAAGTGCAGTACACCATACCTGGCTTCTTACCTAACAGCGTGGTCGATGGAACAGTGTCTGATGATACTTTGAGATGGAATTCCGTTCACCCACACGACACGGATCATTGAAAATCAACAGAAGATCAATAGGAAAAAAAAATTACAAAAAAATGAAAACAAGGTTAGCCGCATCTAACACTCAGAAGATTCAGTCTATAGGTCATATTGGGAAATGTACAAAAGCAAAGAAAATTTAGAAATGAAAAAAAAGTCTGGCACTAGTACCTGAGTAGTAGGAATTCAACAAAGATTTGCTCTGAAGGGTTTTGCTTTGGACAGAAAATGAACAAGGAGAGGGTGATGCTAGGTAGGAAAGACATAAGGAAAAGACTTTAGACATATATTAAGAGAGAGAAAGAACAGGGAGAATGTTCCTCAAAGAACACAGTAATATGGGATATATAACACTTATCAAAATGAATTATATTTTTCATCTCAACATGCATATTACATTTATTACAATGTCATAATGATGGATTTTCTTTAATATAAGCACTCCAGACCCCAAATATAATATTATAGTTATTGTAAATCAATGTGTTCCTACACAGGATACATGTATAGGACTATATCCTATATATACACCTTCTTTTTTTTTTTTTTTAAACCAAAGGAACATCTAGGAGAAAGATCCTTAAAAAGAACACCCAAAATACAAACTACAGAGAATCAAATGCATTAATAACAGTAAAATAAGCCTGCTCAAACACAATGTACACTAGTACCACAAAAATACACAGGTAGGATAGCAAATTCTTTGTTAAAACCATACAAGGTAACAAGGGAATTGTTCTTCAACCCAGAACACTTCATAGCAAATCCTATAATATTTTCCCCTGAGAGACAGGTTCTTTTAGCAGGACAAACTTTCTCCCATTAAAGCATTAGCTTTCTCTGGACAAAAATCCACAAATTATTCCCATATTAATCAATTATTTATGGAACAGAGGCAGGGCTCCACATCTGCACAGTAGATTCCTTTCTTGCTAGTAAATTTACGAGGTTGCTTTATATCTACAATAGCATACATGTACATTCTTGTGATAATCAATCATTTCTGAATGCATATTCTTCTATTATCATTCTGCATTCATTCCTACACTTACATTTATCTCCTCCTCAAAATGTTGGGAAACAAGCTAGTACAAATCTCAGTACATCAGAAAGATGACAATAGATAACACAGGAAAAACTATTCCATAATCCAATATAAGTAGATAAAACTCAGTATACATCAAAGTAATTTCAGAAGCAGTTTTTCTTTTTTCTTTTTTTTTTTTTCTCTAGAAAATAAAAAAAGAACACCTCTTAAAAATTTCAAGTCCTTCTATGAGGTGAATGAAAGGAGTCACTAGTCTAGGAAGTTTCATAAGGTCTGCAGAATTACCTCCTAAGCAGTTTGTAACCATCCAGTAAATGAACTTGCTCTGGTTTTGCATTCTCCTGCTATATTTTCAAGCTTAAACCACTTGAAAACACATTAAGATAATCAAATTTCTCATAGCTTAGTCTGCCTTCAGTCCATAACACATCTCCCATTTGGGACCTCTTTCGCTTTCTTCCGTGTTTGTTAGTCTAAATCAGACCCTCTCCTCTACCGTACTTGGAACATAGCCACTTTTGCAGATGTGCAGGTAAGGCCTATAAAGAGTAATTTGGTTGCCTTGGGTCACAGAGCAAGTCAACAGTCAGGACTTGGGGCAGTATTGGAATTTTCTGGAGTTTGGGAGAAAAAAGAACTTATGGGGCCACCCTGCCTTTCCAGGAATCGCTAACTACAAATTACTTGGGAATCCGAAGGTAGACGCCTCACTCCAGTAAACTTGATTTAAATTGTTACCAGCTGAGGTTTCTGAAATGAACAATACTTGTGAGACAGAGAGGCAAATTTAGACTTTCAAAGAGATCATTTTCAAAATCAGTATTGGCTTGTGTAACGAGATGCACACTCTGGGCCACCACCTCACCAGAGGTTCCCACCAGGACTAGTGCATGCACATCACAGGAGACACTTTCAGACAGGATTTCACATCAGGGTAGATATAAAGACTTCATTTAAAATTCCCTCTACATGATCTGGAATGGCATGGGAGCCCATACAGCTCCCTCTAGTCATGTAGAATGGTGGAAGCTCCTCCCTATTCTGGAAATGATTCTCCCTACTGTTTTTTTTTTTTTTTTTTTAAGTGTTTGTAAAGAAACCAACCCTGCGAACATTCCAAACTGGCACGAAAAGCAACAAAAGGGATTTGGGTATTTTGCCCCCCCCTTTTTTTTTTTTAATTTTTAAATGATGAAGTTTGGCTTTATTACTCTTTATTTTAGTTTTTTTGGCTAAAGAAAATGTCTCATGGTCATGATCCTACAAGTCCTCAGACTGCATTTAGCAGGCATCCTACCTGAGAATGAAAAAATTATCTATGGGGTAACAACAACAACTAGATCTTGATGCAACTGTTTTGACTTACAGCAAATCTTTAAGGCCTTTGCATTTGATTCGTTGCAAAAGGACGTGGGATATGGAGAGGTGTGAATTTAGATGGTTCTTGGTTAAATATGATAATTAAAAACCTGAGTGCCACTCACCTATGTCTTCCTCTTGTTTTTGCTAGTAAGAGCACAGTAACTTGGTAAGTATAATAGTGCTCACTCATGCAGATCTCAGTTCCCTACAGCTTCCTAAATGCTGTCTTCACACTGTGCCTCTGACAGTAACGTTAAGGCTACCTATCTAATAATCTGTATCAGATTATTAGATAGTCAGTCCTTTAGATTATTTGGAAAGCAGTCTTCTCCCAAACTGAGACGTCACAAAAGTTAAACATACCCTTATAACCAGTCTCTAGCAAAACTGGGTGCATTTTAAGAGATCAAATCCCAGAATCAAATAGTTCCTGACAGCAAGCTCCCAAGGATGTCGAGCTGGTGATGCTGGTGATGTAGCATTCTCCCTGGAGAGAATCTGCCTGATCTCTGTTATCTACAGCCCTACCCATGACATTTTATCATTGCAAAGCTGGAAGAGCAGTTCCTCTGTGCAGGACATATTAGCACATCGTTGCTGCTATGATATACTACTGCTTCTCCCATCACACAGATGGGCTGCCAAATTGCACAAAATTTATGTGCAATAACAACCCCTTGCACACCCTTCTGGTCAGCACACAGATGCTGGTGGATAATTTTAGGTCCACCTTGTCTCCCATTTGTCACCTCGTTTCACAATAACCCTGCACTGAGTCAGTGCCTGCATGTGACTGTGCTGTGCCACTCCAAGGAAAATGACACTGCTTTCCAAACCCTCCTGCAAACTGAGCAGCAGTCTCAAATATTGCAAATACCATCGCTTATTTGTAATGGATTTAGGATACATATCTATATTAAAAAAAAAAAAAGGCAGCACAGTATTTGAGAAAAATGAACAATTCACCTTCACATGACCCTTTGGTAAAACTAGATGAGCTGGAATAATGCTGGACTAATTTATCTTTCAGCAAATACCTATTCTGATTCTGTATCATGGGAGATACACAGGCTGAGTCCATAAAATCTCTCCAGTCAAAACTCTTTTAAGTACCAGTAAGAATTCTGCCTGAATAAGGGCTATCAGTGTGGGACAGAAAGAAGGATAAAGAGCTTCTTCCCTTTGGTCCAGAAAAGACAAGGGCCTACTTCTGTTACACTTTTCAGTAAGACCTGATGTCTCACTGCTCCAGCACAGTTCACAGAATGGTTTGGGTGAGAAGGGACCTTAAAGCCCACCCAGTGCCACCCCCTGCCATGGGCAGGGCCCTCAGCCCCACCAGCCTGGCCTCGGGCACCCCCAGGGATGGGGCACCCCCAGCTCCTGGGGCAGCCTGGGCCAGAGCCTCACCGCCGCCCTCAGAGTAAAGAATTTCTTCCCTGTATCTAATCTAAATCTATCCTCTTCCAGATTAAAACCATTACCCCTTGTCCTGCCACTACATGTCCTTGTAAAACATCCTGATGCTTTCGTGTAGGCCCCCTTTAGGCACTCACTGGCAGGCCTCTATCAGGTCTCCCCAGAGCCTTCTCCTCTGCAGGCTGAACAACCCCACTCCCTCAGGCTGCCTTCACAGAAGAGGTGCTCCAGCCCTCTGATCAACCCACACCCCCAGGTCATTCTCCTCAGGGCTGCTCTCAATGCATTCTCCACCCAGCCTCTGTTCGTGCTTGAGACTACCCAGATGCTCACGATCTCCCAGGACATGATTACATTTAACAACAGCAGACATCTCTGTCAAGTGACAAAATTCAAAACTGCAAATTGCCAACAGGACTGCGTGCTCCTGCTGCAGTGCACTGGCCTCTACAGACCCCATTTCAGCCTGACTTTATGGATTGCACTATTTGCAAGAGCTGACACTGAAAATTTAGAAAGACATTCCCTCTAAAGCACTGAGATGAAGTAGGTGAAGAAATATGCATTTTTACTAACAACAGAGGATTTTTTTTCCATGTTACTGCTACAGCAAACTTGGACTGTCATAACCGAGGTCAAGATGGAGAGGACAACTCCCTGTCATGAGATATTCACAAACACTAGTTCCTGTTGTGAGTAAAAAGAAAATTTAAGAAGGAATTTGAGAGAGAGAGATGATTTCAAAAGCTAAGATGAATAACCCCTTGTAAAACTCTATTAGTTAGCTGAAAGGTTACAAAGTAATCCTATTATGTTATTCAAAAGTTAGAGTAGGCCTGTATAGAAATCCTCAAGTATTAAACTGCATTAAGGCAATTTTTTTTGAAAAGAAAAGCTTTTACTCTTTTTTTTTCCTATCTATATCATCAGTGCCAAACCCATAAAATTCCTGTATCAGCATGTGCACGCTACTGCACCGAAGAGAACTTACCTCCAACACCTCGGCATCCTGGACTTGGCGGAAAAAAATGTGGAGAAATCATGAAAGCTTATTGGTAATTATTTCTCATGGATATAAAGAAGAAAAAAAGAAAAGAATCAGCCCATGACTGTGTTACAGGCTTGTGTTACAGAGGGAGGTGGTGATAAAATCTGCAATGATGTCAGACAAGCAAAGGACTTACTGAATTAAAAAAAAAAAAAGGTACGCTTTTTTTCTTTTTTTTTTTTTTTAATAAAATTAGATACAACATTTTTTCTAGAGCTGCCATTTCAACTAAGTGACTCAGCTATTTTAATTAGTCTCTCAAAATACCAAGAAAAAAAATGAGGTCACAGTATAGGCTCAACTCTTCTCTTATTTTCTGGTGGAAAAAAACATTTCAAAAAGCCAAAATCTGAAGAAAGTGTGAAAAACTTCATTTTCCCCATACATTTCAAACAAGCTACCTCTGCTGTTTCTAGGCTGCCTGTTACAATGCTGGCCTCTGCTATCCTGTCTTTCAAAGATATGAGCCACTGACAACTCGTGTTGTCTTCTTTAGGAGATATAGCTACTCAGCACCTGAGAAAATTAGATCTTGACTCAAGTCAATTTAATATCAGAGAGAAGTGTTCACTGCTAGCCTTGACGGTCCCAAACACCTATTTATCCATCTCATAGGTACATTACACAGAGTGACAGTAGCAATGCATGCAGATGGAATTTGACATGACCTACAGAGGGAAAAGAAAAATTCACTCAGCCTGTCCCAATCAATCTGAGATCGCAAAGCAAGGTTTCAATGACAAAAAACAACAAAAAAACCTTTTTTATCACAGGCAAATCCTTGTTAGTAATTAGGGAAAAAACACTTCACTACAGATGCTTAAAAATGACAGAAGAGTTCTAGCACGTTTTGTTTTTAAAGCTGGTCCCTCTTCAAACTATAGGCTAAGTGTCAAAAGAAGGAGTGACATTCCCATAGTGTCTAAGTTAAAATTTATTTAATACCAAAAAGTTTACAAATCCACCATGCAATCCACCATGCACTCAATCTGGATCTAGCAAGGCTAAATTATAACTTTGTGCTGCTTTTCCCACAAAAGTCTTCCAGCTACAGAGGTCTGCATGTTTTACAAATATTAACTACAATTATTTTTATGGAAGTGATGTGAAAAATAAAGTGAGAACACAGGCAAAAGAAGAAATGCTGTCTTTCCATTTCAGTTCTCTAACCATGAGACCATGCTTTCTTTCATAACAACTTCATACAGAAAATATTACTACCACCCTAGAAATCTGCTAAGTAATGTGATTCGACTCTTCTACTCACAAAGGAAAAACTGTATCTGTATTTCTGAAGAACAAATGATCACATCTTTTTGAATGTCTGACGTAGTTTTTAAAACAGACTTTATGAATTATTCTTGGTAGATTTAGAGTGAGAAGGAATGCTTTTCACCCATCTGAGAGTTAAGGTAGGGGCAGTGCGAGAGAATTTCAGACAACTGATTTCTAACGAGCTTTCACAACGAACCCTCACACTGTCATTCCTAGCTCCTCAGCATTGTGCCCATAGGAATAGGTCCTTTCAAGAACCTAGAGCTCTCCAAAGGGGACATATCCACTGCAAGCAAGTTAAACTTACTGAATCCATTAACATCTTGGCAGCTGGAAGAGAAAGCTTCTTCATTGTGAACAGCACTGAGTTTGGTAGAGGTCTTGTCTGAAGTAGCCACGGGACCCATCTCCCTCTGTGTGCTGGTCTGAGTCTCCTTCTGCTTCTTGGCTAGCTTCCTTTAGGGTATTTTGAAGAGGGGAGAAACCAAGGTCAGTTTTCCCTCATTAGAAAGAAAACAATGAGAAAATATCTTGAAAAATCACAATTATCCCACTTGGACAGACATGCAGGGCACGTGGCAAACCGCACGAGAGGAAACCCCACAGCTTTTTAATATAACTGATGTGGAGTACAATAAACGATGATGCCAGTCCATGAGCCTAGCTGTCCCTCCCAGTAGCTTATCGTGCACAAGCCTGCATCACCCCAGCAGTAGGAGCACTACGTCACCATTGAAGAGGGTGGCATAAGGAAAGCCCCTGGAGCAGGTGACATCTGCTCCAGGAAGAGTAGAGGACACTGGGCGAGGGCAGTGGTCAGAACGGCTCGCTAGGAGGTACACGGGATGTCCGCATCCATCCCATGGGGCCACCTGCACCTGGGACTTTCTCTGATGGCTCCGGTGAAGAGTGCGGCCTGACCCTGTGCAACCTGGCGGCTGGAGCAGGAGTCCTGCCCTGTCCCCGAGCAGGGCACTGAGGGCAGCAGTCTGTACTAGATTTTGACAAACACACAAACTGCACTGAGGATCGACAGTCAGAGGAAGAGTGGGGCAAGTTAAAGGCTGAAGTAATTTAAAAAATGACTATGCCCAGAGACGCTTCTGTGCGTACTGGGCCTCTTCTTATTTTGTAGAGAACTCAAAATGCCCCATCCCTGGAAGTGTCTGCCCAGTCCCTGAAGTGTTGTCCCATCCCTGGAAGTGTTTAAGGTTAGGTTGGATGGGACTTTGAGCAACCTGGTCTGGTGGGAGGTGTCTCTGCCCATGGCAGGGCGGTTGGAATTTGATGATCTTTAAGATCCCTTCCAACCCAAACCATTCTGTGACTGTACGATTCAAAAACATTGGTGAAAGTAGAAACAGTGCCAGCTCCAAAAACAGTAACAAAGCCAAGAACGAGGCTCCTCTTTTGCAAACACAGTTAATAATAAGGAAATGGAGAAAAGCAGGAAAAGTGAGCTGCTAAGCTTCCATTGACATTTGGCCGCCCTGTGCTTCATTCATATCAGAGAGCAAAACTGTTTAAAAATGAATGCGTGACATTCTACAACCCGCACCTTGAAAAAATATCATACAAATGCCTGGAACCAGCAAAGAACTTTGCTTACATGGCTTCCGTATATAAGAAAATAAAACAAAATAAAAGGGAGAAAAACAGATTACTGTTAAGTAGGAGCTTTAGTTTTCTCTTTCCCCCCCTAACTCAAAGAAAAAAAAAACCACTAACAACTAAATCATTTTGCAAAGAGGTTTTTCTTCACTGAGATGACATGCTTACGGTAAGTACTACCCATCTTTTAAACTTCATTAGACTCTTAAAAGGATATTCCTTGCAACATATTTCAACAGGCTTTATTTATTCACAGCACATGTCAGAGTGGCATTTACTAGCAAGTTCAAGAACACAGCTGAGCCCCAGCCCTTCACGAGGTGGGGCAGCTGGGCCAGTGACATTCATTTGCAAGGAAAGGTCAGAGAACTAAAACCTTTGTCCATGTCTGGAGGAAACGACTATCGTAAGGCAAGCTGCATAATCCAGACCAGGAGAGCACAACATTGTGTAGAAATGTCTAATATCTGCTACAAACTTCTGAACATCTCTCTCATCTGCTCAGCCAGTTGAGGTTCAGCATTGTGCTTTCAATTCCAACTCACAGCTATTCAAATTGGGTACGTAATTATAGAGTGCATATTTAGATCTCACAAAATCTCCATGATGTATCCACTTCTGTAGATGAAGATGCAAACAGAGGAATCGGCTTTGAATGATGAAGCAAAAAGCTGGTGTTTAATGATGTTAAAAGCTTTGCTTCCAGTACATAGCAATGCTAGCACAGCCAGATTTATTAGCTATGAGCTACAGCCATGTGAGCCCCCTTTTTTTGTGCTGTGGCACCTGAGGTAACAACAATAGTCTTGGAGTGTATTAACCCTGCTATGTGGCTATTTTAATCCTTTAGATTTGCTAATCATACATGGCTATGTGAATTCTTTGGCAACAGGAATTAAAATTTCTCAGTGGGAAGCACTAATCCAAAATGCACAAGTCCTTAATAACAAGCACTCTGGACTGCTGGGGTGAGCCATTACACACTACCACTACTGATGTTTAAAAATAGCGAGTCAAAAAGGGTGACTTTCTTATTAAATCCAGATTAAATTATTTGTGAGAGTAATTACCTCTAAGTCCCATTGCTCGGTTTCTTTTCAGAAATGCCAATAAGCTACAAAGAGCTGGAGCTGGCAAACTCCTCTTTTCTTTCAGTGGACAAGCAATAACATTTCTGCATGTTCTACGCAGGAAAAAAATCACCCCAAACCCAAGCCCATGAGTCCCCAAAGGCCTGCTTACAAAAGCCCTGTGCAAAGCAGTTCTACCTGGTCCTGTAGAAGACAGAGAGGCCCCTAAAACATTGGCTTGAATGCCTAAAAAGAAAAGGTGACATGAGTTTAAAGTTCTCGACCTAACTCGCACGCACAAACGGCAGCCTCTCTGCGCAGGCTGCTCACAGGTGGACCAGCTGAAGCTGATGCAAGTTCAGAGAGAAGTGCACAGAAGAAGCCACACGGAAAACTGTTTGGCATCTGACAGCGCTACAATTTGCTTTCGACATGGCATTATCAGTTTCCACCTTTTTTCCTCTCTCTTCCAAGAATGTAAAAATTCTTCATCTAAATTTAGAGGGAAAAGAAAGACAGATCTCTTTTGAGGATTTCAGAGCTAAGCTTGCCAGACACATCAAGGGGCTCTCAGTTTCTAAATGTGCCTTTTCTGTCTCAGTTACGTGTCTGGATAGAGTGGCAGCACAGGACTAAGCCTATTTGGTCCTTACCATCTTTATAATTCATAGAAAGGATTATAAAATCAAATGACTAGCACTGTCTAGAATGTTAGGGATGTGACTTAAACCCACGGCTAGGTAGAGGTTTATTTGCCAGCATGTCAAAATGTCTTTGGAATTGGAAAAGCATTTATCTGAAAATGCTGTTTCCAAAAATAGGGCACTTCAAGAGATCTCTGTGAATCACTGACAAGCTGCATCAGTGACACGGCTCCTGCTCTCCTTACTGACCAGCTTCCCCTAAACACAACAACGGCAACATCCCAAGGAAACTGCTATCAGTGCATTAGTGTCAATCACAGGCCAGCTGCAGGCTGCCTTGAGCATGTAACCAGCACAGTCTGTCACCAGGCACCGAGAAGACACTTTCTGTCTCATGCATTATGCAGTTGAAAAGGGGAAGAAATAAAGGACTGGGCAGATACTTGGAAGAAGAGTCTGATACAATCAACATAGGGTGAAGAGACTGAAATGTCAAAATGTGAGTACGGCGGTATTAATGGCTGTTTTACATTTAAGTGTAAGGAAAATGTGCCAAGAAGAAAACAAGAATCCATGGATGGGGTTTACTGGGTTGCCCTTTTCAGTTCAAGAGGGTTTGTAAATGAAGAGATGATGTTTATGGGCATTATACACACAAAGGAGTGATGAGACAGAAAGATGCTCAAAGCAGAATAAAAAAAATGAAACCAGCTGCATAATCAGGAAGTTGAAGCTGACCCAACTAAAGCAAGGACAAGAGCTATTAGCAGTGAACCTAAACTAAGTGCAAATTTAGAAAAAAATACGATGGAGATTAGATTTAGCTATTTTTGAAAATTCTACTCATCAGTGAATATATATAAAACGCTGAAACACTATATTAAAACTGTGGGGCTTCCAGTTTAACAGTCCAGGAATACAAACTTAGTATCAAGTTAAAAGCATTTATTACCATAGGCATTGATCAGAAAACTCAAGGAATATTTTCAGTTAGAAGAATTCATAGGATCAGATTCCAGTTTTGCAGAGGCTTGGGTAAACTTCAAGGATTATATTTTTAAAAGCAGCTCTTCTCTAAATTTTTATATCAATTTTACATGCGTGAATGTTAAATCTGTAACTGCCACTCCTAAAAAGCTCTGGTACGTGTACGCTGACAGATTTAATTTTAGATGTTTCACAAGGATGGATTATATATACTATAATGTAGATTTGCATGCACAGGTAATTTAGACATTAGGTATAGAGTATGTAAGTTAAACATGAAATTTCCTCCTACAGACAAAAATTGCATATTGCCCTCATTTCAAATAAGCAATTTAAGAAAGCTACAAAATACAATTCCTATTAGATATTTGTGAGCAGCAGCCTGCTGGGAGTACACACACTATTTATTATGGAACCTGCACAAATGCAGGGCAGAGATCAACCATGCAAATACCCAGTTAAGAGCCCTGGTTAAACAGCAGATCTACTGAAAAGGATGTCTGTCCCCTCGATCTGTACTAGAGCATACGCTGAGCTTGAAAGAACAGTTTCATATTGGTGCGAAAATAAGGCAGGGATTATACATGGCTCTATGGTCTGCAGGACACAGGTAATCCTTTTGCTCTGATGCAGGAGTGGTAAAGCCCCTGCTGCAGTACAGCATCCAGTTCTGCACTTCAAAAAGATGTGTACCAAAGGGACATACACAAAAGCAGAACATGAAAGGTAAATCTAGAAAACGTGACCTACAAGCAAAGGCCAGAAGAAGCATGGTTCTTTCATCTAGAGCAAAGATGATGGAATACAGCTGACAAATCTCTATGAGAGGATACCACAGGAAAGCTCTTCTCCCAGTCTATAGGGGCTGGGGAAAAAGGTAATGGGCCTAAATTACAGGAAAAGGAGTTCATTTTAGACTTTGGGACAACTATACACCGCAGGAACTGCCCATCACTCAGGCAGGCTGGGCAGGTAGGCTGTGAAATCTTCTGACAGCCGGGCAGGTGGGTGTCTCTCCCTGTTCCTGCACTCTGCACTGTCATCTTCATGCTTAAAACCACAGCACATCGCACGCTCTCTTTCTGCCTCCTGTAGCCTCAGCAGAGCTCAGAAATAGCCTCTGCTCTAAGGGCACAGGCATCTCACTGGTTCTCACAGCCTCTGTAAGGGCAAACCCTCTACACCAGCAAGCACAGAGTCAGTTTTGCCTGTTCTTCTTTAGTGCATGCCATGGCGAAGCCAAACTCAGTGCCTGAGTAGAAGGAATTCACCAAGGCAGAGGCTGTGAGGACTGCACCACTGTTGCTTACAAGGCAAACACTACTTGACATGAGAAAGGGCTGTAACGTAGGTATGTCCAAAGATGCTCTGAACATTTTTGACTCTGCATATACAAACTCAGCATCAGGGAAAATGGAGGGCTACACTCTCTAAGCTTTACTTGAGCAAATTAATCACTGTTTGTGGAAGACCTTTACTCACAACAACATCAACTTTGGACAAGGCAAGTGGACATGAGAGCCATGCAGAAGAATATACTGATATAAACAGTCAGCAAGCACAGCCCTCTGCAAAGCTGTAGTTTGCACTCACCTCACAGACATGTTTAAATAAATGCTCACGTACTTTCTGAATTTTCTTTTAAAATTTGCTTTAATTAGCCCGACATGGCCACTGATTTATGACTTTGTTCTTCCAGTATCTAATGAGAAAAACAATTTCTTAACATTCTGATTTAGCAAGATGACCTGTGCAGGCAGATCCCACCATCCAGGGAAATACATGGAAATCTTTAGGCATGTAGGTATTTATACAAAGGCATACCCATAAATAAAATCAATGTTTTATTTCTTTTCAAATGTCCTACAGGCGGTGGAAATAAATTCAGCACAAACAGTTATTTCAGAAAATGCAAGTATAAATTCAGCTTGCTAACTTGGATGGAATCTGTCCCATGAAGAGAAACTCCCAGCTGAAACCACCACCACAATTAAAGCTTGTATGAAATTACAACGGGAGTTGAAGGGGCTTCGTGCAGTGCCATAGGGTACTCAGTACTCTGGCCAGATCAGGGACAAAGGAAAGCGATGTATTGGCTACTGAGTGCCCTTTTCTTATAAATAACATTAAACAGTGCTTGCAATACATACATGAATCTACTAATTTCCAGAAACACTTCTCTGGTCTGATAGCACTCTTGATTAAATTTCAGTCTGCAACCATTGCCCAGCCCAGCAGAAGGGGGAAAAAAGCAAGCAAGCAAACAGAAAACAACAACAAAAAAACAACTACACACAGAAAATAAAACATTTCCACTCCTTTTCCTGGTGAAGAAATAATAAAGCCTTGATAAGGGTTGCTGCAATGGAAAATACTGTCGTAAAAGAAGTGTCTGTCATTAAATGCAGAACCTCCTTTAAAGCAGACACAATGCTGCCTATGTTTTATTGCTTCATCTAAGAAAAGAAACAAAAAA